>NC_135895.1:77883952-78172284 GCF_964194155.1 Cetorhinus maximus | reverse complement strand
CTCCATGCCACCTCCATGCCAAGTTAAAACAAGAGACGAACAAGACTGAGACCAAAACATGCAAAGAAAAGGAAAGGTAATCTTGTTTTAGCTTTTGGACGTTAATCGTTCATCATTCTGCCATTCACTCCTCCTCTCGGCACATCTTTTATTTCTTTACTTGTCCTGTTCACGCTCCCTTTGGCTACTCCCACCGACTCTTTTATCATTTATCGTCTCTGACCTTCCATCCTATCACAAACCTTCCCTTTTGGTCCATTTTTTCCACCCTCCTCCCTTTCACCTCCTTAAAACCTGTTCCGTTTCTAACGTCTGGTGAAAGGTCATCGACCCGAAACGTTAACTGGGTTTTCCTCTCCACAGATGCTGCCTGACCTGCTGGGTTTTTCCAGCATTCTCCATTTCCATTCCTCCTGATTTCCTGCTTCGTTCCTTACAGCATGGACGTGGAGACGGGCTCTTATTCCTGCAGACAACGAGGGCAGTCTTGGGAAGGTTCACGACCCTGATCAGCCAGACTGGTGCCAGCATTTAAAACGGCGGATTACTGATAGCACAAGGATTCCTTTAAAGGGAGCAATGAGGCAAAGTTACCGTGAGGAGGCGGGTGGGAAAAGGATCCCTACCTCAGCCGGAGCCACATTGTGGGGAGAGGGCGAGCGGGGTAGAGATCGAAGAGTCTGCCAGTAATTCCTGCTTTGGATGGTTCAAAACATTGACTCTGTGAGTGAGTGGGCAGGCGCTCCTCTCAAACACATCCCCGCGTGAAATGAGCCGCAGCTAATTAGTCAAAACTGGGCCCCTTGCCAGTAATTTGTGCTGTGACTAGATCAGTACTAATTGCAACACATAATTTGTAATTTAGTGTAACATTAGCAAAATTCCCTCAGACAAGTCTCTAATGAAGATTACACCTGTCACATCAGTTCCTGCTCAATGTGTGCTGCTCTGGTTTCCCAAGCTGGGGAACGCACCTGAATACAGAATGAGATTGCTGATTGGCTTTTATTTTAAAGACATCATCCCATTTTTACACACTAAGTTATAGACATTCAATGCCATTGCAAAGCACCTCAAAATCAACATCCTGGGGGGTTACCATTGACCAGAAACTGAACTGGACTAGCCATATAAATACTGTGGCTACAAGAGCAGGTCAGAGGCTGGGAATTCTGCATTGAGTAACTCACCTCCTGACTCCCCTAAGCCTGTCCACCATCTACAAGTCAGGAGTGTGATGGAATTCTCTCCACTTGCCTGGATGAGTGCAGCTCCCACAACACTCAAGGATTTTGACACCGTCCAGGACAAAGCAGCCCCGCTCAATTGGCACCCCATCCACAAACATCCACTCCCTCCACCACCAACGCACAGTGGCAGCAGTGTGTACCATCTACAAGATGCACTGCAGCAACTCACCAAGGCTCCTTAGACAGTACCTTCCAAATTCATGACCACTACCACCTAGAAGGACAAGGACAGCAGACACATGGGAACACCACCACCTGGAAGTTCCCCTCCAAGCCACTCACCATCCTGACTTGGAAATATATCACCGTTCCTTCACTGTCACTGGGTCAAAATCCTGGAACTCCCACCCTAACAGCACTGTGGGTGTACCTACACCACAGGGACTGCAGCGGTTCAAGACGGCAGTTCACCACAACCATCACAAGGGCAATTGGACATGGGCAATACAGCAATACCTGCTGCCCAAGGATGGACGAAGAAAATCAGCATCAAAAATTGATTGTTTTCACAGCTGGCCCCAAGCAGGCCATCTACTTAAACCAACGGCAAAGCCAGAACTCGCACTGAATCTGAGGTTCACTGTAACCCAGCACTGACACTGGGGTACAGAGTAATCTAGCACTGACTCAAGGGTTCACTGTAACCCAACACTGACCCTGGGTACACTATTCCAACAGTGGCTATGGGTACACTGCAATCGAACACTGACTCTGGGTACACTGTAATCCAACACTGACTCTGGGTACACTGTAATCCAACACTGACTCTGTGTACACTGTAATCCAACAATTACCCTGGGTACACTGTAATCCAAGACTGACTCTGGGTAAACTGCAATCCAAGACTGACTCTGGGTACACTGCAATCCAAAACTGACTCTGGGTAAACTGCAATCCAACTTCCTCTCTCCTCACCGTCCAAGGGCCCAAACACTCCTTTCAAGTGAAGCAGCATTTCCCTTGCATTTCCTCCAACTTAGTCTACTGCATTCGTTGCTCCCAATGCGGTCTCCTCTACATTGGAGAGACCAAACGCAGACTGGGCGACCGCTTTGCAGAACACCTGCGGTCTGTCCACAAGAATGACCCAGACCTCCCTGTCGCTTGCCATTTTAACACTCCACCCTGCTCTCACGCCCACATGTCTGTCCTTTGCTTGCTGCATTGTTCCAGTGAAGCTCAACGCAAACTGGAGGAACAGCACCTCATCTTCCGACTAGGCACTTTACAGCCTTCCGGACTGAATATTGAGTTCAACAACTTTAGATCACGAACTCTCTCCTCCATCCCCACTCCCTTTCCATTTCTTCCCCCTCCCTTTTGTTTTTTCCAATAATTTATATAGATTTTTCTTTTCCCACCTGTTTCCATTATTTTTAAATCTATACCTTTTATGCCCTTTTAGTCTTATTTCACCCCAACCCCACTAGAGCTATCTGTACCTTGCTTGTCCTGCCATCCATTCTTAATTAGCACATTCTTTTAGATAATATCACCACCTTCAACACCTCTTTGTTCTTTTGTCTGTGACATCTTTTGATTATCTGCTCCTATCACTGCTTGCTTGTCCCTACAACCAGCCCCCACACCCAACACTTCTCTCCCCCCACACTCCCACCGTAAACCAGCTTATATTTCACCCCTCTCCTATTTTTACTTAGTTCTGTTGAAGGGTCTTGAAGACTCGAAATGTCAACTATATTCTTCTCCGCTGGTGCTGCCAGACCTGCTGAGTTTTTCCAGGTATTTCTGTTTTTGTACTGACTTTGGGTACATTGCAATTCAACACAGACTCTGGGTACACTGTAATCCAACACAAACACTGGGTACTCTGTAATCCAACACTGACTCTGGGTACTCTGCAATCCAACACTGACTCTGGGTACACTGTAATCCAACACTGACTCTGGGTACTCTGCAATCCAACACTGACTCTGGGTACACTGCAATCCAACACTGACTCTGGGAACACTGCAATCCAACACTGACTCTGGGTACACTGCAATCCAAAACTGAATCTGGGTACACTGTAATCCAACACTAACTCTGGGTACTCTGCAATCCAACACTGACTCTAGGTACACTGCAATCCAGCACTGACTCAGGGTACACTGTAATCCAAAACTGAATCTGGGTACACTGTAATCCAACACTAACTCTGGGTACTCTGCAATCCAACACTGACTCTAGGTACACTGCAATCCAGCACGGACACGGGGTACACTGTAATCCAAAACTGACTCTGTACACTGTATTCCAACACTGACTCTGGTACACTGTAATCCAACACTGACTCTGGATACACTGTAATCCAACACTGATTCTGGGTACACTGTAATCCAAAACTGAATCTGGGTACACTGTAATCCAACACTAACTCTGGGTACTCTGCAATCCAACACTAACTCTAGGTACACTGCAATCCAGCACTGACTCGGGGTACACTGTAATCCAACACTGATTCTGGGTACACTGCAATCCAACACTGACTCTGTACACTGTATTCCAACACTGACTCTGGTACACTGTAATCCAACACTGACTCTGGATACACTGTAATCCAACACTGATTCTGGGTACACTGCAATCCAACACTGACTCTGGGAACACTGCAATCCAACACTGACTCTGGGTACACTGTAATCCAACACTAACTCTGGGTACTCTGCAATCCAACACTGACTCTAGGTACACTGCAATCCAGCACGGACACGGGGTACACTGTAATCCAAAACTGACTCTGTACACTGTATTCCAACACTGACTCTGGTACACTGTAATCCAACACTGACTCTGGATACACTGTAATCCAACACTGATTCTGGGTACACTGTAATCCAAAACTGAATCTGGGTACACTGTAATCCAACACTAACTCTGGGTACTCTGCAATCCAACACTGACTCTAGGTACACTGCAATCCAGCACTGACTCGGGGCACACTGTAATCCAACACTGACTCTGTACACTGTATTCCAACACTGACTGTGGTACACTGTAATCCAACACTGACTCTGGTACACTGTAATCCAACACTGACTTTGGGTAAACTGATATCCAACACTGACTCTGGTACACTGTAATCCAACACTGACTCTGGGTACTGCAGTCCAACACTGACTCTCGTACACTGCAATCCAACACTAACTCTGGGTACACTGCAATCCAGCACAGACTCTGGGTTCTCTGTGATGCAACACTGATTCTGCGTACACTGTAATCCAACACTGACTCTGTACACTGTATTCCAAAACTGACTGTGGGTATTCTGTAATCCAACACTAACTCTGCGTACACTGTTATCCAACACTGACTCTGGGTACACTGCAATCCAACACTGACTCTGGCTTCACTGAAATACAACACTAACTCTGGGTACACTGTAATCCAACACTGACTCTGGTACACTGTAATCCAACACTGACTCTGGGCACTCTGCAATCCAACACTGACTCTGGTACACTGTAATCCAACCCTGACTCTGGGTATACTGCAATCTATCACTGCATCTGGGTACACATCAATCCAACACTGACTCTGGGTACACTGCAATCCAGCACTGACTCTGGGTACTCTGCAATCCAACTTCCTCTCTCCTCACCGTCCAAGGGCCCAAACACTCCTTTCAAGTGAAGCAGCATTTCCCTTGCATTTCCTCCAACTTAGTCTACTGCATTCGTTGCTCCCAATGCGGTCTCCTCTACATTGGAGAGACCAAACGCAGACTGGGCGACCGCTTTGCAGAACACCTGCGGTCTGTCCACAAGAATGACCCAGACCTCCCTGTCGCTTGCCATTTTAACACTCCACCCTGCTCTCACGCCCACATGTCTGTCCTTTGCTTGCTGCATTGTTCCAGTGAAGCTCAACGCAAACTGGAGGAACAGCACCTCATCTTCCGACTAGGCACTTTACAGCCTTCCGGACTGAATATTGAGTTCAACAACTTTAGATCACGAACTCTCTCCTCCATCCCCACTCCCTTTCCATTTCTTCCCCCTCCCTTTTGTTTTTTCCAATAATTTATATAGATTTTTCTTTTCCCACCTGTTTCCATTATTTTTAAATCTATACCTTTTATGCCCTTTTAGTCTTATTTCACCCCAACCCCACTAGAGCTATCTGTACCTTGCTTGTCCTGCCATCCATTCTTAATTAGCACATTCTTTTAGATAATATCACCACCTTCAACACCTCTTTGTTCTTTTGTCTGTGACATCTTTTGATTATCTGCTCCTATCACTGCTTGCTTGTCCCTACAACCAGCCCCCACACCCAACACTTCTCTCCCCCCACACTCCCACCGTAAACCAGCTTATATTTCACCCCTCTCCTATTTTTACTTAGTTCTGTTGAAGGGTCTTGAAGACTCGAAATGTCAACTATATTCTTCTCCGCTGGTGCTGCCAGACCTGCTGAGTTTTTCCAGGTATTTCTGTTTTTGTACTGACTTTGGGTACATTGCAATTCAACACAGACTCTGGGTACACTGTAATCCAACACAAACACTGGGTACTCTGTAATCCAACACTGACTCTGGGTACTCTGCAATCCAACACTGACTCTGGGTACACTGTAATCCAACACTGACTCTGGGTACTCTGCAATCCAACACTGACTCTGGGTACACTGCAATCCAACACTGACTCTGGGAACACTGCAATCCAACACTGACTCTGGGTACACTGCAATCCAAAACTGAATCTGGGTACACTGTAATCCAACACTAACTCTGGGTACTCTGCAATCCAACACTGACTCTAGGTACACTGCAATCCAGCACTGACTCAGGGTACACTGTAATCCAAAACTGAATCTGGGTACACTGTAATCCAACACTAACTCTGGGTACTCTGCAATCCAACACTGACTCTAGGTACACTGCAATCCAGCACGGACACGGGGTACACTGTAATCCAAAACTGACTCTGTACACTGTATTCCAACACTGACTCTGGTACACTGTAATCCAACACTGACTCTGGATACACTGTAATCCAACACTGATTCTGGGTACACTGTAATCCAAAACTGAATCTGGGTACACTGTAATCCAACACTAACTCTGGGTACTCTGCAATCCAACACTAACTCTAGGTACACTGCAATCCAGCACTGACTCGGGGTACACTGTAATCCAACACTGATTCTGGGTACACTGCAATCCAACACTGACTCTGTACACTGTATTCCAACACTGACTCTGGTACACTGTAATCCAACACTGACTCTGGATACACTGTAATCCAACACTGATTCTGGGTACACTGCAATCCAACACTGACTCTGGGAACACTGCAATCCAACACTGACTCTGGGTACACTGTAATCCAACACTAACTCTGGGTACTCTGCAATCCAACACTGACTCTAGGTACACTGCAATCCAGCACGGACACGGGGTACACTGTAATCCAAAACTGACTCTGTACACTGTATTCCAACACTGACTCTGGTACACTGTAATCCAACACTGACTCTGGATACACTGTAATCCAACACTGATTCTGGGTACACTGTAATCCAAAACTGAATCTGGGTACACTGTAATCCAACACTAACTCTGGGTACTCTGCAATCCAACACTGACTCTAGGTACACTGCAATCCAGCACTGACTCGGGGCACACTGTAATCCAACACTGACTCTGTACACTGTATTCCAACACTGACTGTGGTACACTGTAATCCAACACTGACTCTGGTACACTGTAATCCAACACTGACTTTGGGTAAACTGATATCCAACACTGACTCTGGTACACTGTAATCCAACACTGACTCTGGGTACTGCAGTCCAACACTGACTCTCGTACACTGCAATCCAACACTAACTCTGGGTACACTGCAATCCAGCACAGACTCTGGGTTCTCTGTGATGCAACACTGATTCTGCGTACACTGTAATCCAACACTGACTCTGTACACTGTATTCCAAAACTGACTGTGGGTATTCTGTAATCCAACACTAACTCTGCGTACACTGTTATCCAACACTGACTCTGGGTACACTGCAATCCAACACTGACTCTGGCTTCACTGAAATACAACACTAACTCTGGGTACACTGTAATCCAACACTGACTCTGGTACACTGTAATCCAACACTGACTCTGGGCACTCTGCAATCCAACACTGACTCTGGTACACTGTAATCCAACCCTGACTCTGGGTATACTGCAATCTATCACTGCATCTGGGTACACATCAATCCAACACTGACTCTGGGTACACTGCAATCCAGCACTGACTCTGGGTACTCTGCAATCCAACTTCCTCTCTCCTCACCGTCCAAGGGCCCAAACACTCCTTTCAAGTGAAGCAGCATTTCCCTTGCATTTCCTCCAACTTAGTCTACTGCATTCGTTGCTCCCAATGCGGTCTCCTCTACATTGGAGAGACCAAACGCAGACTGGGCGACCGCTTTGCAGAACACCTGCGGTCTGTCCACAAGAATGACCCAGACCTCCCTGTCGCTTGCCATTTTAACACTCCACCCTGCTCTCACGCCCACATGTCTGTCCTTTGCTTGCTGCATTGTTCCAGTGAAGCTCAACGCAAACTGGAGGAACAGCACCTCATCTTCCGACTAGGCACTTTACAGCCTTCCGGACTGAATATTGAGTTCAACAACTTTAGATCACGAACTCTCTCCTCCATCCCCACTCCCTTTCCATTTCTTCCCCCTCCCTTTTGTTTTTTCCAATAATTTATATAGATTTTTCTTTTCCCACCTGTTTCCATTATTTTTAAATCTATACCTTTTATGCCCTTTTAGTCTTATTTCACCCCAACCCCACTAGAGCTATCTGTACCTTGCTTGTCCTGCCATCCATTCTTAATTAGCACATTCTTTTAGATAATATCACCACCTTCAACACCTCTTTGTTCTTTTGTCTGTGACATCTTTTGATTATCTGCTCCTATCACTGCTTGCTTGTCCCTACAACCAGCCCCCACACCCAACACTTCTCTCCCCCCACACTCCCACCGTAAACCAGCTTATATTTCACCCCTCTCCTATTTTTACTTAGTTCTGTTGAAGGGTCTTGAAGACTCGAAATGTCAACTATATTCTTCTCCGCTGGTGCTGCCAGACCTGCTGAGTTTTTCCAGGTATTTCTGTTTTTGTACTGACTTTGGGTACATTGCAATTCAACACAGACTCTGGGTACACTGTAATCCAACACAAACACTGGGTACTCTGTAATCCAACACTGACTCTGGGTACTCTGCAATCCAACACTGACTCTGGGTACACTGTAATCCAACACTGACTCTGGGTACTCTGCAATCCAACACTGACTCTGGGTACACTGCAATCCAACACTGACTCTGGGAACACTGCAATCCAACACTGACTCTGGGTACACTGCAATCCAAAACTGAATCTGGGTACACTGTAATCCAACACTAACTCTGGGTACTCTGCAATCCAACACTGACTCTAGGTACACTGCAATCCAGCACTGACTCAGGGTACACTGTAATCCAAAACTGAATCTGGGTACACTGTAATCCAACACTAACTCTGGGTACTCTGCAATCCAACACTGACTCTAGGTACACTGCAATCCAGCACGGACACGGGGTACACTGTAATCCAAAACTGACTCTGTACACTGTATTCCAACACTGACTCTGGTACACTGTAATCCAACACTGACTCTGGATACACTGTAATCCAACACTGATTCTGGGTACACTGTAATCCAAAACTGAATCTGGGTACACTGTAATCCAACACTAACTCTGGGTACTCTGCAATCCAACACTGACTCTAGGTACACTGCAATCCAGCACTGACTCAGGGTACACTGTAATCCAAAACTGAATCTGGGTACACTGTAATCCAACACTAACTCTGGGTACTCTGCAATCCAACACTGACTCTAGGTACACTGCAATCCAGCACGGACACGGGGTACACTGTAATCTAAAACTGACTCTGTACACTGTATTCCAACACTGACTCTGGTACACTGTAATCCAACACTGACTCTGGATACACTGTAATCCAACACTGATTCTGGGTACACTGTAATCCAAAACTGAATCTGGGTACACTGTAATCCAACACTAACTCTGGGTACTCTGCAATCCAACACTAACTCTAGGTACACTGCAATCCAGCACTGACTCGGGGTACACTGTAATCCATAACTGACTCTGTACACTGTATTCCAACACTGACTGTGATACACTGTAATCAAACACTGACTCTGGATACACTGTAATCCAACACTGATTCTGGGTACACTGTAATCCAGCACTGACCTTGGGAACACTGCAATCCAACACTGACTCTGTGTATACTGTAATCCAAAACTGACTCTGCGTACACTGTTATCCAACACTGAATCTGGGTTCACTGTAATCCAACACTGACACTGGGTACACTGCAATCCAACACTGACTCTCGTACACTGCAATCCAAAACTAACTCTGGGTACACCGCAATGCAGCACTGACTCTGGGTTCTCTGTAATGCAACACTGACTCTGGGTTCACTGTAATACAACACTGGCTCTGCATACACTGTAATCCAACACTGACTCTGGTACACTGTAATCCAGTACTGATTCTGGGTACACCGTAATCCAGCACTGACTCTGGGTACTGCAGTCCAATACTGACTCTCGTACACTGCAATCCAACACTAACTCTGGGTACACTGCAATCCAGCACTGACTCAGAGTACACTGTAATCCAACACTAACTCTGGGTACTCTGCAATCCAACACTGACTCTGTACACTGCAATCCAACACTGACTCTGGTACACTGTAATCCAACACTGACTCTGGATACACTGTAATCCAACACTGATTCTGGGTACACTGTAATCCAAAACTGAATCTGGGTACACTGTAATCCAACACTAACTCTGGGTACACTGCAATCCAACACTGACTCTGGTACACTGTAATCCAACACTGACTCTGGGTACTCTGCAATCCAACACTGACTCTGGGTACACTGCAATCCAGCACTGACTCTGGTACACTGTAATCCAACACTGACTCTGGATACACTGTAATCCAACACTGATTCTGGGTACACTGTAATCCAAAACTGAATCTGGGTACACTGTAATCCAACACTAACTCTGGGTACACTGCAATCCAACACTGACTCTGGTACACTGTAATCCAACACTGACTCTGGGTACTCTGCAATCCAACACTGACTCTGGGTACACTGCAATCCAGCACTGACTCGGGGTACACTGTAATCCAACACTGACTCTGGTACACTGTAATCCAACACTGACTCTGGGTAAACTGATATCCAACACTGACTCTGGTACACTGTAATCCAACACGGACTCTGGGTACACTGCAATCCAACAATGACTCTGGGTAAACTTTAATCCAGTACTGATTCTGGGTACACTGTAATTCAGCACTGACTCTGGGTACTGCAGTCCAACACTAACTCTCGTACACTGCAATCCAACACTAACTCTGGGTACACTGCAATCCAGCACAGACTCTGGGTTCTCTGTAATGCAACACTGATTCTGCGTACACTGTAATCCAACACTGACTCTGTACATTGTATTCCAACACTGACTGTGGGTATTCTGTAATCCAACACTAACTCTGCGTACACTGTTATCCAACACTGACTCTGGGTGCACTGCAATCCAACACTGACTCTGGGTTCACTGTAATCCAACACTGACTCTGGGTATACTGCAATCTATCACTGCATCAGGTTACACATCAATCCAACACTGACTCTGGGTACACTATAATCTAGCACTGACTCTGGGTACACTGCAATCCAGCACTGACTCTGTGTTCACTGTAATCCAACACTGATTCTGGGTACAATGCAATCCAGCACTGACGCTGGGTTTACTGCAATCTATCACTGAATCTGGGTATACTGCAATCCAACACTGACTCTGGGTACACTGAAATCTAGCACTGGCTCTGGGGACACTGCAATCCAGCACTGATTCTGTGATCACTGTAATCCAACACAAACACTGGGTACTCTGCAATCCAACACTGACTCCGGGTATACTGCAATCCAACACTGACTCTGGGTACACTGCAATCCAACACTGACTCTGGGAACACTGCAATCCAACACTGATTCTGCATACACTGCAATCCAACACTGACTCTGGGTATACTGTAATCCAAAACTGAATCTGGGTACACTGTAATCCAACACTAACTCTGGGTACTCTGCAATCCAACACTGACTCTAGGTACACTGCAATCCAGCACGGACACGGGGTACACTGTAATCCAGCACTGACTCAGGGTAAACTGTAATGCAACACTAACTCTGGGTACTCTGCAATCCAACACTGACTCTAGGTACACTGCAATCCAGCACTGACTCTGGGTACACTGTAATCCAACACTGACTCTGTACACTGCAATCCAACACTGACTCTGGTACACTGTAATCCAACACTGACTCTGGATACACTGTAATCCAACACTGATTCTGGGTACACTGTAATCCAAAACGGAATCTGGGTACACTGTAATCCAACACTAACTCTGGGTACTCTGCAATCCAACACTGGCTCTGGGTACACTGCAATCCAGCACTGACTCGGGGTACACTGTAATCCAACACTGACTGGTACACTGTAATCCAACACTGACTCTGGGTAAACTGATATCCAACACTGACTCTGGTACACTGTAATCCAACACGGACTCTGGGTACACTGCAATCCAACAATGACTCTGGGTAAACTTTAATCCAGTACTGATTCTGGGTACACTGTAATTCAGCACTGACTCTGGGTACTGCAGTCCAACACTAACTCTCGTACACTGCAATCCAACACTAACTCTGGGTACACTGCAATCCAGCACAGACTCTGGGTTCTCTGTAATGCAACACTGATTCTGCGTACACTGTAATCCAACACTGACTCTGTACACTGTATTCCAACACTGACTGTGGGTATTCTGTAATCCAACACTAACTCTGCGTACGCTGTTATGCAACACTGACTCTGGGTGCACTGCAATCCAACACTGACTCTGGGTACACTGTAATCCAACACTAAACTCTGGTACACTGTAATCCAACACTGACTCTGGGCACTCTGCAATCCAACACTGACTCTTGTACACTGTAATCCAACACTGACTCTGGGTATACTGCAATCTATCACTGCATCTGGGTACACATCAATCCAACACTGACTCTGGGTACACTATAATCTAGCACTGACTCTAGGTACACTGCAATCCAGCACTTACTCTGTGTTCACTGTAATCCAACACTTATTCTGGGTACAATGCAATCTAGCACTGACGCTGTGTTTACTGCAATCTATCACTGAATCTGGGTATACTGCAATCCAACACTGACTCTGGGTACACTGAAATCTAGCACTGGCTCTGGGGACACTGCAATCCAGCACTGATTCTGTGATCACTGTAATCCAACACTGACTCTGGGTACACTGTAATCCAACACTGACTCTGTACAATGTATTCCAACACTGACTCCGGGTATACTGCAATCCAACACTGACTCTGGGTTCACTGCAATCCAACACTAACTCTGCGTACACTGTTATCCAACACTGACTCTGGGTACACTGCAATCCAGCACTGAATCTGGGTTCACTGTAATGCAACACTGACTCTGCGTACACTGTAATCCAACACTGACTCAGTACACTGTATTCCAACACTGACTCTGGGTTCACTGTAACCAACACTAACTCTGCTTACACTGTTATCCAACACTGACTCTGGGTACATTGCAATCCAGCACTGACTCTGGGTTCACTGTAATCCAACATTGACTCTGGGTACACTGTAATCCAACACTGACTCTGGGTATACTGCAATCTATCACTGCATCTGGGTACACATCAATCCAACAATGACTCTGGGTACACTGTAATCTAGCACTGACTCTGGGTACACCGCAATCTAGCACTGATTCTGTGTTCACTGTAATCCAACACTGAACTCGGTACACTGCAATCCAGCACTGACGCTGGGTCCTCTGTAATGCAACACTGACTCTGCGTACACTGTAATCCAAGACTCATTCTGTACACTGTATTCCAACACTGACTCTGGGTTCACTGTAATCCAACACTAACTCTGTGTACACTATTATGCAACATTGACTCTTGGTACCCTGCAATCCAGCACTGACTCTGGGTTCTCTGTAATGCAACACTGACTCTGCGTACACTGTAATCCAACATTGACTCTGCACACTGCAATCCAACACTGACTCTGGGTTCACTGTAATCCAACACTGACTCTGGGTACACTGTAATCCAACAGTGACTCTGGTACACTGTAATCCAAGCCTGACTCTGGGTACTCTGCAATGCAACACTGACTCTGGGTACACTACAATCCAACACTGACTCTGGTACACTGTAATCCATCACTGAATCTGGTGCACTGTAATCCAACACTGACTTTGGGATCACTATAATCCAACACTGACTCTGGCTACACTGTAATCCAACACTGACTCTGGGCCCTGTAATCCAACACTGACTCTGCGTATATTGCAATCTATCACTGCATCTGGGTACACATCAATCCAACACTGACTCTGGGTACACTGTAATCTAGCACTGACTCTGGGTACACCGCAATCCAGCACTAATTCAGTGATCACTGTAATCCAACACTGACCCTCGGTACACTGCAATCCAGCAGTGACGCTGGGTTCTCTGTAATGCAACACTGACTCTGCGTACACTGTAATCCAAGACTAACTCTGTACACTGTATTCCAACACTGACTTTGGGTTCACTGTAATCCAACACTGACTCTGGGTACACTGTAATCCAACAGTGACTCTGGTACACTGTAATCCAACACTGACTCTGGGTACACTGTCATCCAACACTGACTCTGGGAACACTGCAGTCCAACACTGATTATCGTACACTGCAATCCAACAATAACTCTGGGTACACTGCAATCCAGCACTGACTCTGGGTTCTCTGTAATGCAACACTGACTCTGGTACACTGTAATCCAACACTGACTCTGGGTACTCTGTAATCCAACACTGACTCTGGGTACACTGTCATCCAACACTGACACTGGGTTCACTATAATCCAACACTGACTCTGGGTACACTGTAATCTAACACTGACAAGGGTACACTGTTATCCAACACTGACTCTGGGTATACTGCAATCTATAACTGAATCTGGGTACACTGCAATCCAATACTGATTCTGGGTACACTGTAATCTAGCATTGACTCTGGGAACACTGCAATCCAGCATCGATTCTGTGTTCACTGTAATCCAACACTGACTCTGGGTACACTGTAATACAACACTGACTCTGTACACTGTATTCCAACACTGATTCTGGATATACTGCAATCCAACACTGCCTCTGGGTTCACTGTAATCCAACACTGACTCTGGGTTCACTGTAATCCAACACTGACTCTGGTACAATGTAATCCAACACTGACTCTGGGTACTCTGCAATCCAACACTGACTCTGGGTACACTGTATTCCTACACTGACTCTGTGTATTCTGTAATCCAACACTAACTCTGCTTACACTGTTATCCAACACTGACTCTGGGTACATTGCAATCCAACACTGACTCTGGGTTCACTGTAATCCAACATTGACTCTGGGTACACTGTAATCCAACACTGACTTTGGTACACTGTAATCCAACACTGACTCTGGGTACTCTGCAATCCAACACTGACTCTGGGTACACTGTCATCCAACACTGTCTCTGGGTAAACTGTACTCCAGTACTGATTCTGGGTACACTGCAATCCAGCACTGACTCTTGGTACACTGTAATCCAACACTGACTCTGGGTTCACTGTAATCCAACACTGACACTGGGTACACTGCTGTCCAACACTGACTCTCGTACACTGCAATCCAACACTAACTCTTGGTACACTGCAATCCAGCACTGACTCTGGGTTCTCTGTAATGCAACACTGACTCTGTGTACACTGTGATCCAAGACTGATTCTGTACACTGTATTCCAACACTGACTGTGGGTATTCTGTAATCCAACACTAACTCTGCATACACTGTTATCCAACACTGACTCTGGGTACTCTGCAATGCAACACTGACTCTGGGTACACTGCAATTCAACACTGACTCTGGTACACTGTAATCCAACACTGACTCTGGTACACCGTAATCCAACACTGGCTTTGGGTATACTGCAATCTATCACTGCATCTGGGTACACATCAATCCAACACTGACTCTGGGTACACTGTAATCTAGCACTGACTCTTGGTACACCGCAATCTAGCACTGATTCTGTGTTCACTGTAATCCAACACTGAACTCGGTACACTGCAATCCAGCACTGACGCTAAGTCCTCTGTAATGCAACACTGACTCTGCGTACACTGTAATCCAAGACTCACTCTGTACACTGTATTCCAACACTGACTCTGGGTTCACTGTAATCCAACACTAACTCTGCGTACACTATTATGCAACACTGACTCTTGGTACCCTGCAATCCAGCACTGACTCTGGGTTCTCTGCAATGCAACACTGACTCTGCGTACACTGTAATCCAACACTGACTCTGTACACTGCAATCCAACACCGACTCTGGGTTCACTGTAATCCAACACTGACTCTGGGTACACTGTAATCCAACAGTGACTCTGGTACACTGTAATCCAACACTGACTCTGGTACACTGTAATCCAACACTGACTCTGGGTATACTGCAATCTATCACTGCATCTGGGTACACATCAATGCAACAATGACTCTGGGTACACTGTAATCTAGCACTGACTCTGGGTACACCGCAATCCAGCACTGATTCAGTGATCACTGTAATCCAACACTGACCCTCGGTACACTGCACTCCAGCACTGATGCTGGGTTCTCTGTAATGCAACTCTGACTCTGCGTACACTGTAATCCAAGACTGACTCGGTACACTGTATTCCAACACTGACTCTGGGTTCAATGTAATCCAACACTAACTCTGCGTAAACTGTTATGCAACACTGACTCTTGGTAACCTGCAATCCAGCACTGACTCTGGGTTCACTGTAATCCAACACTGACTCTGGGTACACTGTAATCCAACACTGACTCTGGGCACTGTAATCCAACACTGACTCTGGGTATACTGCAATCTATCACTGCATCTGGGTACACATCAATCCAACACTGACTCTGGATACACTGTAATCTAGCACTGACTCTGGGTACACCGCAATCCAGCACTGATTCTGTGATCACTGTAATCCAACACTGACCCTCGGTACACTGCAATCCAGCATTGACGCTGGGTTCTCTGTAATTCAACACTGACTCTGCGTACACTGTAATCCAACACTGACTCTGTACACTGCAATCCAACACTGACTCTGGGTTCACTGTAATCCAACATTGACTCTGGGTACACTGTAATCCAACACTGACTCTGGTACACTGTAATCCAACACTGACTCTGGGTACTCTGCAATGCAACACTGACTCTGGGTACACTAAAATCCAACACTGACTCTGGTACACTGTAATCCATCACTGAATCTGGTGCACTGTAATCCAACACTGACTTTGGGTTCACTATAATCCAACACTGACTCTGGCTACACTGTAATCCAACACTGACTCTGGGCACTGTAATCCAACACTGTCTCTGGGTATACTGCAATCTATCACTGCATCTGGGTACACATCAATCCAAAACTGACTCTGGGTACACTGTAATCTAGCACTGACTCTGGGTACACCGCAATCCAGCACTGATTCGTGATCACTGTAATCCAACACTGACCCTCGGTACACTGCAATCCAGCACTGACACTGGGTTCTCTGTAATGCAACACTGACTCTGCATACACTGTAATCCAAGACTGACTCGGTACACTGTATTCCAACACTGACTCTGGGTTCACTGTAATCCAACACTAACTCTGCGTAAACTGTTATGCAAAACTGACTCTTGGTAACCAGCAATCCAGCACTGACTCTGGGTTCACTGTAATCCAACACTGACTCTGGGAACACTGTAATCCAACACTGACTCTGGTTTCACTGCAATCCAACACTGACTCTGGTACACTGTTATCCAACACTGACTCTGGTACACTGTAATCCAACACTGACTCTGGTACACTGTAATCCAACACTGACTCTGGGTCTACTGCAATTTATCACTGCTTTTGGGTACACATCAATCCAACACTGACTCTGGGTACACTGTAATCTAGCACTGACTCTGGGTACACTGCAATCCAGCACTGACTCTGGGTTCTCAGTAATGCAACACTGACTCTGCGTACACTGTAATCCAACACTGACTCTGGGTTCACTTTAATCCAACACTGACTCTGGGTACTCTGCAATCCAACACTGACTCTGGGTACACTGCAATCCAGCACTGACTCTGGTACACTGTTATCCAACACTGACTCTGGTACACTGTAGTCCAACACTGACTCTGGATCTGCTGAAATCTATCACTGCTTTTGGGTACACATCAATCCGACACTGACTCAGGGCACACTGCAATCCTGCACTGATTCTGTGTTCACTGTAATCCAACACTGACTCTGGGTACACTGTAATCCAACACTGACTCTGTACGCTGTAATCCAGTACTGATTCTGGGTACATTGTAATCCAGCACTGACTCTGGGAACTCTAATCCAACAGTGACTCTGGGTATACTGTAATCCAACACTGACTCTGGGTTCACTGTAATCCAACACTGACACTGGGCAATCTGCAGACCAACACTGACTCTGATAAACTGCAATCCAACACTGACTCTGGGTACACTGTATTCCAAAACTGACTCTGGGTATTCTGTAATGCAACACTGACTGCGTACACTGTAATCCAACACTGACTCTGTACACTGCATTCCACAACTGACTCTGGGTATTCTGTAATCCAACACTAACTCTGCGTACACTGTTATCCAACACTGACTCTGGGTACACTTCAATCCAACACTGACTCTGTGTTCACTGTAATCCAACAGTGACTCTGGGTTCACTGTAATCCAACACTGAGTCTGGGTACTCTGCAATCCAGCACTGACTCTGGGTACACTGCAATCCAACACTGACTCTGGGTACACTGTCATCCAACACTGACTCTGAAAACACTGCAGTCCAACACTGATTCTCGTACACTGTAATCCAACAATAACTCTGGGTACACTGCAATCCAACACTGACACTGGGTTCACTATAATCCAACACTGACTCTGGGTACACTGTAATCCAACACTGACACTGGTACACTGTTATCCAACACTGACTCTGGGTATACTGCAATCTATAACTGAATCTGGGTACACTGCACTCCAATACTGATTCTGGGTACACTGTAATCTAGCTTTGACTCTGGGAACACTGCAATCCAGCATCGACTCTGTGTTAACTGTAATCCAACACTGACTCTGGGTACACTGTAATACAACACTGACTCTGTACACTGTATTCCAACACTGATTCTGGATATACTGCAATCCAACACTGCCTCTGGGTTCACTGTAATCCAACACTGCCTCTGGGTTCACTGTAATCCAACACTGACTCTGGTACAATGTAATCCAACACTGACTCTGGGTACTCTGCATTCCAACACTGACTCTGGGTACACTGTATTCCAACACTGACTCTGGGTATTCTGTAATCCAACACTAACTCTGCTTACACTGTTATCCAACACTGACTCTGGGTACATTGCAATCCAACACTGACTCTGGGTTCACTGTAATCCAACATTGACTCTGGGTACACTGTAATCCAACACTGACTTTGGTACACTGTAATCCAACACTGACTCTGGGTACTCTGCAATCCAACACTGACTCTGGGTACACTGTCATCCAACACTGTCTCTGGGTAAACTGTACTCCAGTACTGATTCTGGGTACACTGCAATCCAGCACTGACTCTTGGTACACTGTAATCCAACACTGACACTGGGTTCACTGTAATCCAACACTGACACTGGGTAAACTGCAGTCCAACACTGACTCTCGTACACTGCAATCCAACACTAACTCTTGGTACACTGCAATCCAGCACTGACTCTGGGTTCTCTGTAATGCAACACTGACTCTGTGTACACTGTGATCCAAGACTGATTCTGTACACTGTATTCCAACACTGACTGTGGGTATTCTGTAATCCAACACTAACTCTGCATACACTGTTATCCAACACTGACTCTGGGTACTCTGCAATGCAACACTGACTCTGGGTACACTGCAATCCAACACTGACTCTGGAACACTGTAATCCAACACTGACTCTGGTACACCGTAATCCAACACTGACTCTGGGTATACTGCAATCTATCACTGCATCTGGGTACACATCAATCCAACACTGGCTCTGGGTACACTGTAATCTAGCACTGACTCTGGGTACACCGCAATCTAGCAATGATTCTGTGTTCACTGTAATACAACACTGAACTCGGTACACTGCAATCCAGCACTGACGCTGGGTCCTCTGTAATGCAACACTGACTCTGCGTACACTGTAATCCAAGACTCACTCTGTACACTGTATTCCAACACTGACTCTGGGTTCACTGTAATCCAACACTGACTCTGCGTACACTGTAATCCAACACTGACTCTGTACACTGCAATCCAACACTGACTCTGGGTTCACTGTAATCCAACAGTAACTCTGGTACACTGTAATCCAACACTGACTCTGGGTACTCTGCAATGCAACAATGACTCTGGGTTCTCTGTAATGCAACACTGACTCTGTGTACACTGTGATCCAAGACTGATTCTGTTCACTGTATTCCAACATTGACTGCGGGTATTCTGTAATCCAACACTAACTCTGCATACACTGTTATCCAACACTGACTCTGGGTACTCTGCAATGCAATACTGACTCTGGGTACACTGCAATCCAACACTGACTCTGGGTACTCTGCATTCCAACACTGACTCTGGGTACACTGTATTCCAACACTGACTCTGGGTATTCTGTAATCCAACACTAACTCTGCTTACACTGTTATCCAACACTGACTCTGGGTACATTGCAATCCAACACTGACTCTGGGTTCACTGTAATCCAACATTGACTCTGGGTACACTGTAATCCAACACTGACTTTGGTACACTGTAATCCAACACTGACTCTGGGTACTCTGCAATCCAACACTGACTCTGGGTACACTGTCATCCAACACTGTCTCTGGGTAAACTGTACTCCAGTACTGATTCTGGGTACACTGCAATCCAGCACTGACTCTTGGTACACTGTAATCCAACACTGACACTGGGTTCACTGTAATCCAACACTGACACTGGGTAAACTGCAGTCCAACACTGACTCTCGTACACTGCAATCCAACACTAACTCTTGGTACACTGCAATCCAGCACTGACTCTGGGTTCTCTGTAATGCAACACTGACTCTGTGTACACTGTGATCCAAGACTGATTCTGTACACTGTATTCCAACACTGACTGTGGGTATTCTGTAATCCAACACTAACTCTGCATACACTGTTATCCAACACTGACTCTGGGTACTCTGCAATGCAACACTGACTCTGGGTACACTGCAATCCAACACTGACTCTGGTACACTGTAATCCAACACTGACTCTGGTACACCGTAATCCAACACTGACTCTGGGTATACTGCAATCTATCACTGCATCTGGGTACACATCAATCCAACACTGGCTCTGGGTACACTGTAATCTAGCACTGACTCTGGGTACACCGCAATCGAGCACTGATTCTGTGTTCACTGTAATACAACACTGAACTCGGTACACTGCAATCCAGCACTGACGCTGGGTCCTCTGTAATGCAACACTGACTCTGCGTACACTGTAATCCAAGACTCACTCTGTACACTGTATTCCAACACTGACTCTGGGTTCACTGTAATCCAACACTGACTCTGCATACACTGTAATCCAACACTGACTCTGTACACTGCAATCCAACACTGACTCTGGGTTCACTGTAATCCAACAGTAACTCTGGTACACTGTAATCCAACACTGACTCTGGGTACTCTGCAATGCAACACTGACTCTGGGTTCTCTGTAATGCAACACTGACTCTGTGTACACTGTGATCCAAGACTGATTCTGTTCACTGTATTCCAACATTGACTGTGGGTATTCTGTAATCCAACACTAACTCTGCATACACTGTTATCCAACACTGACTCTGGGTACTCTGCAATGCAATACTGACTCTGGGTACACTGCAATCCAACACTGACTCTGGTACACTGTAATCCAACACTGACTCTGGGTGCTCTGCAATGCAACACTGACTCTGGGTACACTACAATCCAACACTGACTCTGGTACACTGTAATCCATCACTGAATCTGGTGCACTGTAATCCAACACTGACTTTGGGTTCACTATAATCCAACACTGACTCTGGCTACACTGTAATCCAACACTGACTCTGGGCACTGTAATCCAACACTGACTCTGGGTGTACTGCAATCTATCACTGCATCTGGGTACACATCAATCCAACACTGACTCTGGGTACACTGCAATCCAACACTGACTCTGGTACACTGTTATCCAACACTGACTCTGGTACACTGTTATCCAACACTGACTCTGGTACACTGTAATCCAACACTGATTCTGTGATCACTGTAATCCAACACTGACCCTCGGTACACTGCAATCCAGCACTGACGCTGGGTTCTCTGTAATGCAACACTGACTGTGCATTCACTGTAATCCAAGACTGACTCGGTACACTGTATTCCAACACTGACTCTGGGTTCACTGTAATGCAACACTAACTCTGCGTACACTGTTATGCAACACTGACTCTTGGTAACCTGCAATCCAGCACTGACTCTGGGTTCACTGTAATCCAACACTGACTCTGGGAACACTGTAATCCAAAACTGACTCTGGGTTCACTGTAATCCAACACTGACTCTGGGTACTCTGCAATCCAGCACTGACGCTGGGTTCTCTGTAATGCAACACTGACTCTGCATACACTGTAATCCAAGACTGACTCGGTACACTGTATTCCAACACTGACTCTGGGTTCACTGTAATGCAACACTAACTCTGCGTACACTGTTATGCAACACTGACTCTTGGTAACCTGCAATCCAGCACTGACTCTGGGTTCACTGTAATCCAACACTGACTCTGGGAACACTGTAATCCAAAACTGACTCTGGGTTCACTGTAATCCAACACTGACACTGGGTACTCTGCAATCCAACACTGACTCTGGGTACACTGCAATCCAACACTGACTCTGGTACACTGTTATCCAAAACTGACTCTGGGTTCACTGTAATCCAACACTGACTCTGGGTACTCTGCAATCCAACACTGACTCTGGGTACACTGCAATCCAACACTGACTCTGGTACACTGTTATCCAACATTGACTCTGGTACACTGTTATCCAACACTGACTCTGGTACACTGTAATCCAAGACTGACTCGGTACACTGTATTCCAACACTGACTCTGGGTTCACTGTAATGCAACACTAACTCTGCGTACACTGTTATGCAACACTGACTCTTGGTACACTGTAATCCAGTACTGATTCTGGGTACATTGTAATCCAGCACTGACTCTGGGAACTCTAATCCAACAGTGACTCTGGGTATACTGTAATCCAACACTGACTCTGGGTTCACTGTAATCCAACACTGACACTGGGCAAACTGCAGACCAACACTGACTCTGATAAACTGCAATCCAACACTGACTCTGGGTACACTGCAATCCAGCACTGACTCTGGATTCTCTGTAATGCAACACTGACTCTGCGTACACTGTAATCCAACACTGACTCTGTACACTGTATTCCAAAACAGACACTGGGTATTCTGTTATCCAACACTGACGCTGGGTACACTTCAATCCAACACTGACTCTGGGTTCACTGTAATCCAACACTGACTCTGGGTTCACTGTAATCCAACACTGTGTCTGTGTACTCTGCAATCCAGCACTGACTCTGGGTACACTGCAATCCAACACTGACTCTGGGTACACTGTCATCCAACACTAACTCTGGGAACACTGCAGTCCAATACTGATTCTCGTACACTGCAATCCAACAATAACTCAGGGTACACTGCAATCCAGCACTGACTCTGGGTTCTCTGTAATGCAACACTGACTCTGATAAACTGCAATCCAGCACTGACTCTGGGTTCTCTGTAATGCAACACTGACTCTGCGTACACTGTAATCCAACACTGACTCTGTACACTGTATTCCAAAACTGACTCTGGGTATTCTGTAATCCAACACTAACTCTGCGTACACTGTTATCCAACACAGACACTGGGTACACTTCAATCCAACACTGACTCTGGGTTCACTGTAATCCAACACTGACTCTGGGTTCACTGTAATCCAACACTGAGTCTGGCTACTCTGCAATCCAGCACTGACTCTGGGTACACTGCAATCCAACACTGACTCTGGGTACACTGTAATACAACACTGACTCTGTACACTGTATTCCAACACTGATTCTGGATATACTGCAATCCAACACTGCCTCTGGGTTCACTGTAATCCAACACTGCCTCTGGGTTCACTGTAATCCAATACTGACTCTGGTACAATGTAATCCTACACTGACTCTGGGTACTCTGCAATCCAACACTGACTCTGGGTACACTGTATTCCAACACTGACTCTGGGTATTCTGTAATCCAACACTAACTCTGCTTACACTGTTATCCAACACTGACTCTGGGTACATTGCAATCCAACACTGACTCTGGGTTCACTGTAATCCAACATTGACTCTGGGTACACTGTAATCCAACACTGACTTTGGTACACTGTAATCCAACACTGACTCTGGGTACTCTGCAATCCAACACTGACTCTGGGTACACTGTCATCCAACACTGTCTCTGGGTAAACTGTACTCCAGTACTGATTCTGGGTACACTGCAATCCAGCACTGACTCTTGGTACACTGTAATCCAACACTGACACTGGGTTCACTGTAATCCAACACTGACACTGGGTAAACTGCAGTCCAACACTGACTCTCGTACACTGCAATCCAACACTAACTCTTGGTACACTGCAATCCAGCACTGACTCTGGGTTCTCTGTAATGCAACACTGACTCTGTGTACACTGTGATCCAAGACTGATTCTGTACACTGTATTCCAACACTGACTGTGGGTATTCTGTAATCCAACACTAACTCTGCATACACTGTTATCCAACACTGACTCTGGGTACTCTGCAATGCAACACTGACTCTGGGTACACTGCAATCCAACACTGACTCTGGTACACTGTAATCCAACCACTGACTCTGGTACACCGTAATCCAACACTGACTCTGGGTATACTGCAATCTATCACTGCATCTGGGTACACATCAATCCAACACTGGCTCTGGGTACACTGTAATCTAGCACTGACTCTGGGTACACCGCAATCTAGCACTGATTCTGTGTTCACTGTAATACAACACTGAACTCGGTACACTGCAATCCAGCACTGACGCTGGGTCCGCTGTAATGCAACACTGACTCTGCGTACACTGTAATCCAAGACTCACTCTGTACACTGTATTCCAACACTGACTCTGGGTTCACTGTAATCCAACACTGACTCTGCATACACTGTAATCCAACACTGACTCTGTACACTGCAATCCAACACTGACTCTGGGTTCACTGTAATCCAACAGTAACTCTGGTACACTGTAATCCAACACTGACTCTGGGTACTCTGCAATGCAACACTGACTCTGGGTTCTCTGTAATGCAACACTGTCTCTGTGTACACTGTGATCCAAGACTGATTCTGTTCACTGTATTCCAACATTGACTGTGGGTATTCTGTAATCCAACACTAACTCTGCATACACTGTTATCCAACACTGACTCTGGGTACTCTGCAATGCAATACTGACTCTGGTTACACTGCAATCCAACACTGACTCTGGTACACTGTAATCCAACACTGACTCTGGGTGCTCTGCAATGCAACACTGACTCTGGGTACACTGCAATCCAACACTGACTCTGGTACACTGTAATCCATCACTGAATCTGGTGCACTGTAATCCAACACTGACTTTGGGTTCACTATAATCCAACACTGACTCTGGCTACACTGTAATCCAACACTGACTCTGGGCACTGTAATCCAACACTGACTCTGCGTGTACTGCAATCTATCACTGCATCTGGGTACACATCAATCCAACACTGACTCTGGGTACACTGTAATCTATCACTGACTCTGGGTACACCGCAATCCAGCACTGATTCTGTGATCACTGTAATCCAACACTGACCCTCGGTACACTGCAATCCAGCACTGACGCTGGGTTCTCTGTAATGCAACACTGACTCTGCATACACTGTAATCCAAGACTGACTCGGTACACTGTATTCCAACACTGACTCTGGGTTCACTGTAATGCAACACTAACTCTGCGTACACTGTTATGCAACACTGACTCTTGGTAACCTGCAATCCAGCACTGACTCTGGGTTCACTGTAATCCAACACTGACTCTGGGAACACTGTAATCCAAAACTGACTCTGGGTTCACTGTAATCCAACACTGACTCTGGGTACTCTGCAATCCAACACTGACTCTGGGTACACTGCAATCCAACACTGACTCTGGTACACTGTTATCCAACACTGACTCTGGTACACTGTTATCCAACACTGACTCTGGTACACTGTAATCCAACACTGACTCTGGTACACTGTAATCCAACACTGAATCTGGGTCTACTGCAATCTATCACTGCTTTTGGGTACACATCAATCCAACACTGACTCTGGGTACACTGTAATCTAGCACTGACTCTGGGTACACTGCAATCCAGCACTGACTCTGGGATCTCTGTAATGCAACACTGACTCTCGTACACTGTAATCCAACACTGACTCTGTACACTGTATTCCAAAACTGACTCTGGGTATTCTGTAATCCAACACTAACTCTGTGTACACTGTTATCCAACACTGACTCTGGGTTCACTGTAATCCAACACTGACTCTGGGTTCACTGTAATCCAACACTGACTCTGGGTACTCTGCAATCCAACACTGACTTTGGTACACTGTTATCCAACACTGACTCTGGTACACTGTTATCCAACACTGACTCTGGTACACTGTCATCCAACACTGACTCTGGATCTACTGAAATCTATCACTGCTTTTGGGAACACATCAATCCGACACTGACTCTGGGTACACTGCAATCCAGCACTGATTCTGTGTTCACTGTAATCCAACACTGACTCTGGGTACTCTGCAATCCAACACTGACTCTGGTACACTGTTATCCAACACTGACTCTGGTACACTGTTATCCAACACTGACTCTGGTACACTGTAATCCAACACTGACTCTGGATCTACTGAAATCAATCACTGCTTTTGGGAACACATCAATCCGACACTGACTCTGGGTACACTGCAATCCAGCACTGATTCTGTGTTCACTGTAATCCAACACTGACTCTGGGTACACTGTAATCCAACACTGACTCTGTACACTGTAATCCAGTACTGATTCTGGGTACATTGTAATCCAGCACTGACTCTGGGAACTCTAATCCAACAGTGACTCTGGGTATACTGTAATCCCACACTGACTCTGGGTTCACTGTAATCCAACACTGACACTGGGCAAACTGCAGACCAACACTGACTCTGATAAACTGCAATCCAACACTGACTCTGGGTACACTGCAATCCAGCACTGACTCTGGGTTCTCTGTAATGCAACACTGACTCTGCGTACACTGTAATCCAACACTGACTCTGTACACTGTATTCCAAAACAGACTCTGGGTATTCTGTTATCCAACACTGACTCTGGGTACACTTCAATCCAACACTGACTCTGGGTTCACTGTAATCCAACACTGACTCTGGGTTCACTGTAATCCAACACTGTGTCTGTGTACTCTGCAATCCAGCACTGACTCTGGGTACACTGCAATCCAACACTGACTCTCGGTACACTGTCATCCAACACTGACTCTGGGAACACTGCAGTCCAACACTGATTCTCGTACACTGCAATCCAACAATAACTCAGGGTACACTGCAATCCAGCACTGACTCTGGGTTCTCTGTAATGCAACACTGACTCTGATAAACTGCAATCCAGCACTGACTCTGGGTTCTCTGTAATGCAACACTGACTTTGCGTACACTGTAATCCAACACTGACTCTGTACACTGTATTCCAAAAATGACTCTGGGTATTCTGTAATCCAACACTAACTCTGCGTACACTGTTATCCAACACTGACTCTGGGTACACTTCAATCCAACACTGACTCTGGTTTAACTGTAATCCAACACTGACTCTGGGTTCACTGTAATCCAACACTGAGTCTGGGTACTCTGCATTCCAGCACTGACTCTGAGTACACTGCAATCCAACACTGACTCTGGGTACACTGTCATCCAACACTGACTCTGGGAACACTGCAGTCCAACACTGATTCTCGTACACTGCAATCCAACAATAAATCTGGGTACACTGCAATCCATCACTGATGCTGGGTTCTCTGTAATGCAACACTGACTCTGGTACACTGTAATCCAACACTGACTCTGGGCACTGTAATCCAACACTGACTCTGGGTATACTGCAATCTATCACTGCATCTGGGTACACATCAATCCAACACTGACTCTGGATACACTGTAATCTAGCACTGACTCTGGGTACACCGCAATCCAGCACTGATTCTATGATCACTGTAATCCAACACTGACCCTCGGTACACTGCAATCCAGCATTGACGCTGGGTTCTCTGTAATTCAACACTGACTCTGCGTACACTGTAATCCAACACTGACTCTGTACACTGCAATCCAACACTGACTCTGGGTTCACTGTAATCCAACACTGACTCTGGGTACACTGTAATCCAACACTGACTCTGCTACACTGTAATCCAACACTGACTCTGGGTACTCTGCAATGCAACACTGACTCTGGGTACACTACAATCCAACACTGACTCTTGTACACTGTAATCCATCACTGAATCTGGTGCACTGTAATCCAACACTGACTTTGGGTTCACTATAAACCAACACTGACTCTGGCTACACTGTAATCCAACACTGACTCTGGGCACTGTAATCCAACACTGACTCTGGGTATACTGCAATCTATCACTGCATCTGGGTACACATCAATCCAACACTGACTCTGGGTACACTGTAATCTAGCACTGACTCTGGGTACACCGCAATCCAGCACTGATTCTGTGATCACTGTAATCCAACACTGACCCTCGGTACACTGCAATCCAGCACTGACGCTGGGTTCTCTGTAATGCAACACTGACTCTGCATACACT
Organism: Cetorhinus maximus; assembly: GCF_964194155.1. Classification (NCBI taxonomy): domain Eukaryota; kingdom Metazoa; phylum Chordata; class Chondrichthyes; order Lamniformes; family Cetorhinidae; genus Cetorhinus; species Cetorhinus maximus. The sequence goes on along the minus strand of NC_135895.1, from coordinate 78,143,668 downwards.
GTAATCCAAGACTGACTCGGTACACTGTATTCCAACACTGACTCTGGGTTCACTGTAATCCAAAACTAACTCTGCGTAAACTATTATGCAACATTGACTCTTGGTAACCTGCAATCCAGCACTGACTCTGGGTTCACTGTAATCCAACAATTACTCTGGGAACACTGTAATCCAACACTGACTCTGGTTTCACTGCAATCCAACACTGACTCTGGTACACTGTTATCCAACACTGACTCTGGTACACTGTTATCCAACACTGACTCTGGTACACTGTAATCCAACACTGACTCTGGTACACTGTAATCCAACACTGACTCGGGGTCTACTGCAATTTATCACTGCTTTTGGGTACACATCAATCCAACACTGACTCTGGGTACACTGTAATCTAGCACTGACTCTGGGTTCTCTGTAATGCAACACTGACTCTGCGTACACTGTAATCCAACACTGACTCTGTACACTATATTCCAAAACTGACTCTGGGTATTCTGTAATCCAACACTAACTCTGCGTACACTCTTATCCAACACTGACTCTGGGTTCACTGTAATCCAACACTGACTCTGGTTCACTGTAATCCAACATTGACTCTGGGTACTCTGCAATCCAACACTGACTCTGGGTACTCTGCAATCCAGCACTGACTCTGGTACACTGTTATCCAACACTGACTCTGGTACACTGTAATCCAACACTGACTCTGGATCTGCTGAAATCTATCACTGCTTTTGGGTACACATCAATCCGACACTGACTCTGGGTACACTGCAATTCAGCACTGATTCTGTGTTCACTGTAATTCAACACTGACTCTGGGTACACTGTAATCCAACACTGACTCTGTACACTGTAATCCAGTACTGATTCTGGGTACATTCTAATCCAGCACTGACTCTGGGAACTCTAATCCAACACTGACTCTGGGTATACTGTAATCCAACACTGACTCTGGGTTCACTGTAATCCAATACTGACACTGGGCAAACTGCAGACCAACACTGACTCTGATAAACTGCAATCCAACACTGACTCTGGGTACTCTGCAATGCAACACTGACTCTGGGTACACTACAATCCAACACTGACTCTGGTACACTGTAATCCATCACTGAATCTGGTGCACTGTAATCCAACACTGACTTTGGGTTCACTATAATCCAACACTGACTCTGGCTACACTGTATTCCAACACTGACTCTGGGCACTGTAATCCAACACTGACTCTGGGTATACTGCAATCTATCACTGCATCTGGGTACACATCAATCCAACACTGACTCTGGGTACACTGTAATCTAGCACTGACTCTGGGTACACCGCAATCCAGCACTGATTCTGTGATCACTGTAATCCAACACTGACCCTCGGTGCACTGCAATCCAGCACTGATGCTGGGTTCTCTGTAATGCAACACTGACTCTGCATACACTGTAATCCAAGACTGACTCGGTACACTGTATTCCAACACTGACTCTGGGTTCACTGTAATGCAACATTAACTCTGCGTAAACTGTTATGCAACACTGACTCTTGGTAATATGCAATCCAGCACTGACTCTGGGTTCACTGTAATCCAACACTGACTCTGGGAACACTGTAATCCAACACTGACTCTGGGTTCACTGTAATCCAACACTGACTCTGGGTACTCTGCAATCCAACACTGACTCAGGGTACACTGCAATCCAACACTGACTCTGGTACACTGTTATCCAACACTGACTCTGGTACACTGTTATCCAACACTGACTCTGGTACACTGTAATCCAACACTGAATCTGGTACACAGTAATCCAACACTGACTCTGGGTCTACTGCAATTTATCACTGCTTTTGGGTACACATCAATCCAACACTGACTCTGGGTACACTGTAATCTAGCACTGACTCTGGGTACACTGCAATCCAGCACTGACTCTGGGTTCTCAGTAATGCAACACTGACTCTGCGTACACTGTAATCCAACACTGACTCTGTACACTGTATTCCAAAACTGACTCTGGGTATTCTGTAATCCAACACTAACTCTGCGTACACTCTTATCCAACACTGACTCTGGGTTCACTGTAATCCAACACTGACTCTGGGTTCACTGTAATCCAACACTGACTCTGGGTACTCTGCAATCCAACACTGACTCTGGTACACTGTTATCCAACACTGACTCTGGTACACTGTAATCCAACACTGACTCTGGTACACTGTAATCCAATGCTGACTCTGGATCTACTGAAATCTATCACTGCTTTTGGGTACACATCAATCCGACACTGACTCTGGGTACACTGCAATCCTGCACTGATTCTGTGTTCACTGTAATCCAACACTGACTCTGGGTACACTGTAATCCAACACTGACTCTGTACGCTGTAATCCAGTACTGATTCTGGGTACATTGTAATCCAGCACTGACTCTGGGAACTCTAATACAACAGTGACTCTGGGTATACTGTAATCCAACACTGACTCTGGGTTCACTGTAATCCATCACTGACACTGGGCAAACTGCAGACCAACAGTGACTCTGATAAACTGCAATCCAACACTGACTCTGGGTACACTGTATTCCAAAACTGACTCTGGGTATTCTGTAATGCAACACTGACTCTGCGTACACTGTAATCCAACACTGACTCTGTACACTGCATTCCACAACTGACTCTGGGTATTCTGTAATCCAACACTAACTCTGCGTACACTGTTATCCAACACTGACTCTGGGTACACTTCAATCCAACACTGACTCTGGGTACACTGTAATCCAACAGTGACTCTGGGTTCACTGTAATCCAACACTGAGTCTGGGTACTCTGCAATCCAGCACTGACTCTGGGTACACTGCAATCCAGCACTGACTCTGGGTACACTGTCATCCAACACTGACTCTGAAAACACTGGAGTCCAACACTGATTCTCGTACACTGTAATCCAACAATAACTCTGGGTACACTGCAATCCAACACTGACACTGGGTTCACTATAATCCAACACTGACTCTGGGTACACTGTAATCCAACACTGACACTGGTACACTGTTATCCAACACTGACTCTGGGTATACTGCAATCTATAACTGAATCTGGGTACACTGCAATCCAATACTGATTCTGGGTACACTGTAATCTAGCATTGACTCTGGGAACACTGCAATCCAGCATCGACTCTGTGTTCACTGTAATCCAACACTGACTCTGGGTACACTGTAATACAACACTGACTCTGTACACTGTATTCCAACACTGATTCTGGATATACTGCAATCCAACACTGCCTCTGGGTTCACTGTAATCCAACACTGACTCTGGGTTCACTGTAATCCAACACTGACTCTGGTACAATGTAATCCAACACTGGCTCTGGGTACTCTGCAATCCAACACTGACTCTGGGTACACTGTATTCCAACACTGACTCTGGGTATTCTGTAATCCAACACTAACTCTGCTTACACTGTTATCCAACACTGACTCTGGGTACATTGCAATCCAACACTGACTCTGGGTTCACTGTAATCCAACATTGACTCTGGGTACACTGTAATCCAACACTGACTTTGGTACACTGTAATCCAACACTGACTCTGGGTACTCTGCAATCCAACACTGACTCTGGGTACACTGTCATCCAACACTGTCTCTGGGTAAACTGTACTCCAGTACTGATTCTGGGTACACTGCAATCCAGCACTGACTCTTGGTACACTGTAATCCAACACTGACACTGGGTTCACTGTAATCCAACACTGACACTGGGTAAACTGCAGTCCAACACTGACTCTCGTACACTGCAATCCAACACTAACTCTTGGTACACTGCAATCCAGCACTGACTCTGGGTTCTCTGTAATGCAACACTGACTCTGTGTACACTGTGATCCAAGACTGATTCTGTACACTGTATTCCAACACTGACTGTGGGTATTCTGTAATCCAACACTAACTCTGCATACACTGTTATCCAACACTGACTCTGGGTACTCTGCAATGCAACACTGACTCTGGGTACACTGCAATCCAACACTGACTCTGGTACACTGTAATCCAACACTGACTCTGGTACACCGTAATCCAACACTGACTCTGGGTATACTGCAATCTATCACTGCATCTGGGTACACATCAATCCAACACTGGCTCTGGGTACACTGTAATCTAGCACTGACTCTGGGTACACCGCAATCGAGCACTGATTCTGTGTTCACTGTAATACAACACTGAACTCGGTACACTGCAATCCAGCACTGACGCTGGGTCCTCTGTAATGCAACACTGACTCTGCGTACACTGTAATCCAAGACTCACTCTGTACACTGTATTCCAACACTGACTCTGGGTTCACTGTAATCCAACACTAACTCTGCGTACACTATTATGCAACACTGACTCTTGGTACCCTGCAATCCAGCACTGACTCTGGGTGCACTGTAATCCAACACTGACTCTGGGTGCACTGCAATCCAACACTGACTCTGGGTACACTGTAATCCAGAACTGACTCTGGGTACACTGTAATCTAGCACTGACTCTGGGTACACTGTAGTCCAACACTGACTCTGGGTACACTGTAGTCCAACACTGACTCTGGGTACACTGTAATCTAGCACTGACTCTGGGTACACTGTAATCTAGCACTGACTCTGGGTACACTGTAATCTAGCACTGACTCTGGGTACACTGCATCCAACACTGACTCTGGGTACACTGTATTCCAACACTGACTCTGGGTATTCTGTAATCCAACACTAACTCTGCTTACACTGTTATCCAACACTGACTCTGGGTACATTGCAATCCAACACTGACTCTGGGTTCACTGTAATCCAACATTGACTCTGGGTACACTGTAATCCAACACTGACTTTGGTACACTGTAATCCAACACTGACTCTGGGTACTCTGCAATCCAACACTGACTCTGGGTACACTGTCATCCAACACTGTCTATGGGTAAACTGTACTCCAGTACAGATTCTGGGTACACTGCAATCCAGCACTGACACTGGGTTCTGTGTAATGCAACACTGACTCTGCGTACACTGTAATCCAAGACTGACTCGGTACACTGTATTCCAACACTGACTCTGGGTTCACTGTAATCCAACACTAACTCTGCGTAAACTGTTATGCAACACTGACTCTTGGTAACCTGCAATCCAGCATTGTCTCTGGGTTCACTGTAATCCAACACTGACTCTGGCTACACTGCAATCCAACACTGACTCTGGGCACTGTAATCCAACACTGACTCTGGGTATACTGCAATCTATCACTGCATCTGGGTACACATCAATCCAACACTGACTTTGGTTACACTGTAATCTAGCACTGACTCTGGGTACACCGCAATCCAGCACTGATTCTGTGATCACTGTAATCCAGCACTGACCCTCGGTACACTGTAATCCAGCACTGACGCTGGGTTCTCTGTAATGCAACACTGACTCTGTGTACACTGTAATCCAACACTGACTCTGTACACTGCAATCCAACACTGAATCTGGTACACTGTTATCCAACACTGACTCTGGTACACTGTTATCCAACACTGACTCTGGTACACTGTAATCCAACACTGACTCTGGTACACTGTAATCCAACATTGACTCGGGGTCTACTGCAATTTATCACTGCTTTTGGGTACACATCAATCCAACACTGACTCTGGGTACACTGTAATCTAGCACTGACTCTGGGTACACTGCAATCCAGCACTGACTCTGGGTTCTCTGTAATGCAACACTGACTCTGCGTACACTGTAATCCAACACTGACTCTGTACACTATATTCTTAAACTGACTCTGGGTATTCTGTAATCCAACACTAACTCTGCGTACACTCTTATCCAACAATGACTCTGGGTTCACTGTAATCCAACACTGACTCTGGGTTCACTGTAATCCAACACTGACTCTGGGTACTCTGCAATCCAACACTGACTCTGGGTACACTGCAATCCAGCACTGACTCTGGTACACTGTTATCCAACACTGACTCTGGTACACTGTAATCCAACACTGACTCTGGATCTGCTGAAATCTATCACTGCTTTTGGGTACACATCAATCCGACACTGACTCTGGGTACACTGCAATCCAGCACTGATTCTGTGTTCACTGTAATCCAACACTGACTCTGGGTACACTGTAATCCAACACTGACTCTGTACACTGTAATCCAGTACTGATTCTGGTTACATTGTAATCCAGCACTGACTCTGGGAATTCTAATCCAACAGTGACTCTGGGTATATTGTAATCCAACACTGACTCTGGGTTCACTGTAATCCAACACTGACACTGGGCAAACTGCAGACCAACACTGACTCAGATAAAATGCAATCCAACACTGACTCTGGGTACACTACAATCGAACACTGACTCTGGTACACTGTAATCCATCACTGAATCTGGTGCACTGTAATCCAACACTGACTTTGGGTTCACTATAATCCAACCCTGACTCTGGCTACACTGTAATCCAACACTGACTCTGGGCACTGTAATCCAACACTGACTCTGGGTATACTGCAATCTATCACTGACTCTGGGTACACCGCAATCCAGCACTGATTCTGTGATCACTGTAATCCAACACTGACCCTCGGTACACTGCAATCCAGCACTGACGCTGGGTTCTCTGTAATGCAACACTGACTCTGCATACACTGTAATCCAAGACTCACTCTGTACACTGTATTCCAACACTGACTCTGGGTTCACTGTAATGCAACACTAACTCTGCATAAACTGTTATGCAACACCGACTCTTGGTAACCTGCAATCCAGCACTGACTCTGGGTTCACTGTAATCCAACACTGACTCTGGGAACACTGTTATCCAACACTGACTCTGGTACACTGTTATCCAACACTGACTCTGGTACACTGTAATCCAACACTGACTCTGGTACACTGTAATCCAACACTGACTCTGGATCTACTGAAATCTATCACTGCTTTTGGGTACACATCAATCCGACACTGACTCTGGGTACACTGCAATCCTGCACTGATTCTGTGTTCACCGTAATCCAACACTGACTCTGGGTACACTGTAATCCAACACTGACTCTGTACACTGTAATCCAGTACTGATTCTGGGTACATTGTAATCCAGCACTGACTCTGGGAACTCTAATCCAACAGTGACTCTGGGTATACTGTAATCCAACACTGACTCTGGGTTCACTGTAATCCAACACTGACTCTGGGAACACTGTAATCCAACACTGACTCTGGTTTCACTGCAATGCAACACTGACTCTGGTACACTGTTATCCAACACTGACTCTGCGTACACTGTTATCCAACACTGACTCTGGTATACTGTAATCCAACACTGACTCTGGTACACTGTAATCCAACACTGACTCTGGGTCTACTGCAATTTATCACTGCTTTTGGGTACACATCAATCCAACACTGACTCTGGGTACACTGTAATCTAGCACTGACTCTGGGTACACTGCAATCCAGCACTGACTCTGGGTTCTCTGTAATGCAACACTGACTCTGCGTACACTGTAATCCAACACTGACTCTGTACACTATATTCCAAAACTGACTCTGGGTATTCTGTAATCCAACACTAACTCTGCGTACACTCTTATCCAACACTGACTCTGGGTTCACTGTAATCCAACACTGACTCTGGGTTCACTGTAATCCAACACTGACTCTGGGTACTCTGCAATCCAACACTGACTCTGGGTACACTGCAATCCAGCACTGACTCTGGTACACTGTAATCCAACACTGACTCTGGTACACTGTAATCCAACACTGACTCTGGATCTGCTGAAATCTATCACTGCTTTTGGGTACACATCAATCCGACACTGACTCTGGGTACACTGCAATCCAGCACTGATTCTGTGTTCACTGTAATGCAACACTGACTCTGGGTACACTGTAATCCAACACTGACTCTGTACACTGTAATCCAGTACTGATTCTGGGTACATTGTAATCCAGCACTGACTCTGGGAACTCTAATCCAACAGTGACTCTGGGTATACTGTAATCCAACACTGACTCTGGGTTCACTGTAATCCAACACTGACACTGGGCAATCTGCAGATCAACACTGACTCTGATAAACTGCAATCCAACACTGACTCTGGGTACTCTGCAATGCAACACTGACTCTGGGTACACTAAAATCCAACACTGACTCTGGTACACTGTAATCCATCACTGAATCTGGTGCACTGTAATCCAACACTGACTCTGGGCACTGTAATCCAACACTGACTCTGGGTATACTGCAATCTATCACTGCATCTGGGTACACATCAATCCAACACTGACTCTGGGTACACTGTAATCTAGCACTGACTCTGTGTACACCGCAATCCAGCACTGATTCTGTGATCACTGTAATCCAACACTGACCCTCGGTACACTGCAATCCAGCACTGACGCTGGGTTCTCTGTAATGCAACACTGACTCTGCATACACTGTAATCCAAGACTGACTCGGTACACTGTATTCCAACACTGACTCTGGGTTCACTGTAACCCAACACTAACTCTGCGTAAACTGTTATGCAACACTGACTCTTGGTAACCTGCAATCCAGCACTGACTCTGGGTTCACTGTAATCCAACACTGACTCTGGGAACACTGTAATCCAACACTGACTCTGGGTTCACTGTAATCCAACACTGACTCTGGGTACTCTGCAATCCAACACTGACTCAGGGTACACTGCAATCCAACACTGACTCTGGTACACTGTTATCCAACACTGACTCTGGTACACTGTTATCCAACACTGACTCTGGTACACTGTAATCCAACACTGACTCTGGTACACTGTAATCCAACACTGAATCTGGTACACTGTAATCCAACACTGACTCTGGGTCTACTGCAATTTATCACTGCTTTTGGGTACACATCAATCCAACACTGACTCTGGGTACACTGTAATCTAGCACTGACTCTGGGTACACTGCAATCCAGCACTGACTCTGGGTTCTCAGTAATGCAACACTGACTCTGCGTACACTGTAATCCAACACTGACTCTGTACACTGTATTCCAAAACTGACTCTGGGTATTCTGTAATCCAACACTAACTCTGCGTACACTCTTATCCAACACTGACTCTGGGTTCACTGTAATCCAACACTGACTCTGGGTTCACTGTAATCCAACACTGACTCTGGGTACTCTGCAATCCAACACTGACTCTGGTACACTGTTATCCAACACTGACTCTGGTACACTGTAATCCAACACTGACTCTGGTACACTGTAATCCAACGCTGACTCTGGATCTACTGAAATCTATCACTGCTTTTGGGTACACATCAATCCGACACTGACTCTGGGTACACTGCAATCCTGCACTGATTCTGTGTTCACTGTAATCCAACACTGACTCTGGGTACACTGTAATCCAACACTGACTCTGTACACTGTAATCCAGTACTGATTCTGGGTACATTGTAATCCAGCACTGACTCTGGGAACTCTAATACAACAGTGACTCTGGGTATACTGTAATCCAACACTGACTCTGGGTTCACTGTAATCCAACACTGACACTGGGCAAACTGCAGAGCAACACTGACTCTAATAAACTGCAATCCAACACTGACTCTGGGTACACTGTATTCCAAAACTGACTCTGGGTATTCTGTAATGCAACACTGACTCTGCGTACACTGTAATCCAACACTGACTCTGTACACTGCATTCCACAACTGACTCTGGGTATTCTGTAATCCAACACTAACTCTGCGTACACTGTTATCCAACACTGACTCTGGGTACACTTCAATCCAACACTGACTCTGTGTTCACTGTAATCCAACAGTGACTCTGGGTTCACTGTAATCCAACACTGAGTCTGGGTACTCTGCAATCCAGCACTGACTCTGGGTACACTGCAATCCAACACTGACTCTGGGTACACTGTCATCCAACACTGACTCTGAAAACACTGCAGTCCAACACTGATTCTCGTACACTGTAATCCAACAATAACTCTGGGTACACTGCAATCCAACACTGACACTGGGTTCACTTAATCCAGCACTGACTCTGGGTACACTGTAATCCAACACTGACACTGGTACACTGTTATCCAACACTGACTCTGGGTATACTGCAATCTATAACTGAATCTGGGTACACTGCAATCCAATACTGATTCTGGGTACACTGTAATCTAGCATTGACTCTGGGAACACTGCAATCCAGCATCGACTCTGTGTTCACTGTAATCCAACACTGACTCTGGGTACACTGTAATACAACACTGACTCTGTACACTGTATTCCAACACTGATTCTGGATATACTGCAATCCAACACTGCCTCTGGGTTCACTGTAATCCAACACTGACTCTGGGTTCACTGTAATCCAACACTGACTCTGGTACAATGTAATCCAACACTGACTCTGGGTACTCTGCATTCCAACACTGACTCTGGGTACACTGTATTCCAACACTGACTCTGGGTATTCTGTAATCCAACACTAACTCTGCTTACACTGTTATCCAACACTGACTCTGGGTACATTGCAATCCAACACTGACTCTGGGTTCACTGTAATCCAACATTGACTCTGGGTACACTGTAATCCAACACTGACTTTGGTACACTGTAATCCAACACTGACTCTGGGTACTCTGCAATCCAACACTGACTCTGGGTACACTGTCATCCAACACTGTCTCTGGGTAAACTGTACTCCAGTACTGATTCTGGGTACACTGCAATCCAGCACTGACTCTTGGTACACTGTAATCCAACACTGACACTGAGTTCACTGTAATCCAACACTGACACTGGGTAAACTGCAGTCCAACACTGACTCTCGTACACTGCAATCCAACACTAACTCTTGGTACACTGCAATCCAGCACTGACTCTGGGTTCTCTGTAATGCAACACTGACTCTGTGTACACTGTGATCCAAGACTGATTCTGTACACTGTATTCCAACACTGACTGTGGGTATTCTGTAATCCAACACTAACTCTGCATACACTGTTATCCAACACTGACTCTGGGTACTCTGCAATGCAACACTGACTCTGGGTACACTGCAATCCAACACTGACTCTGGTACACTGTAATCCAACACTGACTCTGGTACACCGTAATCCAACACTGACTCTGGGTATACTGCAATCTATCACTGCATCTGGGTACACATCAATCCAACACTGGCTCTGGGTACACTGTAATCTAGCACTGACTCTGGGTACACCGCAATCGAGCACTGATTCTGTGTTCACTGTAATACAACACTGAACTCGGTACACTGCAATCCAGCACTGACGCTGGGTCCTCTGTAATGCAACACTGACTCTGCGTACACTGTAATCCAAGACTCACTCTGTACACTGTATTCCAACACTGACTCTGGGTTCACTGTAATCCAACACTAACTCTGCGTACACTATTATGCAACACTGACTCTTGGTACCCTGCAATCCAGCACTGACTCTGGGTGCACTGTAATCCAACACTGACTCTGGGTGCACTGCAATCCAACACTGACTCTGGGTACACTGTAATCCAGAACTGACTCTGGGTACACTGTAATCTAGCACTGACTCTGGGTACACTGTAGTCCAACACTGACTCTGGGTACACTGTAGTCCAACACTGACTCTGGGTACACTGTAATCTAGCACTGACTCTGGGTACACTGTAATCTAGCACTGACTCTGGGTACACTGTAATCTAGCACTGACTCTGGGTACACTGCATCCAACACTGACTCTGGGTACACTGTATTCCAACACTGACTCTGGGTATTCTGTAATCCAACACTAACTCTGCTTACACTGTTATCCAACACTGACTCTGGGTACATTGCAATCCAACACTGACTCTGGGTTCACTGTAATCCAACATTGACACTGGGTTCACTGTAATCCAACACTGACACTGGGTACACTGCAGTCCAACACTGACTCTCGTACACTGCAATCCAACACTAACTCTTGGTACACTGCAATCCAGCACTGACTCTGGGTTCTCTGTAATGCAACACTGACTCTGTGTACACTGTGATCCAAGACTGATTCTGTACACTGTATTCCAACACTGACTGTGGGTATTCTGTAATCCAACACTAACTCTGCATACACTGTTATCCAACACTGACTCTGGGTACTCTGCAATGCAACACTGACTCTGGGTACACTGCAATCCAACACTGACTCTGGTACACTGTAATCCAACACTGACTCTGGTACACCGTAATCCAACACTGACTCTGGGTATACTGCAATCTATCACTGCATCTGGGTACACATCAATCCAACACTGGCTCTGGGTACACTGTAATCTAGCACAGACTCTGGGTACACCGCAATCTAGCACTGATTCTGTGTTCACTGTAATACAACACTGAACTCGGTACACTGCAATCCAGCACTGACGCTGGGTTCCTCTGTAATGCAACACTGACTCTGCGTACACTGTAATCCAAGACTCACTCTGTACACTGTATTCCAACACTGACTCTGGGTTCACTGTAATCCAACACTGACTCTGCGTACACTGTAATCCAACACTGACTCTGTACACTGCAATCCTACACTGACTCTGGGTTCACTGTTATCCAACACTGACTCTGGGTACACTGTAATCCAACAGTGACTCTGGTACACTGTAATCCAACACTGACTCTGGGTACTCTGCAATGCAACACTGACTCTGGGTTCACTGTAATCCAACACTGAGTCTGGGTACTCTGCAATCCAGCACTGACTCTGGGTACACTGCAATCCAACACTGACTCTGGGTACACTGTCATCCAACACTGACTCTGAAAACACTGCAGTCCAACACTGATTCTCGTACACTGCAATCCAACAATAACTCTGGGTACAATGCAATCCAACACTGACACTGGGTTCACTATAATCCAACACTGACTCTGGGTACACTGTAATCCAACACTGACACTGGTACACTGTAATCCAACACTGACTCTGGGTATACTGCAATCTATAACTGAATCTGGGTACACTGCAATCCAATACTGATTCTGGGTACACTGTAATCTAGCATTGACTCTGGGAACACTGCAATCCAGCATCGACTCTGTGTTCACTGTAATCCAACACTGACTCTGGGTACACTGTAATACAACACTGACTCTGTACACTGTATTCCAACACTGATTCTGGATATACTGCAATCCAACACTGCCTCTGGGTTCACTGTAATCCAACACTGACTCTGGGTTCACTGTAATCCAACACTGACTCTGGTACAATGTAATCCAACACTGACTCTGGGTACTCTGCATTCCAACACTGACTCTGGGTACACTGTATTCCAACACTGACTCTGGGTATTCTGTAATCCAACACTAACTCTGCTTACACTGTTATCCAACACTGACTCTGGGTACATTGCAATCCAACACTGACTCTGGGTTCACTGTAATCCAACATTGACTCTGGGTACACTGTAATCCAACACTGACTTTGGTACACTGTAATCCAACACTGACTCTGGGTACTCTGCAATCCAACACTGACTCTGGGTACACTGTCATCCAACACTGTCTCTGGGTAAACTGTACTCCAGTACTGATTCTGGGTACACTGCAATCCAGCACTGACTCTTGGTACACTGTAATCCAACACTGACACTGGGTTCACTGTAATCCAACACTGACACTGGGTAAACTGCAGTCCAACACTGACTCTCGTACACTGCAATCCAACACTAACTCTTGGTACACTGCAATCCAGCACTGACTCTGGGTTCTCTGTAATGCAACACTGACTCTGTGTACACTGTGATCCAAGACTGATTCTGTACACTGTATTCCAACACTGACTGTGGGTATTCTGTAATCCAACACTAACTCTGCATACACTGTTATCCAACACTGACTCTGGGTACTCTGCAATGCAACACTGACTCTGGGTACACTGCAATCCAACACTGACTCTGGTACACTGTAATCCAACCACTGACTCTGGTACACCGTAATCCAACACTGACTCTGGGTATACTGCAATCTATCACTGCATCTGGGTACACATCAATCCAACACTGGCTCTGGGTACACTGTAATCTAGCACTGACTCTGGGTACACCGCAATCTAGCACTGATTCTGTGTTCACTGTAATACAACACTGAACTCGGTACACTGCAATCCAGCACTGACGCTGGGTCCTCTGTAATGCAACACTGACTCTGCGTACACTGTAATCCAAGACTCACTCTGTACACTGTATTCCAACACTGACTCTGGGTTCACTGTAATCCAACACTAACTCTGCGTACACTATTATGCAACACTGACTCTTGGTACCCTGCAATCCAGCACTGACTCTGGGTTCTCTGTAATGCAACACTGACTCTGCGTACACTGTAATCTAACACTGACTCTGTACACTGCAATCCAACACTGACTCTGGGTTCACTGTAATCCAACACTGACTCTGGGTACACTGTAATACAACAGTGACTCTGGTACACTGTAATCCAACACTGACTCTGGGTACTCTGCAATGCAACACTGACTCTGGGTACACTACAATCCAACACTGACTCTGGTACACTGTAATCCATCACTGAATCTGGTGCACTGTAATCCAACACTGACTTTGGGTTCACTATAATCCAACACTGACTCTGGCTACACTGTAATCCAACACTGACTCTGGGCACTGTAATCCAACACTGACTCTGGGTATACTGCAATCTAATACTGCATCTGGGTACACATCAATCCAACACTGACTCTGGGTACACTGTAATCTAGCACTGACTCTGGGTACACTGCAATCCAGCACTGATTCTGTGATCACTGTAATCCAACACTGACCCTCGGTACACTGCAATCCAGCACTGACGCTGGGTTCTCTGTAATGCAACACTGACTCTGCGTACACTGTAATCCAAGACTGACTCGGTACACTGTATTCCAACACTGACTCTGGGTACAATGCAATCCAACACTGACACTGGGTTCACTATAATCCAACACTGACTCTGGGTACACTGTAATCCAACACTGACACTGGTACACTGTTATCCAACACTGACTCTGGGTATACTGCAATCTATAACTGAATCTGGGTACACTGCAATCCAATACTGATTCTGGGTACACTGTAATCTAGCATTGACTCTGGGAACACTGCAATTTAGCATCGACTCTGTGTTCACTGTAATCCAACACTGACTCTGGGTACACTGTAATACAACACTGACTCTGTACACTGTATTCCAACACTGATTCTGGATATACTGCAATCCAACACTGCCTCTGGGTTCACTGTAATCCAACACTGCCTCTGGATTCACTGTAATCCAACATTGACTCTGGTACAATGTAATCCAACACTGACTCTGGGTACTCTGCAATCCAACACTGACTCTGGGTACACTGTATTCCAACACTGACTCTGGGTATTCTGTAATCCAACACTAACTCTGCTTACACTGTTATCCAACACTGACTCTGGGTACATTGCAATCCAATACTGACTCTGGGTTCACTGTAATCCAACATTGACTCTGGGTACACTGTAATCCAACACTGACTTTGGTACACTGTAATCCAACACTGACTCTGGGTACTCTGCAATCCAACACTGACTCTGGGTACACTGTCATCCAACACTGTCTCTGGGTAAACTGTACTCCAGTACAGATTCTGGGTACACTGCAATCCAGCACTGACACTGGGTTCTGTGTAATGCAACACTGACTCTGCGTACACTGTAATCCAAGACTGACTCGGTACACTGTATTCCAACACTGACTCTGGGTTCACTGTAATCCAACACTAACTCTGCGTAAACTGTTATGCAACACTGACTCTTGGTAACCTGCAATCCAGCATTGTCTCTGGGTTCACTGTAATCCAACACTGACTCTGGCTACACTGCAATCCAACACTGACTCTGGGTATACTGCAATCTATCACTGCATCTGGGTACACATCAATCCAACACTGACTTTGGTTACACTGTAATCTAGCACTGACTCTGGGTACACCGCAATCCAGCACTGATTCTGTGATCACTGTAATCCAGCACTGACCCTCGGTACACTGCAATCCAGCACTGACGCTGGGTTCTCTGTAATGCAACACTGACTCTGTGTACACTGTAATCCAACACTGATTCTGTACACTGCAATCCAACACTGACTCTGGGTTCACTGTAATCCAACACTGACTCTGGGTACACTGTAATACAACAGTGACTCTGGTACATTGTAATCCAACACTGACTCTGGGTACTCTGCAATGCAACACTGACTCTGGGTACACTACAATCCAACACTGACTCTTGTACACTGTAATCCATCACTGAATCTGATGCACTGTAATCCAACACTGACTTTGGGTTCACTATAATCCAACACTGACTCTGGCTACACTGTAATCCAACACTGACTCTGGGCACTGTAATCCAACACTGACTCTGGGTATACTGCAATCTATCACTGCATCTGGGTACACATCAATCCAACACTGACTCTGGGTAAACTGTAATCTAGCACTGACTCTGGGTGCACCGCAATCCAGCACTGATTCTGTGATCACTGTAATCCAACACTGACCCTCGGTACTCTGCAATCCAGCACTGATGCTGGGTTCTCTGTAATGCAACACTGACTCTGCATACACTGTAATCCAAGACTGACTCGGTACACTGTATTCCAACACTGACTCTGGGTTCACTGTAATCCAACACTGACTCTGGGAACACTGTAATCCAACACTGACTCTGGGTTCACTGTAATCCAACACTGACTCTGGGTACTCTGCAATCCAACACTGACTCTGGGTACACTGCAATCCAACACTGACTCTGGTACACTGTTATCCAACACTGACTCTGGTACACTGTTATCCAACACTGACTCTGGTACACTGTAATCCAACACTGACTCTGGTACACTGTAATCCAACACTGACTCTGGGTCTACTGCAATCTATCACTGCTTTTGGGTACACATCAATCCAACACTGACTCTGGGTACACTGTAATCTAGCACTGACTCTGGGTACACTGCAATCCAGCACTGACTCTGGGTTCTCTGTAATGCAACACTGACTCTGCGTACACTGTAATCCAACACTGACTCTGTACACTGCTTTCCAAAACTGACTCTGGGTATTCTGTAATCCAACATTAACTCTGCGTACACTCTTATCCAACACTGACTCTGGGTTCACTGTAATCCAACACTGACTCTGGGTTCACTGTAATCCAACACTGACTCTGGGTACTCTGCAATCCAACACTGACTCTGGGTACACTGCAATCCAACACTGACTCTGGTACACTGTTATCCAACACTGACTCTGGTACACTGTTATCCAACACCTACTCTGGTACACTGTAATCCAACACTGACTCTGGATCTACTGAAATCTATCACTGCTTTTGGGTACACATCAATCCAACACTGACTCTGGGTACACTGTAATCTAGCACCGACTCTGGGTACACTGCAATTCAGCACTGATTCTGTGTTCACTGTAATCCAACACTGACTCTGGGTGCACTGTAATCCAACACTGACTCTGTACACTGTAATCCAGTACTGATTCTGGGTACATTGTAATCCAGCACTGACTCTGGGAACTCTAATCCAACAGTGACTCTGGGTATACTGTAATCCAACACTGACACTGGGTTCACTGTAATCCAACACTGACACTGGGCAAACTGCAGACCAACACTGACTCTGATAAACTGTAATCCAGCACTGACTCTGGGTTCACTGTAATCCAACACTGACACTGGGCAAACTGCAGACCAACACTGACTCTGATAAACTGCAATCCAACACTGTCTCTGGGTACACTGCAACCCAGCACTGACTCTGGGTTCTCTGTAATGCAACACTGACTCTGCGTACACTGTAATCCAACACTGACTCTGTACACTGTATTCCAAAACTGACTCTGGGTATTCTGTAATCCAACACTAACTCTGCGTACACTGTTATCCAACACTGACTCTGGGTACACTTCAATCCAACACTGACTCTGGGTTCACTGTAATCCAACACTGACTCTGGGTTCACTGTAATCCAACACTGAGTCTGGGTACTCTTCAATCCAACACTGACTCTGGGTACACTGCAATCCAACACTGACTCTGGGTACACTGTCATCCAACACTGACTCTGGGAACACTGCAGTCCAACACTGATTCTCGTACACTGCAATCCAACAATAACTCTGGGTACACTGCAATCCAGCACTGACTCTGGGTTCTCTGTAATGCAACACTGACTCTGGTACACTGTAATCCAACACTGACCCTGGGTACTCTGTAATCCAACACTGACTCTGGGTACACTGCAATCCAACACTGACACTGGGTTCAGTATAATCCAACACTGACTCTGGGTACACTGTAATCCAACACTGACACTGGTACACTGTAATCCAACACTGACTCTGAGTATACTGCAATCTATAACTGAATCTGGGTACACTGCAATCCAATACTGATTCTGGGTACACTGTAATCTAGCATTGACTCTGGGTACACTACAATCCAACACTGACTCTGGTACACTGTAATCCAACACTGACTCTGGGTACTCTGCAATGCAACACTGACTCTGGGTTCACTGTAATCCAACACTGAGTCTGGGTACTCTGCAATCCAGCACTGACTCTGAGTACACTGCAATCCAACACTGATTCTGGGTACACTGTCATCCAACACTGACTCTGAAAACACTGCAGTCCAACACTGATTCTCGTACACTGCAATCCAACAATAACTCTGGGTACAATGCAATCCAACACTGACACTGGGTACATTGGAATCAAACACTGACTCTAGGTACATTGGAATCAAACACTGACTCTAGGTTCACTGTAATCCAACACTGACTCTGGGTACACTGTAATCCAACACTGACTCTGGGTACACTGTAATCCAACACTGACTCTGGGTACACTGTAATCCAACACTGACTCTGGGTTCACTGTAATCCAACATTGACTCTGGGTACACTGTAATCCAACACTGACTCTGGGTACACTGTATTCCAACAGTGACTCTGGTACACTGTAATCCAAAACTGACTCTGGGTATTCTGTAATCCAACACTAACTCTGCTTACACTGTTATCCAACACTGACTCTGGGTACATTGCAATCCAACACTGACTCTGGGTTCACTGTAATCCAACATTGACTCTGGGTACACTGTAATCCAACATTGACTTTGGTACACTGTAATCCAACACTGACTCTGGGTACTCTGCAATCCAACACTGACTCTGGGTACACTGTCATCCAACACTGTCTCTGGGTAAACTGTACTCCAGTACAGATTCTGGGTACACTGCAATCCAGCACTGACTCTGGGTACTGTAATCCAACAGTGACTCTGGGTAAACTGCAGTCCAACACTGACTCTCGTACACTGCAATCCAACACTAACTCTTGGTACACTGCAATCCAGCACTGACTCTGGGTTCTCTGTAATGCAACACTGACTCTGTGTACACTGTGATCCAAGACTGATTCTGTACACTGTATTCCAACACTGACTGTGGGTATTCTGTAATCCAACACTAACTCTGCATACACTGTTATCCAACACTGACTCTGGGTACTCTGCAATGCAACACTGACTCTGGGTACACTGCAATCCAACACTGACTCTGGTACACTGTAATCCAACACTGACTCTGGTACACCGTAATCCAACACTGACTCTGGGTATACTGCAATCTATCACTGCATCTGGGTACACATCAATCCAACACGGACTCTGGGTACACTGTAATCTAGCACTGACTCTGGGTACACTGCAATCTAGCACTGATTCTGTGTTCACTGTAATACAACACTGAACTCGGTACACTGCAATCCAGCACTGACGCTGGGTCCTCTGTAATGCAACACTGACTCTGCGTACACTGTAATCCAAGACTCACTCTGTACACTGTATTCCAACACTGACTCTGGGTTCACTGTAATCCAACACTAACTCTGCGTACACTATTATGCAACACTGACTCTTGGTACCCTGCAATCCAGCACTGACTCTGGGTGCACTGTAATCCAACACTGACTCTGGGTGCACTGCAATCCAACACTGACTCTGGGTACACTGTAATCCAGAACTGACTCTGGGTACACTGTAATCTAGCACTGACTCTGGGTACACTGTAGTCCAACACTGACTCTGGGTACACTGTAGTCCAACACTGACTCTGGGTACACTGTAATCTAGCACTGACTCTGGGTACACTGTAATCTAGCACTGACTCTGGGTACACTGTAATCTAGCACTGACTCTGGGTACACTGCAATCCAACACTGACTCTGGGTACACTGTAGTCCAACACTGACTCTGGGTACGCTGTAGTCCAACACTGACCCTGGGTACACTGTAGTCCAACACTGACTCTGGGTACACTGTAATCTAGCACTGACTCTGGGGAACGCTCTTTCGAATTTCATGCGAATACCAAGAGCTATGGCTGTATCTACACATATATTTGAATTTGGCATGACAAGGGGAGAAGCCTATTAAAAACTGTGTATCGAATCCCTGGGGCGGAATTTTACAGCAGAGGATTTTATGATACCGTCAAAGTCCAGTGACATCCTTACTGCGATGGGGCCATAAAACTCTGCCCATGGCTCTATTAAAAGCAAGGAGGCTAATGAGAAACCTTCAGAAAACACTTGATTGACGTGAACTGGAGTATTCCATGATTCTGGGCACCGCAGGAAGGCCTTGGAGATGAAGGGGAGATTTACCAGAATGGCACAAAGGATGAGGGTCCACAGTTATGTGGAGAAACTGGAGGAGCTGGTGTTGTTCTGCTTGAACCATAGAACCATAGAAAAGTTACAGCACAGAAGGAGGCCATTCGGCCAATCTTGTCCATGCCAGCCCGAGGACACCCAGGTGCCCATTCTAATCCCACCTTCCTGCACCCGGCCCATAGCCCTGCAGATTCGGGAAGGCATTTGGATGGAAGGGAGCGTGGAGGCCAAGATTGTCGCCATTAGGCTGTTTGATTACCTTAGTTTTCTGACCATAGTTTGCATCATGGCAACTCAATGTAGCAGACAGGACCCCAAGCAGGGGCTAGGCCCATTATTTACATATTCGTAGGTCCTACCGTCTGTTTTGGGCACTGGGAATAGACACTAGTGTGTACACCAATATGGCGTGAAAGCCACTTCCTACCCACCATCTTGGAGATGGAGGACGCCAAACAACACCCAAAAAACAGGTCGTACCCCATTGAATTTCTAGGCCATGAGTTTCATAATACCATTGCCCTGCCCTTTCAGCAGATACCGTACAGAGTGTCCACTTACCTGTTTTGTTATTTGTTTCAGCACTCTGTTCAGCACTGGCACTGGTAAGACAGTTTCTGTTCTTGGTGGGCTCGACGGAGTCATGGTGTTCAGGGCGCGACAGCCCCCCACTTGCATCAGTGAACTGATTGGCTACCTGCGAACTTCTCATTCCGACCTCTGACCTGTAGTTCCCTAAACTTTGACTGCTGCAGCCAATGGTCACTGTGTCCTTCGGCAGCCGAATGGCAGAACTGGACAGACAGTGAGCTGAAGGGTCTGAAGTGTGCAAAGCAAGAATGTGGTCATTTGGCATTGGTTGCTGAGGTTGGAGAGAAGAAGTTTCCAGAACAGCTTGGGAATTAGGCAGGCTTCCATCATTACCAGGCGGATCTAAATGAACGAGCCTATACTGAGGAGATGAGCAGGTACTAAGGTGCGTTGCAGGCTGGCTCTTGAGGGTTAGGGGCACGCCGCTCTGCTGGGAAGTGGATGGGATTGTCAGGTTAGCTCTGTTGATCAGTGGCCTTTTGAGAAGAGGATGTTGACAGGAAGTCTTATTCATAAACTGTGAGGGAAGTGTTGGGTCGGTGGGGTGTGAGTTGAGCACCCTGGATCTGTTTTGGGAATGGAGAGAGGGTGGAATCTCCTTGACCTGACCACTTCCGAGCGACCTTGTGCCCCTTTTCCGAGGGACAGGTGAGCTGTGTACGGTTACTCGCTCCCTACTCTGCTTGGAGCTTTGGTCTGACGTTGGAGATGGGGACTGCGGAGTAGGCTGCAGCAGGTCAGGAGAGGTCTCCGTAACCCGCTCTGAGCCTGGGCTTGCTACATGACTGTCCTTTGACATACTGATCACTGGCTTGGGATCAGCAGAGTTCCTTAGCTCCTGACTGCTGTTGACAAGCTCCTTCCTTTGGCACTGAACTTGCTGGGTGCAGACTCCCCTTCCATCCATGGTTTTCCTTCTAGACTTTGATTTGCAGTCGGCTGTGGCACTTGCAGGTTCAAAGGCGACACTCTTCTCCCCAGTGCCTCTCCTTGGCCAATCTATGTCTTTGGCATTCAGCTTCAAACCATCTGTAGTCCTCATGTTGCTGCCCGATACGATGGCATAACAGTAGGCGGAGACTGTGGCGCCTTCCCTATCGTTCACCTCAGTAGCATTGTCTTGGCAAGAAATAGCCACCTCCTCCCCGTCAACCACAGAGATGTCATCAATGGAAGTCACATCTCCAATGTACGTTTCCCTGATGGGCTCAGTTCTGATCCTGTGCTCTGATGGAAGAACCCAGCAGGGCACGGCCCTGGTGGACAGCGACCCAACATCTCCAGCCTCCACAGTCAAGTTGGTCTTTACCCTTGTTGCAGTATCCAGGGGAAGTTCATGCCATTTGGGCAGGTAGAGTTCCTTTTCTTGGGGGACGGTCCTAATATCTGGAAATGTATAAGAAGGAGGTGCAAAGCTACCAGATTTGGAATCTGAAATGATGTGAGACCCACAAGAACTGCACTTTCCATCGATGCAGATTGCTGTGTTGATATGAGAAATGTTTGTCTTGTCTGGGGGTTTTTCTCCATTGGTTATCGGATTGCCACCGCTCCTCCAGGTCCCCCGGCCCTGCCTATTTTTACAGTAAGTTTTGCTGCCATCTCCTGAGCTAGCCTTCGGCAAGCCCTCCTTCCCGGGCAGCCCATAGGCCGGAAGGCCGGGCCTTGGCATCAACACCTTCGGGCCATGGTGGGCTGAGTACTCGGTGCCGCACTTCCTCCGCAGCTGGTAGCGCACTTCAGCCTCCTGCGTGGACTCGTCCTCGAACCTCACGCGGCTCGGGGACTGGCTCCGCTTCTTCCGCAGCCCGCAGTGCGACTCGCCGCTGGAGGAGTCGCTGAGGTAGCCGCTGTTACGGGCGTTTGAAGAGGGTCCATCTCTGGAGAATGGGCCTCTCTTTGGTGAAGAGGTGCTGTCTGTACTGGCTTCCCTGCCAAGTGAGCAGAAATAAGTGGTTATTTTACCAGGCTGCGCCTTTACTGAACCAAGAGTCCGACCCAGTGGAATACCAAGGCAGCTCAGTGGCATAATGTGGGTATTTATCAATGCACAATGCCACAAAATGGCAATACATTGCTTCTCATTGACACTCTCTTGGGCAGTCATGGGAGCAACTAAGACTCAACATTTCTCCAATGAGAAAGAAAATGGAAAGAATATTGTTGTCCATGACAGTCATGTCTCCGTGGTACCACGCTACCCTCTGAGTTCGAAGGTCATGACATCAGGTACTCACTCCAAAGTCTCGCGCACAGAAGTTAGCTTTAAGTTGGCAGTGCAGCACTGAGAGTGTGCTACACTGTCAGAGGTGTCATCTTCCAAATGAAACATTAAACCAAGGCCCCATCTGCCCTCCCAGGAGGACATCACGATCCCAAGGCGCTATTTCAAAGGAGAATGAGTTTGAAAGTAAGGCCTTCTCTTTGCCAGTGTCACTATTTTCATTCAGTTTTTCACAGTGTCAGGGAACAACACTGACAATCTGAACACAAATATGAAGGTGATTAGGTTAGAACAGCAGCTCTGATCCTGACAGGAATGCGCCCATTCTCAGTTCAATTATCCCATTTCCAAATCCGTCCATGCAAACATCAACATCCTTCTCTGTTTTTCTGCCCATCCTAGGAACACATTTCCCTGGACAGAGATAGCTGCTTACATCTCCGGTTCTCACTGCTTAACCAGAAACTTTTGATCGCATGAGGGAAATGGTGACTTAGGGGTAATGTCACTGGACTAGTAATCCAAAGGCCTAGGCTGCCTGGGGACATGGGTTCAAACCCCATCATGGCAGTTGGTGGAATTTAAATTCAATTAATAAAAATCTGGAATTTAAAGCCAAAAAACTATCATTGATCATGAGGGGAAGACCCATCTGCCTCACTAATGCCCTTTAGTGAGGGAAATCCGCCATCCTTACTTGATCGACCCTACATCTGACTGCAAACCCACAGCAATGTGGCTGACTTTTAACTGCCCTCTGCAATGGCCTAGCAAGCATACAACTCAAGGGCAATAAATGCTGGCCTTGTCAGTGACACCCACATCCCACGAAAGAATAAAAAAAATTCACCATAATGCACCACAATCAAACCCCCTAAGGTATTACTGTCGCGTGGGAGCTAGCTTTTGGCACTGGGGTTAATTGTGGAGCCCACCCTCAGTGTGGAGATGGTGGTGGGGGTGAAGAAGGAGTGGGGGGGGTGACATGTGGCTCTCTCGACTCTGCTCCCATCGAGGGAGGCTCAGCAGGTTGAGATGGCCTCCTCCTGTTCCTAAGTGAATAGAGATTGTTCAGTTTAAGCTTGTAGTTAACTATAGATCGACTGATGTTAGTGATCTTACTGGGGCCCTGCTAAATTTAGCGTCTGTTCCTGTGTTGCAGGCTCATTGAGGTTGAAGACAGCTAAGAGTGACACTTACAGAGGGTTCCTCTCTATGGGCAGAATGCTGTGGTCGGCTTTGAGAGGGCTGGCTCGGGCCTTCATCCGAGCTCTCTCCAGCAGTCTCTTCGCCTGCTCGTGTCTGCGACTCAGTGGCAGCTGGCTGGACGACACAAAGACTCTGTCAGGTAGATTAGGAACACACAGTGATTAGCAGAGTTAACAAAGCTACAAGGCAGCACACACACACACACAGACACAGGCACACACACACGCAGGCACACACACACACACACGCAGGCACACACACACACACACACACACACACAAGCACACACAGACACAGACACAGACACACATACACACGTAGACAGACACACACACACACACACACACACACACGCAGACAGACACACACACAAACACGCAGACAGACACACACACACTGACACGCACATACACAGACATATGCACAAACACAGACACATGCACACAGACACAGACATAGACACACACACACACAATGACACACTCATACACATACAAACACAGACGCACACATATACACAGACACACATACAAACACACAAACACAGACACACACATAAACAAACATACACACAAATACAGACACATACACACACACACACACACACGCGCACACACACAGACAAACCTTTGTGTACAGGCGCAAGAGTGCTGAAGAAAGAGCCAAGGGGGCCGGAATTTGGAGAAACTGGAGGACGATTTAATTGGGGATAACAGTAACTTATCCAAATAAAGAAAACCAGCAGCTCAAAGAAAAGCAAGCCGACGGGCAAAGGAGACACACTGATCCAGAGCTCAGAATGCAGGAGAGCTTTCTCACACTGGCTGCTATCTATTGGCCAGCCCGTTAACAAGCCCAGCACTCAGACCCCATCTGAATTCTCAGGTCTGGATTTATAAGTGGAGGCACGTGGGGAGTTAGCCTAAACCTCACAAACCCGTCTACACCCAGGGAGCTAACAGGCTGCCCGCGTTACATTCCATTCACTGACATAGAAAATAATCCCCACAGGGAGGATCCTTCTGAAGTCAGCATTCACACATTTCAAGGCACCGTAACACCCAGTCCTGGATAGGACTGTGTAAACTCACACCCAGTCCTGGATTAGACTGTGTACACTCACACTCAGTCCTGGATTAGACTGTTTAAACTCACACCCAGTCCTGGATTAGACTGTGTACACTCACAATCAGTCTTGGGTTAGACTGTTTAAACTGACAGCCAGTCCTGGATTAGACTGTGGACACTGACAGTCAGTCCTGGATTAGACTGTGGACACTGACAGTCAGTCCTGGATTAGACTGTGGACACTGACAGTCAGTTCAGGATTAGATTGTGTACACTGACAGTCAGTCCTGGATTAGAATGTGGACACTGACAGTCAGTCCTGGATTAGACTATGTACATTGACACTCAGTCCTGGATTAAACTGTCTACACTGACACCCAGTCCTAGATTAGACTGTGTACACTGACACTCAGTCCTGGATTAAACTGTCTACACTGACAGCCAGTCCTAGATCAGATGGTGTACACTGACACCCAGTTCAGGATTGGATGGTGTTCACTGACATCCAGTCCTGGATTAGACTGTGTACACTGAAGTCAGTCCTGCATTAGGCTGTGTATATTGACAATCAGTCCTGGATTAGACTGTGTACACTGGCAGTCAGTCCTGGTTTGGACGATGTACACTGACAGCCAATCCTGGAATGGACTGTGTACACTAACACCCAGTCCTGGTTTGGACTGTGTACACTGACAGCCAATCCTGGAATGGACTGTGTACACTAACACCCAGTCCTGGAATGGACTGTGTACACTAACACCCAGTCCTGGAATGGACTGTGTACACTGACAGCCAGTCCTGGAATGGACTGTGTACACTAACACCCAGTCCTGGAATGGACTGTGTACACTAACACCCAGTCCTGGAATGGACTGTGTACACTAACACCCAGTCCTGGAATGGACTGTGTACACTGACAGCCAATCCTGGAATGGACTATGTACACTAACACCCAGTCCTGGAATGGACTGTGTACACTAACACCCAGTCCTGGAATGGACTGTGTACACTGACAGCCAATCCTGGAATGGACTATGTACACTAACACCCAGTCCTGGAATGGACTGTGTACACTAACACCCAGTCCTGGAATGGACTGTGTACACTAACACCCAGTCCTGGAATGGACTGTGTACACTGACAGCCAGTCCTGGAATGGACTGTGTACACTGACAGCCAATCCTGGAATGGACTGTGTACACTAACACCCAGTCCTGGAATGGACTGTGTACACTGACAGCCAATCCTGGAATGGACTATGTACACTAACACCCAGTCCTGGAATGGACTGTGTACACTAACACCCAGTCCTGGAATGGACTGTGTACACTAACACCCAGTCCTGGAATGGACTGTGTACACTGACAGCCAGTCCTGGAATGGACTGTGTACACTGACAGCCAATCCTGGAATGGACTGTGTACACTGACAGGCAATCCTGGAATGGACTGTGTACACTGACAGTTAGTCCTGGAATGGACTGTGTACACTGACAGCCAATCCTGGAATGGACTGTGTACACTGACAGCCAATCCTGGAATGGACTGTGTACACTGACAGGCAATCCTGGAATGGACTGTGTACACTGACAGCCAATCCTGGAATGGACTGTGTACACTGACAGCCAGTCCTGGAATGGACTGTGTACACTGACAGCCAGTCCTGTAATGGACTGTGTACACTGACAGCCAGTCCTGTAATGGACTGTGTACACTGACAGCCAGTCCTGGAATGGACTGTGTACACTGACAGCCAGTCCTGGAATGGACTGTGTACACTGACAGCCAGTCCTGGAATGGACTGTGTACACTGACAGCCAATCCTGGAATGGACTGTGTACACTGACAGCCAGTCCTGTAATGGACTGTGTACACTGACAGCCAATCCTGGAATGGACTGTGTACACTGACAGCCTTTGACGGATGTTTTAGCTGCTTTCACTTTGCAAAATATCTCATGACCCTTAACAGCAGCATTAAATAGTTAAATCACAAATATGATAAGTAAAAAATAAGCTGAGGTGTTTGATCCCAAGCCGCAGCAGAAGGTATCTGGACCAATGTCCAAACTTGTGAGGAAAGAAATCAAATTTGGGGAGCATCTTGACAGAGGTGAAATAGTTCGGGAGGCGGAGAGGGGCAAGGATGCAATTCCAGAGTTTCGCGCCATGGCAGATGTGAGCAAAGCCACCATTGGTGGACCAATAAAATGAGGAATATTCTCAAGACCCGAATCTGAGGAGCAGCAAAGATCCCAAAGGCTTGGAGGCCAGAGGGAGATTACACAGGTCACGAGGGGCTGAGATTTGAAAGCGAGGGTGAGGATTTGATAAATTGTGCTGTTGTCAGACCAGGAGCTGGTGTTGGTCAGCTGGCACTGAATTAGGACCATAGAACCATAGAAAAGTTACAGCACAGAAAGAGGCCATTCGGCCCATCGTGTCTGCACCAACCAAGAAAGAAAAATTAAAAAGAAACTAGCCGCTCATTTTAATCCCACTTTCCAGCTCCTGGTCCGTAGCTTTGCAGGTTCCAAAGCTTCAGGTCCAGGTCCAGGTTCCTTTCAGATGAGTCGAGTGTTTCAGCCTCAACCAGCAAACCAGGAAGCAAATTCCAGACACCCACCACCCTCTGGGTGAAGAAGTTTTTCCTCATGTCTCCTCTAATCCTTCTCCCAATCCCCTTAAATCTGTGCCCCCTGGTAACTGACCCCTCAGCTAGGGGAAACAGGTCTTTCCTGTTTTTTTATTCATTCACGGGATGTGGGTTTCGCTGGCTGGGCCTGCATTTATTGCCCATCTCTAGCTGCCCTTGAGAAGGTGGTGGTGAGCTGCCTTTTCTAGGCCCCTCATCATTTTGTGCACCTCAATCAGGTCACCCCTCAGCCTCCTCTGTTCCAAGGAAAACAACCCCAGCCTATCCAATCTCTCCTCATAGCTACAATTTTCAAACCCTGGCAACATTCTTGTAAATCTCCTCTGCACTCTCTCCAAAGCAATTATGTCCTTTCTGTAGTGTGGTGACCAGAACTGTACACAAAATTCCAGCTGTGGCCTAACCAGCGTTTTATACAGCTCCAGCATTACATCCCTGCTTTTGTGTTCAATACCTCGTCCAATAAAGGAAAACATTCCATATGTTTTCTTTACCACCTTGTCCACCTGTCCTGCCACCTTCAAGGACCTGTGGACATGAACTCCAAGGTCTCTCACTTCCTCTACCCCTCTCAATAACTTCCCAATTATCGAGTATTCCTTGCTTTGTTTGCCCTCCCCAAATGTATCACCTCACACTTTTCTGGATGGAATTCCATTTGCCACTTTTCCGCCCATTCAACCAAACCATTGATATCATTCTGGAGTTGACAGCTATCCTCTTCATTGTCAACCGTATGGCCAATTTTTGTGTGACCTGCAAATTGATGGGTAAATGAGACTTGGCATGATTTAAGATACAGGCAACAGCGTGTTGGAAGAGCTGATGTTTTGTGTGGGCTGGAAGAGCAGCGGAGAGCATTGCAATAGTCCGCTTGGAGGTGACAAAAGTGTAGATGAGGGTTGCAGGAGCAGGTAGGTTGAGGCAGGGGATGAGTCGTGGAATATTGGTCAGTAATGAGCCTCATCCTCTACTGCTATCAGGTCCAGGAGGATTGAAAGGAGTTTTAATTCGGGGGGTGGGGAGGGGGCGTTCAGAGGAGAGTGAAAGGGGCCATCGCAGTTCTTGATCTACGAGCCATGAGAGATCTTTCCGAAATGAACCGAGTAAAGACGGAAAGAGAACATAACCCAGTTTTTAAAATGATTACATGACCATTTGAAATTGTTGGTTGCCTTGTTTCGAATTTGAGGAGATGGATGAATCTCATATTTGTGTGTATCTTAAAACATGCCACAGAAAATAAAGTATAGTCACTGTTGCAATGTAGGCAATGCAGGGGAGAACCACAGTGAATACGGAGAGTATGGACAGAGCTAAAAAAAGGAAATAAGTAGCAACAAAATAAAAATAAGTCTTCACTCGAACGACAGAGAATTGACTTCCTAACTGAGGTCATCCCCTACTGTCTAGTCATCCCTACAAGCCTGTGGGCAATGCGTGAGTACATGATGCCTCTTGATGGTTGAATAGCCTGCCAGACTCGCATGTGAAAACAGAGCAGTTGGGATCAGACCCTGAGGACACCAGTGATACCAACATACGAATTAGGAGTAGGAGTAGACCACTTGGCCCCTCAAGCCTGCTGCACCAGTCAATAAGATCATGGCTGATCTGATTGTAACCTCAATTCTACATTCCCACCTACCCCCTCAATAACATATCACCCCCTTGTTAATCAAGAATCTATGCACCTCTGCCTTAAAAACATTCAAAGACTCTGCTTCCACCGCCTTTTAAGGAAGAGAGTTCCAAAGACTCAGAACCGCCTGAGAGAAAAACATTTCTCCTCATCTCTGTCTTAAATGGGCGACCCCTTATTTTTAAACAGTGATCCCTAGTACTAGATTCTCCCACAAGAGGAAACACCCTCTCCACATCCGGCCTGTCAAGACCCCTCAGGGTCTTAAAGGTTTCAATTAAGTCATCTCTTACTCTTCTAAGATAGAAGACTCACCTGTCTAACCTTTCGTCATAAAACAACCCACCCATTCCAGGGGAAGAATTTTCCCCGCGTTGGGGGTGAAGTGCAGGAGTGGGCGCGTGCATGTGCGCCTCCGATCGGTGCCCTCAATCGGTGGGGTGGGGGGGGCACCGCCATTTTACATGGGGGGGGCCAATTAAGGCCTGCCCAGCGTGACGTCCACCAGGAAGCGCTATGCACTCCCTGTGCGGGGGGGGATTCCCTCAGCCGAGAGTGCGCTCTTTCACACATGCGCACGAAAAAGCGCACTCACCTCGCTGAGGCTAAGTGCTGCCTCAGGGGGATCAGCGCCAAATTTAAAAATGGTCAATGTACAAAAACAAAATTCCCCTGACATGTCCCATGTGACACTGTCACATGTGTTGGGACATGTCCATCACTTTTAATCATACTTTTATTAAATTATTAAAAACCCTCATGAAACCTCATCCCACCCGTGGATGAGGTTTCGTGCTTTTTCTGAAGCCCGCCAGGGCTCCCGGCCTGCCCGCTAACCTTAAGGTTGGACAGGCAGGTCCATTAATTACTGTTTTAAATGGCCTCAATTGGCCGTTGACAGGTCGGCGGGCGCACAACTGACTTAGCCACACCCCTGCCGACCTGAAAATTGAAATGAGGCGGGGTGACGTCGGGAGTTCCGTCCGACATCATCGCGCGTAATTTTACACGTCAGCGAGCAGGCCCCACCCCCACCCGCTCGCTGAACTAAATATCCTGGCCCAGGTATTATTGTGCTAAACCTTCCCTGAACTGCTTCGAACACATCTACACCCTTCATTAAATAAGGAGACCAATACTGTACACAGTACTATGTACAAAGTGATGGAGAACCTGTACCCCTCATACGAGAAGGACATCTTTATAATGGGAGAGGGGTAAACCGCTGGACAAAGGGTGCTCTATTTAATAAAATGCTTACTACACAATATGAAATATGAAAACATAGGCTCCCCTAGTGGACAGGAGGTATAAGCATTATATTGCATTATGTGGCGTCATCTAACTGTGATGTTGACATAGACATTAATTTAGTGGGCCAAGAACTATTTGGACATTTTGTTTTCTTTTAGTTTATGTGAAAAGAAAGTGACAGCGCAAAGATCAGAAATATGTGCGAGGTGGGGGTTTAGGTGATTATTATATTCACTTCTAAAACAGCTAAAAGAAAGCATTATACGCAAGGTTGAAGGGTGATTTAATTGAATTGAAATGATTAAGATGAATAAAGGATTGATAGGTACTATTTTCTCTGGTGGGAAGGTACAGAACGAGGCAGTGCAACCTTAAGCTTAGAGCTAGGCTGTTCAGAGGTGAAATCTGAAAGCACTTCTTCACACAAAGGCTAGTGGAAATCTGGAACTCTCTCCCTCACCATGTTCAATCTCCCAAGACAGGTTATTAGATATTGTTGGGTAAGGATATAAAGATAAATGGAGAGAAAGTGGGTAAATAGTCTCGAGGAACAGGCTTGAGAAGCTGAATGATTTGCTCCTTTTACTATAGGTGGTCCCTTTAAAAAGAGTTCAACATCTGGCACAGCAGTGTGTACCCTCAGCCACCAAACCCTGGAAACAGTATGAACAGATCGACAGCAATATGCTCCATACCTCATTCCACAATCAGGCTCCTGCAGTGAAATCCCCGAGTCCCAGTCACTGTCGCTCTGCACTGTCCCGCAGCCTGGGGAAAGAAAGAATGGTTCAAATCAAAGGTGTGGACTCGGCATTGGGGAGCACAGTCTCAGAAACTGCTCCATTGAAAAAAGGCAGGGCGTAGCTTCAGAAAACAGAGAAGCAGGGCAATGGAAGGCTCCAAGAGGACAAAGGCAGGCTGGAGAGGGGGCAAGCTGGTGGCAGCTACAAGCTCATGAGGGAAAGTCTACAGTTCGGGAGTGAAATCGAGGAATGGAAGATTACACTCAATGTAAAGGGGTGTGTGAATGAGCACAGAGACCTGAGGACTTAAATGCAGAGAGGTAGAAATTAGTGTCTATCGCACCCATTTATTAAGCGTGAAATGGACAATGTGGGGTCACAGGCCTTCATCCCACTGCTGAATATGTCAGGCCCAATTTTTAGCCGCCCTATATGTTTAGCTACCTAGGCCGGCCTAAATTCTGGAAATTAAACCTCTTCACCTCTCTCTCTCTCTCTCCCTCACTTCCTTTAAGATACTCCATTCAGTAAATGCCAACCCCACCATCTTATAACTCATGGGACAAACTCTTAAAAGTCAAGAGATTTGATCTAAAAGTCACGAGTGTCTATTTTTTTCAAACATAAATTGATTTATGTTGACAGTTGGCTTATAAACCTCATTCGTGGCTTACTTAATCGCTTTACAAAAAACTAAATACATACATATGAATTAGGAGGAGTAGACCACTCAGCCCCTCAAGCCTGCTCTGCCATTCAATAAGATCATGGCTGATCTGAATGTAACCTCAACCTCACATTTCTGCCTACCCCCAATAACCTTTCAACCCCTTGTTTATCAAGAATCTATCGAGCTCTGCCTTAAAAATATTCTAAGACTCTGCTTCCACCACCTTTTGACGAAGAGAGTTCCAAAGACTCACAACCCTCTGAGAGAAAAAATTTCTCCCCATCTCGGCCTTAAATGAGAGACCCCTTCTTTTTAAACTGTGACCCCTAGTTCTAGATTCTCCCACAAGAGGCAACATCCTCTCCACATCCACCCTGTCAAGACCCCTCAGGATCTTATATGTTTCAGTCAAGTGGCCTCTTACTCTTCTAAACACCAGCAAATACAAAACTAACCTGTCCAACCTTTCCTCATAAGATAACCCTTCCATTCTTGGCATTAGCCCAGTAAACCTTCTCTGAACTGCTTCTAATGCATTTGCATCTTTCCTTAAATAAGGAATCCAATACTGTACACAGTACTCTAAATGTGGTCTCACTTGTGCCCTGCACAACTGAAGCATAACCTCCCTACTTTTGTATTCAAATCCCTTGCAATAAATAACATTCTATTAGCTTTCCTAATTACTTGCTGTGCCTGTATGCTAGCCTTTTGTAATTCATGCACTAGCACACCCAGATCCCTCTGAATTTGGATAATTTGGTCACTTTGTAGCCTCCTTACTTCCTCTTTACATTACTCTTCATGTTACTGCATCTGAAAATACATTATGAAAAACGTTTTAAAAATCCAACTTGTTATCCTCCCACACGTGAAAGAAGGATCCATTCTCCCAGCACAGCCATTATTGGCTGAAATAACTGTGTCCTTATAGGTTAAAACCTAACCCATGTGTCCCATCTTAATGCATTAACACATCAAAAACATATGCATCAATGGTGGAGTAACTTTTAACACCTATAAATTTGAGTTATTCAAAAATGATAGCGACAGTTAAGTCAATACACAAATATATGGATAATAACTAATAGCTTATCCAGCCTATCCCACGCAATAATGTTACCTTGTGTATCACCATGCTCACCACCATAAAATGTAAAAATGTCAATTATTGGTTTCCATGATGAGTTTTAATCATTATTTTCATTTTCAATGTCTTCAGATAATTTAATGCAACAAATGCCTGGATGAGTGAAACTCCATCAACACTCAAGAAGCTCAACACCATCCAGGGCAAAGTAATCCACTTGATTGGCACCCCATCCACCATCTGATGCACACTGGCAAAAGTGTGTACCACCTGCAAGATGCACTGCAGTAACTCATAAGACTCCTTCAACAGCATCTTTCAAACCCATGACCACTACCATCTAGAAGGACAAGGGCAGCAGACACATGGGAACACCACCGCCTGGAAGTTCCCCTCCAAGTCACTCACCATCCTGACCTGGAAATATATCGCCGTTCCTTCACTGTCGCTGGGTCAAAAACCTGGAACTCCCTCCCTAACAGCACTGTGGGTGTACCTACACCACATGGACTGCAGCAGTTCAAGAAGGCAGCTCACCACCACCTTCTCAAGGGGCAATTAGGGATGGGCAATAAATGCTGGCCTAGCCAGCAGCTCCCAATTCCTGTGAACAAATAAAAAAATAGACATGGCTATGTCGAGCAGGGAGGCAAGAGGAGGAATGGGGAGGGGTAAGAGGGAAGGAAGAGTAGGGTGGAGGGGAAGAGAGGGTAGGGAGAAGTGCAGCAGAGTGGAGTGGGAATGACAGGAGGGGAAGTGAAGGGGAGTGAGAGGCAGGGGTAAGTGAGGGGAGGGAGAGGGAAGGGGGAAGGGAAGGGGAGGGATGGAGTGAGGAAGGGCAGGGGAGGGAGAAGGAGAGAATGGGGAAGGGGAGGAGAAAGGGGAAGAGGAAGGGTAGGAGAGAGGGAGGGGCAGGAGAAAGGGTAGGAGGGGGTAGGAAGGGTAGGAGAGGAAGGAGAGGAGAGGGAAGGGTAAGGGGAGGAGGGAGGGGAAGGGCAAGGAGGGGGGAAGGGTATGTGAAAGAGGAGAGGAGCAAGAAGGGGATGAGGAAGGGAGGAGAGGGAAGAGGAGGAAGGAAGGAGGCATTAGAGGTAGGGAGGAAGATGGGACCAGAAAGTGAAGGATCAATTGAAGGGAGGGAAGGGGAGGGGGAGGAAGGGGTGTTGATTGGCTGGCAAATCGACTCTGATTGGCTGAAGTGTGGCCATGGGGAATGCAATGGGGAATTCATAACATGGCTCATTTATACTTGCTAGAAGTGACATACATTCATACACAGGGACCCGTTCTCTGCAAATAAAAGGAATATGTTCAAGCCTTGCATCTTTTTTGAATTACCCGAAAACTTGGGGAGTCTATGGTTCCCTATTGCTTTCTCCATGGTAATGCCTTGGCCAATCAGAGTCAACTTCCTAACCAATTTGGCACCCTTTTCTCCTGTAACATAAATTGTTGTGATTGTTTGAAATTTTGTATTCTTGTGTTTGTCCTGATGAGTGCAAGATGAAAAGCTTCAGTAACATGTCTCTCTTTTCAGCAATATTCAAGTTTTGATAAAGTAAATTTATTTAATCTTTTATGAGATGCGGGCATTGCTGCCAGCATTCATTGCCCATCCCTAATTCCCCTTGATCCAAGTGGCTTGCCACACCCATTCAGAGGGTGAGAATCAACCACTTTTCTGTGGGTCTGGAGTCACATGTAGGCCAGGCTGGGAGATTTCCTTTCTTTAAGTGCATTAGTGAACCAGACAAGTTTTTTCAACAATGGTTTCATAGTCACCATTACTGAGAGTAACTTTCAATTCCAGATTTATACAGTGAATTTAAATTCCACCAGCTACTATGGTGGGATTGGAGCCCATGGACCCAGAGCATTAGCCTGTGCTTCCAGGTTGCTAGTCCAGTGACATTACCACTACAACACTGTCTGCATTGTCTCTGTTCAATAACTGGAGGATATGGGCTGATTAGCAAAAACCAGGCGTGATGAGAATTTTCTTTTTACACAGTGAGTTAGTATGATCTGGACTGCCGTGCAGGTAAGTGGTGGGGTGGGGGAGGGTGGGGGGGTGGGGGCAGGGGGGTCATGGAAGCAGATTCAATATTGAATAAATACTTGAGGGGGAAGAATTTGCAATGCTTCAGTTGAATGTCGCATCCAGAAGACCGGTGAGGTGTAGTTTCACATGCACACCCAGATGGAGAGTGAACCAGTCCAGTCCCTTACCCCACCATTGGAGATCACAGCTGCCAATGGAGCAGTCACCATAATGATGCTCGTGTGCAAATCGTAGTGCAGTGCAAAGATAAACAACTCAGTGTGTGATAACGGTGGCTGAGTGTCCGTACAGCTCTCGCCTCTCAGTCAAGTGACTTGAGTCAATGACTCAAGTTCCACTCTACAGACTTGAGCGCATCATCCAGGGTAACACCCTGGTGCCATACTGAGGGAGTGCTACATTGTCGGAGGTGCCCTCGGTCTGCCCTCTCAGGTTATTGTAAAAAACAAGACACGGTTCTATCTTGAAGAAGAGCAGGGGAGCTCTCTCCAGTGTTCTAGTCAATATTTATCCCACAACTGATTTCAGTCATATCACTAACTCAGTGCTGTCTGTGGGATCTTGCTGTTCACATTGGCTGCTGCCTCTCCCGCCTTACAACAATTTAAAAGCGCTTTGTTGGCTGGGAAGCACTTTGGGATATCCTGAGGTTGTGAAAGGCACTATAGGAATACAAATCTTTCTTTCAGACGAGGGGAGACTTCTGGGGAGCTGAGTCAATGGGTTCAGTGACACACTGATTTTTAAAAATTCTTTTCACAGGATGTGGGATTCGCTGGCTGGGCCAGCATTTATTGCCCATCCCTAATTGCCCTTGAGAAGGTGGTGGTGAGCCGCCTTCTTGAACCGCTGCAGTCCCTGTGGTGTAGGTACACCCACAGTGCTGTTAGGAGGGGAGTTCCAGGATTTTGACCCAGTGACAGTGAAGGAACGACGATATATTTCCAAGTCAGGATGCTGAGTGACCTTTAGGGGAACTTCCAGGTGGTGGTGTTCCCATGTATCTGCTGCCCTTGTCCTTCTCGAGGGTAGTGATTGTGAGTTTGGAAGGTGCTGTTGAAGGATGCTTGCTGAGTTGCTACAGTGCATCTTGTAGATGGTACCCACACTGCTGCCACTGTGCATTGGTGGTGGAGGGAGTGAATGTTTGTGGATGGGGTGGGCTGCTCTGTCCTTGATGGTGTCAAGCTTCTCAGAGCCGATGGAGCTGCACTCATCCAGGCAAGTGGAGAATATTCCACTAATCACTGAAATACAAGAGCAAAATCTGAACAAACTTATCACTTTGTAAGGTTAGATTTTCACCTTGTATGATAGTAGCTTTGTGGTTTGAACATGATGTAGAACCTGCCCCATTTTAATTTCCATAATCAGCACTATGGTGGACTCTCTCCCAAAGGCCACTGAAATGTAGCAGCAATTTCCATACTGAGTCAAAGGCAGAACATTACAGTAATGGGCCTTCAGTGATGGTGTTAGATAGGGAATCCCAGGATCCAGACACACACAAAGGTAATGAAATGACTGCTTGGAAGCACTAGAGTGAAAGTACTGTGCAAAAACACAGCTAATCCATTGAAGGAGGATTGAACGTTCCAGGCACTGTCAAGCACCATGTAGGAAAGACTTTACCTTGCTTAATACATGCCTTCCCTGGTAAGATGTCATCCAGCAGGTTGGGTTGGAATTGGCAGTGAGGTGCTGTGAGTTTCTGCTGGGGCAGGCTTTCAACACCAGGCCCTGGCTGGAGGTGAGCAGGCCTCAGTGTCCACTTGAGGATGGAGCGGTTCAGCTCCACCCTTTCTGTCAGAGATAACAAACTGGCATTACTGCTGACACTCTCCCAGCTGTCTGTCCTCCAGAGGCCCTCCAGATGGCCGGGTTTGTGCGCATTCCATTTCTCTGCAGTCCACTCTCCATATCTGAGTGTGGAGATGTCAAAGCTTTCAGCCCCCAGCAGCTCCTCTGACGGGCCCCTTTGCCCAGGCCCATTGCCATAGTCGGCATTGGGATGCTCTGAGCCGTTGGCATTCCAAGTTTCCTTCTGGAGAATTTCATTGTCAAAAGTATCCCCCCTATCATGCGACGCTCCGCTTTCCGTCCCAAGAACTTTCCAGAACCCTTTTGGAGGACTCCAATTCTTTGCATTCGATTTTTGAGGCTTCTCCCCAATCAGCCAAGGAGCGTTTTCCGCATTGGCCAATCCCGCTGCCCCTCTCGACATACCCTGTTTGGTACACTTTCTTAAGGTGCCCTTGCCTCCATCGAGCGGACCCTCCTCACAGTTAAGGATCCTGTCCGTTAAGTAGGTGCGTTTCTGTAAACAGGGATGCAGCTCTCCCTCCTGCCTCCTGTCCCTCTGGCCATCTCCTGAAGGGGGACACTCTTCTGAAGGGGTGCACTCTCCTGGTTTGCCCGGGTCAGGGCAGCCTCGGCTCTCTGGCTGTCGGACAGCAGCTCTGCCCGCTGACATGTTCGCTCTCCGGACCCGCTGATTGGGCTGGAGGACCGAGACGTTTGGACCTGGCATCCACTGACAGAGTGCAGGGTAGTTCTTGGAGAACTCTAAGGACACGTTTGTCTCGGGCTCACTGGCAGAATTAGCTGCTCTCTTCCCTTTGTGAGGAGCGGAGCCAACGATGCCTCTTTGGTCATGTGACCTTGGAAGCTGCCCATTGGGCGAGACACCACTCTCTGCCATCTTGATATCCCACGGTTTCTGATAATGATGTCTTGCAACAACTCAAATGTATCTGGAAGGAAAACAGACAGAATATCAGCTACAGGTAAAGAAAAATGTTTCTTGTTTTATGGGTGCTGGATTTCATGGCCCCTACTTGCAATACTCATTAAACATCGAGAACTATAGAACTAGAGGGCCCAGCCTGTGATTTGAAAGGAGGTAAATTCAAAACAAACCTGTGGAAACAACAATAAAAACAGAAACTATAGGAAATATTCAACTGGTCAGGCAGCAGCTGGAGGGAGAAACAGAATTCAGGTCAGCAACTTATCATTGGAGCTTTCCTGATGAAAGATCATTAACCTAAAACATCTCCCTCTCCACCAATGCTGCCAGACCTGCTGAGTATTTCCAGCATTTTCTGTGGTATTTCTGATTTTCAGCATTCCCAGCAGAAGCTACATTTCAGTGAGCAAGTGAAACAGGATTCCAGGCGGAGGCAGTTAATATTGATTCATCCAAATAGTTATTGGATAGAAAGGCCTTCTGAAAATAATATTTTGGAATAAAGCGTAAGAGAGATTCGAGACACATCGTGTGGTAAGTGCTGGGGCTCGAGGGACAGGTGACTTTGGACTCCCATGTTTTCCAGAGTTCCCAAGACTGTGAGCTCTCCTGGTCTTTTGCCTCTTGGAGGCGGATGCTAAGATTAGGTAACAGCTCCAATATTGTTGTATTGTGCGATTATCAGGATGGGTGCAAATGAACTAGACCGGCCTTGGTCTTTTACCCACTAACAATTCCTATGCAGTCCATGTCCAAATACAGCAAGACCTGGACAACATCCAGGCTTGGGCTGCTAAGTGGCAAGTAACATTCGTGCCACACAAGTGCCAGGCAATGACCATCTCCAACAAGAGAGAATCTAACCATCGCACTTTGACATTCAATGGCATCGCTGAATCCCCCACTATCGATATCCTGGGGGTTACCATTGACCAGAAACTGAACTGGACTAGCCATACAAATACTGTGCCTACAAGAGCAGGTCAGAGGCTAGGAATCCTGCGACGAGTAACTCATCTCCTGACTCCCCAAAGCCTGTCTACCGCCACAAGGCACAAGTCAGGAGCGTGATAAATACCCACCACTTGCCTGGATGAGTGCAGCTCTAAAAACACTTAAGAAGCTTGACACCATCAAGGACAAAGCAAAAGCAGCCCATTTGATCGGCACCACATCCACAAACTTTCACTCCCTCCACCACCAACGTACAGTAGCAGCAGTGTGTACCATCTACATGATGCACTGCAGAAGCTCACCAAGGCTCCTTAGGCAGCACTTTCCAAACCCACGACCACTACCATCTAGAAGGACAAGGGCAGCAGATAGATGGGAACACCACCACCTGGAAGCTCCCCCCCAAGCCACACACCACCCTGACTTGGAAATATATCGCCGTTCCTTCACTGTCACTGGGTCAAAATCCTGGAGCTCCCTCCCTAACAGCACTGTAGGTGTACCTACACCACATGGACTGCAGCGGTTCAAGAAAGCAGCTCACCACCACCTTCTCAAGGGCAAATAGGGATGGGCAATAAATGCTGGCCTAGCCAGCGAAGCCCACATTCTGTAAATTAATTTTTTAACAATCAGATTTAAAGTTGGATTCCCACTGTTCTGCCGAGAGAAAGCTTAGTGTTGGTTTCATTACAACAGCACGTGAAAATAAAGGAGCATTTTCTCAATGTTCTGAAGCTGTAAGCCTCAACTTGACAAGTGTATTTCGGGTTCTGCCATACATGGCACATGAAGGAAATATTCCCTTTTATATGAGAGTTGTGTGTCAGTGGGCAGCATTCTCACCTCAGAATCTGAAAGTTGTGAGTTTAAGCCAAACTCCAGAGACTCAACCACATAATCTATGCTAAAGCTCACAGTGTCGCACTGAGGGACTGCTGCACTGTAGGAGGTACCAGCTTTCTGCTTGCGAGACCTTGTTGAGAGCAAATTACAATAGTGTCTATCCTTGAAAAATATTTGACTGTAAAGTACTTTGGGACTTCCTGTAGTTGTGAAAGGCGCTAACTAAATGCAAGCTCTTTCTTCCTACTGAACTGTGCACTCTGAATCCCCATAAAAACTACAGCATAACCTTTTATTCCATGTCACAGATTAGTGACACTTGCCTTCCACACCATTCTACCTCACTGCTCCCCGTCAATGACAATGGTTACTCAACAACCAGTTTGAATAAGGTTGATAGGCTAGGCCCGATGCCTGCGCTGACTGATGACCCACACAGGCCAAGGGCTCTGAAATTCAATCTCAGGCAACACTGCAATGCATTGTTTTGACCCGGGGCCATTGGTCCAGGTGCCAGCTAGGTATCTTTTGCCAGGCCGATACGTGACTCCAGTCCTGTGCTTACGCAGTTTATAGGGGAGAAAGTGGCATAGTGGCAATCTCACTAGACTAGTAATCCAGAGGTCCAAACTAATGCTCTGGGGATGTGGGTTCAAATCCCACCAGAAGAAATGGTGGAATTTAAATTGAACTAATAAAAATCTGGAATATAAAGCTAGTCTCAGTAATGGTGACCATTGGTTGTTATAAAAACCCATCTGGTTCACTAATGTCCTTTAAAGGAGGAAATGTACTGTCCTTACCCGGTCTGGTCTACGTGTGACTCCAGACTCACAGCAATGTGGCTGACTCTTAACTATCCTCTGAAATGACCTAGCAAAAGCCAGTCAGTTCAAGAACAAATAGTGGTGGGCAATAAATGCTGACCTTGCCTGCAATGCCCACATGAAAAAGCAAAGGGGAAAAAAAAAACCTCTTTACTGACCTCTGAAGTGGTTGAAGAAGGTGGCCCATCACCACCTTTACAGGGCATCTCGGGATGGACAGTAAGTGCCAGCCATATGATGAGATTGAATGAAAGCAAAAGTGGTTGATATCAGCAGAAGAGAAAGTGGGTGAAAAATCAAACAATCAGGTAAGAGGATGTTTGGACAATTATACACAGTCAGTGTTTACTCAGCTAGCTTACTGCCAAGATAAGTCATTTCCTGACATCTGGAGTCAGAAAGCCTGATGACTCAGTAATGACCCAAGAAAACCTAATATAACTGATTGGGTTAGTGACTAGACTACATTATTAAAACACCGCGTCCCAGAATTTCCTGCCAGCTGGCAACTAAAAACCGTGCATTGGTTGTGCCCTTACAATGATCTCCTGCACAAACGATCAAGGAAATTCTGGCGGAAATGACTTGTGCTCTGTATTTGCACTACACCAGAATTTCCTCGATTCTGGGAAATTTCAGCAGCCACTATTCAGCAGTGTAGATCCACGTCCCCGATAAAAGTGCAGCTATGGGCAAATCTCCTGAATTTATGCCAGTTCGGAACAACTTATCAATTTGTATTTAAAATGTAGGCCTCACTTCTGGTGCCTTCTAGTGATTTATGCAATTTTTTTTGGATTTCCCCTTGCTAATGATGCATTTTCTGCAGTTTTATTGCGTCAAAATCGGCCACATTAAAAACGGCCATGATCATATTTCCCTCGGTCGCTGTGCCTCATGAGTGCCCCAGTTCAATGACTTCTTTTGGGCACTGAGGGCTTGGAATGATTTTCATTTGTGCTGCATTGGTGTTTTTTTAGGACATGCTAATGAGATTCTCAAGATGAGGCCCAAATTTTAGGCCTGCCTCAGAACTCATGATTTCAACGAAAGACCTCAAACCTCTACCTTTTTCTATTTGGACATTTACTGAAATGCAACTTAAATGTTGACTCATGCTCTGCATGTTGAGACTGTTACAACCGCCCCCTCCCCGGGCAAGGTCCCCCACCTTGGTAACTCCCTGAACAGGATCCCAATTTTGTTAAGCTCCCTGGTGAGGAGGAATGAGCTGGCTCCCCTTCGTTATTCAACACCGTTGGTTGGTTAATTTAAAAGGGATCTGATCCCTCGCGGGTACCTTTTCCCAGTCCAAATGTATTTATTTTTTAAAAGGAGCCAGGCTTTCTTGAGTCAAAGAAAGAGTAAGTTTATTAGTTACTAAAACCAGAGAAAAATAATAAAAATGCGACACACATGCACACAGGTCAGAAATGAGAATGTAAGAGTCCAAATAAAATAAATTTTAAAAATGAATCAGCCTACGACCAGTCTGCGAGGCGTAGATGGTGGTACATTGCAGCCAATAAGTTGGGTGATTCCGGTAGAGATGACTTTGGCAGTTTCGCAATGAGTTTGGAGACACTTGGTTCTGCAGGGTAGCTGAAGAGGCTGTCCTATTTCCTGTTTGATTGCAGCTTCTGCCTCCAGCAGCAGAGAGAGAGAGAGACTTCGCCTGCAACTGTCGGGGTGATTAGTTGGTCTTCTTGTGTTGTCACTCTCACAGCACACTAGCTTTTTAACCCTTTTGCCCCTCTGCGTATTCCAGGAGAGGAAATAGTCGTCTTACATTCATATCAGAACTATTTACACATTCTGATATATAAATCAACAGGAGATGGATTTTTGGGTGACTGCTGAGACGTGCAAATCAATCTTTTGTCTCCACTACCACAGGAGATTAAAGATCAGTCTTTTGCATCTTCCCTATCTCCCTTTCAAGTGTCTCTGCTTGAAAAAGGCCATGACACCTTTTCAGGTGCGACATTCCATGTTCTCTCAGGACAGGTCTGTCAGTATAATCCGCATAGAAATTTTCCAGAAAGTGGTCACCTTACATTATCAGCCATCTTTGGCTCAGTGTCTTTGTTCGTATTTCTTTAAAAACACACAAGTCTTTCTTAAAAAGTTCAATGTTCCCGTAAGTAATTCATGGCTGCAATTGGCTTTTCACAACAAGACCCAGGGCTTTTGGGAGGAAATATTTGCCTTTACACAGTAGCTTATCAGTGTTGATAGCTGTCAAAAGGGGGTTAATTTTAAATTTTAACACCACGTGGACCGTGATATAATCTCCATGTGGAAACCATAAACCAAAGCAACCAAATTTACTGTAAGGCCCTCAAGTGAGGAAATTACCAATGAGATTTCACCTTTTGCAACTTTTAGTTTAACACAAACCAGAACCAAAGCAAATTAAACATGAATTAACAAGCAAATGATATTTCAAATAAAAAAGTAAATTTCACTTTAAATAGTTGATACAACAAAGGCCCATCTTACACAACAGCAAGCACCTGCATCGGTCCTGTAGGCATCTAATACCACGTGCAGTTCCAAGGTTCTCTAATTTGGCCTCTGGTATGTAGGATCTCTCACTTTCCCATTCAATTGATTCGGCCTTCAAGTCGCAGTCGCTGGCAAATGTATTCCATCCAAGTTTCCTGGACGTGGTTGTCACCCGAACAGCACATTTCCGCAGAATGTTCTTAGCTAGGTTCACAGCAGCCTTGATGGCACAGATTACCCAGAGACTCTTTTATCCCATCCCCTTCATACATCCGGTTAAATGGTCTGGGCGGTTCTGGCAAAACTGAAGCGGCAGCAGCAAAATTGTCCAATTGACGATTCCTGCTCTAACCCTTTCTTTGGCTTCTGTCCTGTTTAACTGTATTACACACACACACACACACACAAGCTCCTTGTAAATGTGCTTTCCCTGTTCTCCTCTCCTCCTCTGTCTACAGCCTTCCTTTATGTCTGGCAGCACGGCTTTTGGTCTTAACTTCCTTCCAGTTGGTGCTGCTTCCAGGACAAGGATCACCAGGTCACGTGGACTAGTGTTTCTTATTATCCAGCAAAATTATAACTGATCCCTTTACAGTTCATGCAAACTCTTAAAAATCCTTTTCAAACATTCTTAAAACCAATTACAGATTACACATGCATTTTAAAGAAATTAAAAATTTTCCTTACTGTACTATTCGCATCAAAGGTTGTCACGACAGTGAGTGTTTGTGGGCAGGTAGCCCATTATAGCCCCATAAATGTATGCTTCCTTTGACTTCAACAATATAATGCACTTTTACCACTAGGCCCGAATTTGAGCCTCAGTCCTCATTAAAATCAAAGTTGCAGGTTAGCGGGGC
Source organism: Cetorhinus maximus (assembly GCF_964194155.1). Classification (NCBI taxonomy): domain Eukaryota; kingdom Metazoa; phylum Chordata; class Chondrichthyes; order Lamniformes; family Cetorhinidae; genus Cetorhinus; species Cetorhinus maximus. The sequence goes on along the minus strand of NC_135895.1, from coordinate 78,098,945 downwards.
CTGTAGGTTCTCCACAGTCAATTTGCCCCGTTTGAAGAAAAGAATTTCAAGCCAGCTGCCTCGCCAAGGTTAGGTCCCAGGAAGGACCCTCCTGGCTCCACAGCTGGGGCTTACTTATCTCCTGGTGATGGTCACCGAGCAACCATTTATAAATCCCAAGCAGAGCAGGTCATGTCAAATATCAGCGAGTGGGCCTGAAAGCCAGGGCTAGGCCCCTCAATTAGGTCTCCACCAACAAAGCCTGAAAAACGGGCTGACCCAATAACGGATCAGGCCATACAACAAGGCCTAATTTCCACCTCAAATGTTTCCATCAAACTCTAGCTTTGTAATTCTGACATTTGAACTCATCCACCCCCACCGGCACCCACAGCCTTGCCCCCCTCTGTCTCTGTGACCTCCTCGAACTGAGATCAATAGATTTCTATATATTACAAACAGCAGGGGATACGGGGATAGCGCAGGAACATGGTGTTGAAGTAAAAGATCAGCCATGATCTCATGGAATGGCGGAGCGGGCTCGAATGGCTGAATGGCTCCTATTTCTTATGTAACCCTACAACCTCCCACCACTGCCTTGAGCATTCTTCTTACTCTCCTGCGCATCTTCTCCCAGCCTTCACTCCACCAATGGCTGCTGAACCTTCAGCCAGGATCCTCTCGCTAAAACCCATCCGCTTTCCTCTGTTCCTTTAAGAGTTTCCTTGCAAAGCCACCTCTTTGACCAATCCGTCCACCCTAGCCGCTCCATCCCCAACTCGGCAATGCACTTCACATCTCGTTCAACTTGCGAGGAGCTCCTCCGGACATATTTCGATATTAGAGATACGGTGGGCACATGTCTCGGTTTTGCCAAGACAGTCCCGCTTGTTCATTAAGCATCCCGGTGTCCTGACATTTCCCTAAAAAAAAAGCTCAAATGTCCCGGTTTTCACCCTTTCCCATTTTGTCAGATATAAACTGGGCCTGGGAAGGAAGAAAATCTGTGTGAAGTTTTGTCCTTCTTCCAGTAAACACCCATCACATCACATTGCTGCGCACGCAGTGGACCTTATCCCTCCCCCCCAATCCCCCTCCCCGCCACCCACTTGACATCTCCAAGGAAGTTGCCGCTACGTCTTTGGCACCGAGGGTTCCGCTGCTGGTGACACCCTTTAAACGATCTACTGAATAGCATTGCCAACTCTGACCGGACATATTCCAGGAGATGTCATCACATGACCTCCCACCTTCCACTGCCCCTCCCCCAGACTCCCACCATTGGTCACCCACCATGTTGCGCATCACAGACCCCCCCGCCTTCCCATGGATTTTCGTTGTTGTTCTGGTTTTGATTTTTGAAAGCCTGGTCGCCCTATTTAAAATTGATTTATAAATGTTGCTGAGGCTATATTAGACACACTATGACCAAAGAGGTACAATGTTCGACTACACATATTACATACAAATACTTTTGTTAAAAAGCAGCCACACAAGCTCTTAACCCGAGCCTTCTGTTGATTTAGTGAGTGTTAGCGACTGCTAGGAGCCATTCAGCCATTTGACTGCAGACTCCTTATCCTGAGTAAGTTCTGATTAACAGCCAAGTCAAAGTCTGGATCCCCTCACACAAGCTGCAGTTTGTAACCTCATTACTGTCACTCTAGCCATTTCATTTTGCAGGTTTTCTCTGCATGTTCTGCATGCGTACACACCTGAGTAAAATCCATCCCACCTTCAGCTCCTGTACACGGCCATCTTTAAGTGGATCTCGACATTACCGACAGTCCTTTCTTTTTAATAAAACTTTTCTTCCAGTGGCCTGCAGGCACACAATGCGTGCGTGTGTGTGTGTGTGTGTGTGTGTGTGTATATGTGCGTGTGAGAGAGTAGCTGTATTAGTTCAAACTGCATACCAGCGCACCCAACTAATACCCAAAGGGGAAAAAAAACGACTGACTATAAAAGGCAAAAATGTGTGTAAATCTAACTGGTCTCCATGGCGACAGGCAAAACTGACAGGGGCAGACGATTGGAGGCAGCCCAGAGTCAGCCTGAAGAGTTCGGCTGCCAACTAATTTATTTCCTGAGACTGCTGAGGTTCAGTTTAAGGAGTGGTGTTGTTGTAATTCTATACCTGCAGACTGAGTTTGCTGCTGGAAAAGAATCTAAAACGAACTACACTTGGAGATTGATAAGAAGATTAATCCTGCCTTTGCCAACAAACCTCACTGGGTTTCGCAGTTGAGGCTTTGACACGTTTCACGCTCTCTTTCCTAATTGCTGCTCTCCCCCTGTAGATAAGGCCAGCAGGATAGGCCCCGAGCCTGCGGGGATTAAGATTAATCTCTCGGATAGCCCTGCAGGCCAAATGAAAACACAGGGAGAGAAAATTTGCTGGGACAGGGATAGCAATAAAGCGCTTTATTTTAATTTATTTGAAGGCTCCTGTTCATCGGTTATAAAAATATCAGGGAAGAGAGAAAAAAGCTGATTGGCCAAGTGGGGTGGCTAGAGGTCATGTGATTTAAAACCTCCAGAAATATGGCCAACCAAAGTTGGCAACCCTCGGTGTAAACCAGTGAACTTCTCAGTCATGTGCCTTTCAAATGCCGATTACTCTTAGCAAGTATTTACCAGTGTTTATGTACCGATCATGGACAGTATAGGCACCCATGCATACAGGAATCCTGCTTAATATTTGGTCAGCTCAAGGATAGACCCCCTTGGGCCTCAAGAGTTTTATTTTCGCATGCGTTTCAGTATGTGCTGCATGGCTCGCAGGCCTCTGTTTATCAGTTAACTTAATAACTAGTGAGGAATCCTTCATTACTGATTTCATACATTTGCTGTACCAAAGTGCCAACTGTGGCTCAGTTGAGTGGAACTCTCACCCCCGAGTCAAAAGTAGAAGGTTCAAGCCCCACTCCAGAAACCACAGCCCAGAATCCAGGCTGATACTCCCAGTGCGCTACTGAGAGAGTGCTGCACCACAACAGGCACTTTCCTCTGGATGAGGCATTAAACTGAGGTCCCATCCACTCCCTCAGATGAATGCAAAAGATCCTACAGCATCATTCCAAAGAAAAGTACATGCACTCTCGCCCATGTCCTGTCCAATATTTGTCACTCAAAAAGATTATCTGGTCATACTCTCATCGCTGGTTGTGGGAGTTTGCTGTTTTGCTCAGTATGGCTGAGGTATTAAAAAAATACTTTGCATCTGTCTTGACTAAAGAAGATGCTACCTTGGCCATGGTGAAAGATTAATGCACTAGAAGGATTAGAGGAGGAGGTATCAGATAGTCTTTCTATATTTAAAGTTGACAAGGCACTGGGACTGGATGAGGTGCATCCAAGGATACTGAAGGAAGTGAGAGTGGAAATTGCAGAGGCACTGGCCATAATCTTTCAGTGTTCCCTGGACTCAGGCGGTGGTGCCAGAGGACTGGAGAATGGCAAACATTACACTCTTGTTCAAAAAAGGGTATAAAGATAAGCCTGGCAACTACAGGCCAGGCAGTTTAACTTCGGTGGTGGGGAAGCTTCTAGAAACAATAGATTGGGACAAAATTAATAGTCACATTACCAAAGGCGGGTTAATTAAGGAAAGCCAGCATGGATTTGTTAAGGGAAAATCATGTTCAACTGACTTGCTGCAGTTTTTTGAAGGGGTAACAGAGAGAGTAGATGAGGGAAATGCTGTTGATGTGCTGTACATGGACTTCCAAAAGACATTTGATACAGACCTGTGAACAAAGTTATAGCTCATAGAATAAAAGGGACAGTAGCAACATGGATGCGAAATTGGCTGTGTGACAGGAATCAGAGAGTAAAGGTTAATAGATGGTTTTTGGGCTGGAGGATGTTTGCAGTGGAGTTCCCCAGGGATCGGTATTGGGGCCCTTGCTTTTCCTGACACATATTAATGACTTAATTAATAATCTGTGGTGCACAGGGCACAATTTCAACATTTGCAGGTGATACAAAACTTGTAACATTGTGAACTGTGAGGAGGACAGTGCAGAACTTCAAAAGGACATAGACAAGCTGGTGGAATGGACGGACAGGTGACAGGTGAAGTTCAATGTGGAGAAACGTGAAGTGATTCATTTTGGTAGGAAGAACATGGGAGAGACAATATAAAATCAGGGTTACAATTTTAAAGGGTGTTCAGGAACAGAGGGACCTGGGTGTACATGTGCATCAGTCATTGAAGATAGCAGGATATGTTGAGAGTGTGGTTAATAAAGCATTCAGTATCCTAGGCTTTATTAATAGGGGCATAGAGTACAAGAGCAAGGAGCCTATGTTGAACTTGTAGAAGTCACTAGTTCGGTCTCAGCTGGAGTATTGTGTCCAGACCCGGGCTCGGCACTTTAGGAAGGATGTGAAGGCATTGGAGCCGGTGCAGAAAAGATTCACAAGAATGGTTCCAGGGATGAGAAACTTCAGTTATGAAGATAGATTGGAGAATTTGGAACTGTTCTCCTTGGAGAAGAGAAGACTGAGAGGAAATTTGATAGAGGTATTCAAAATGACAAGGGGTCTGGGCAGAGTGGATAGGGAGAAACTGTTCCCATTGCTGGAAGAATCGAGAACAAGAGGGCACAGAGTTAAGATAATTGGCAAAGGAAGCAATGGCAATATGAGGAAGAACATGTTCACACAGCGAGTGGTTAAGATCTGGAATGTACTGCCTGAGAGTGTGGTGGAGGCAGGTTCATTCGAAGCATTCAAAAGGGAATTAAACTGTTATCTGAACAGGAAGAATGTGACAACCCTTCAAAAGTATTTCATTGGCTGTAAAGCACTTTAGCATATCCTGAGATTGTTACAGGTGCTGTGCAAGTGCAATTAAGTTTTTTCTTTCCTTTGTTTCTGAAGATGTTTGATATCTGTTGGGATCCATTGTCTGGCCTTGCAGACCTCCATAGACCATCTGCGGGTGGGTCCTCTAGCCAGTTCTGTGCCAACATGGTAGCTCCAGCATTCGATAGGAAAAGGGAGAACGGAAGTTTCAGTGCCTTTGATGGCGTCGCACTGCTTTGATTCTGAAGGTAAAAGCAAAAAACTGCTTTTTGGATGCTGGAAATCCAAAACAAAAACAAAATTACCTGGAAAAACTCAGCAGGTCTGGCAGTATCTGCGGAGAGGAACACAGTTAACGTTTCGAGTCCGCATGACTCTTCAACAGAACTAAGTAAAAATAGAAAAGGGGTGAAATATAAGCTGGTTTAAGGGGGGTGGGACAAGTAGAGCCAGTGATAGGTGGAGATAACCAAAAGATGTCACAGACAAAAGGACAAAGAGGTGTTGAAGGTGGTGATATTATCTAAGGAATGTGCTAATTAAGGGTAGAAAGCAGGGCGAGCAAGGTACAGATAGCCCTAGTGGGGGTGGGGTGGGGGGAAGGAATCGAAAAAGGCTAAAAGGTAGAGATAAAACAATGGATGGAAATACATTTAAAAATAATGGAAATAGGTGGGAAAAGAAAAATCTATATAAATTATTGGAAAAGACAAAAAGGAGGGGGAAAATCGGAAAGGGGGTGGGGATGGAGGAGAGAGTTCATGATCTAAAATTATTGAACTCAATATTCAGTCCGGAAGGCTGTAAAGTGCCTAGTCGGAAGATAAGGTGCTGTTCCTCCAGTTTGCGTTGAGCTTCACTAGAACAATGCAGCAGGCCAAGGACGGACATGTGGGCATGTGAGCAGGGTGGAGTGTTAAAATGGCAGACGACAGGGAGGTCTGGGTAATGCTTGCGGACAGACTGAAGGTGTTCTGCAAAGCGGTCACCCAGTCTGCGTTTCAACACTCCACCCTGCTCTCATGCCCACATGTCCGTCCTTGGCTTGCTGCATTGTTCCAGTGAAGCTCAATGCAAACTGGAGGAACAGCGCCTCATCTTCCGACTAGGCACTTTACAGCCTTCCGGACTGAATATTGAGTTCAACAATTTTAGATCATGAACTCTCTCCTCCATCCCCACCCCCTTTCCGATTTTCCCCCTCCTTTTTGTTTTTTCCAATAATTTATATAGATTTTTCTTTTCCCACCTATTTCCATTATTTTTAAATGTATTTCCATCCATTGTTTTATCTCTACCTTTTAGCCTTTTTCGATTCCTTCACCCCACCCCACCCCCACTAGGGCTATCTGTAACTTGCTCGTCCTGCTTTCTACCCTTAATTAGCACATTCCTTTAGATAATATCACCACCTTCAACACCTCTTTGTCCTTTTGTCTGTGACATCTTTTGGTTATCTCCACCTATCACTGGCCCTTTATCCAGCTCTACTTGTCCCATCCACCCACCCACCCCCCCGCCCCCCTTAAACCAGCTTATATTTCACCCCTTTTCTATTTTTCCTTAGTTCTGTTGAAGAGTATTGCGGACTCAAAACGTTAACTGTGCTCCTCTCCACAGATGCTGCCAGACCTGCTGAGTTTTTCCAGGTATTTTTGTTTTTGTTTTTGATTCTGAAGGATTTGGTTTGCAAACACTTCTCAAGAGACACCAGTATACTGAGCTGTCAGATTCCTACAGAGTTCCCACACAATGAATCACCAGTTTCACCAAATCACCCAGGATGATGTCAAAAAGGGGCCAGGGGTCATCCTATGGGGCGGGTCGTGATCTCCAGGAGCGGTCCGCACACGTTTACCAGTCACGAGGAGCACTGACAGAGGGTTGGGGGCAGGTCAACCTTGGCCCTACACTTACTTTCTTTGGCAAGCTGATATCACTTGGGGAGATAGGAAGAAACGCAAAAAGAATCAGAAGAATCTAGTCTGCTGGTCTACTCGAGCAACACTAGCAATGAGTGACCCTAAATACCAGTCTATTATCTCCGGAATGCAAGGATGTTCATCTACTGTAAACGGACAGTGAATCCCATGGATTCAGCACAGAGTGACCTTACAGCTTCTGTGGCGACTGAAGTTACTGCCTGTCACAGGGAATGACACTACGCTATGCCCTTGGGCTAGTAATCCAGCTATTTTGGGTTCAAAGCCCAGCATGGCCATTTGTGAACTTTAAATTCAATTCATTGCAGAAGTAAAAATCTGGTGCCAGTAAAAGTGACCCTGAAACTGTCAGATTATTGTTAAAAACCCAACTGGTTCACTAAAGTACCTTAAGGGTAAAGAAACCTGTTCAGACCTTTACGGGACTGTAGTTTCACACCCATGTGGTTGACTCCTAACTACCCTCTGAAGAGGCCGAGTGAGCCACTGGGTTACATCAAGCTGCTGCAGTTCAAGAGCACCTTCTTATTCTTTCACAGGATGTGGGTGTCACTGGCTGGGCCAGCATTTATTGCCCATCCCTAGTTGCCCTTGAGAAGGTGGTGGTGAGCTGCCTTCTTGAACCGCTGCAGTCCATGTGGTGTAGGTACACCCACAGTGCTGTTAGGGAAGGAGTTCCAGGATTTTGACCCAGTGACAGTGAAGGAACGGCGATATATTTCCAAGTCAAGTTGGTGAGTGGCTTGGAGAGGAACTTCCAGGTGCTGGTGATGTTCCCATCTATCTGCTGCCCTTGTCCTTCTAGGTGGTAGTGGTCGCAGGTTTGGAAGGCTCTGTCTAAGGAGCCTTGGTGAGTTGCTACAATGCATCTTGTAGATGGTACACACTGCTGCTACTGTGCATTGCTGATGGAGGGAGTGGATGTTGAAGGTGGTGGATGGGATGCCAATCAAGCGGGCTGCTTTGTCTTGAACGGTGTCAAACTTCTTGAGTGTTGTGGGGTCTGCACTCAGCCAGGAAAGTGGAGAATTTTCCATCACATTCCTGACTTGTGCCTTGTAGATGGTTGACAGGCATTGGGGAGTCAGGAGATGAGTTATTCGCCACAGCATTCCCAGCCTCTGACCTGCTCTTGTAGCTATAGTATTTACATGGCTAGTCCAGTTCAGTTTCTGGTCAATGGTAACTCCCAGGATGCTGATAGTGGGATCAAATTCCTACTTGATTGAATGTCAAGAGGAGATGGTTGGATTATCACTTGTTGGAGATGGTCATTGCCTGGCACTCGTGTGGCGTGAATGTGACTTGCCACTTGTCAGCCCAAGCCTTGAGGTTATCGAGGTCTTGCTGCATTTGGACATGGACTGCTTTACTCTCTAAGGAGTCGTGAATGGTGCTGAACATTGTGCAATCATCAGCGAACATACCCACTTCTGACCTTATGATGGAAGGAGAGAGCCATCTTCCTTTGTGCTAGGTATGACGCCAACCTGTGAAGAGTTTTTCCCCACCATTGACTCCAGTTTTGCTAGGGCTCCTCGGTCAAATGCAGCCTCGATGTCCAGGGGAGTCACTCTCACCTCACTTCTGGAGTTCAGCTTTTGTCTATGTTTGAACCAAGGCTGTAATGAGGTCAGGAGCTGAGTGGCCCTGGCGGAACCCAAACTGGGTATCGGTGAGCAGGTTATTGCTAAGCAATTGCCATTTGATAGCACTGTTGTCGACACCTTCCATCACTTTACTGATGATTGAGAGTAGACTGATGGGGCGGTAATTGGTCAGGTTGGATTTGTCCTGCTTTTTGTGTACAGGACATACCTGGGCAATTTTCCACATTGCCAGGTAGATAGCCAGTGTTGTAGCTGTACTGGAACAGCTTGTCTAGGGGTGCTGCAAGTTCTAGAGCACAAGTTTTCAGTACTATTGCTGGGATATTGTCAGGGCCCAAAGCCTTTGCAGTATCCAGTGCCTTCAGCTGTTTCTTGATATCACGTGGAGTGAGTCAAATTGGCTGAACACTGGCATCTATGATGCTGGGGACCTCTGGAGGAGGCCGAGATGGATCACCCACTCGGCACTACTGGCTGAAGATTGTAGCAAATGCTTCAGCCTTATCTTTTGCACTGATGTGCTGGGCTCCTCCATCATTGAGGATGGGGATATTTGTGGAGCCTCCTCTTCCAGTGAGTTGTTTATTTGTCCACCACCATTCACGACTGGATGTGACAGGACTGCAGGGCTTAGACCTGATCCGTTGGTTGTGGGATCACTTATCTCTGTCTATCACTTGCTGCTTATGCTGTTTGGCATGCAAGTAGTCCTGCATTGTAGCTTCACCAGGTTGACACCTCATTGTTAGGTATGCCTGCTGCTGCTCCTGGCATGCCCTCCTGCATTCTTTATTGAACCAGGCTGATCCCCTGGCTTAGTGGTAATGGGTGGAGTGGGGGATATGCTGGGCCATGAGGTTACAGATTGTGTTCGAGTACAATTCTGCTGCTGCTGATGGCCCACTGCGCCTCATGGATGCCTAGTCTTGAGTTGCTGGATCTGTTCGAAATCTATCCATTTAGCACGGTGGTAGTGTCACAGAACACAATGTGAAGGCGGGACTTCATCTCCACAAGGACTATGCGGTGGTCACTCCTACCGACAGTGTCATGGACAGATGCATCTGCGGCAGGCAGGTTGGTGAGGATGAGGTCAGGTATGTTTTTCCCTCTTGTTGGTTCCCTCACCACCTGCTGCAGACCCAGTCTAGCAGCTATGTCATTTAGGACTTGGCCAGCTCGGTCACTAGTGGTGCTACCGAGCCACTCTTTGTGATGGATATGGAAGTCCCCCACCAGAGTACATTCTGTGCCCTTGCCACCCTCAGTACTTCCTCTAAGTGATGTTCAACATGGAGAAGCACTGATTCATCAGCTGAGGGAGGGCAGTACGTGATAATCAGCAGGAGGCTTCCTTGCTCATGTTTGACCTGATGACATAAGACTTCATGGGGCCTGGAGTCGATGTTGAGAACTCCCAGGGCAGCTGCCTCCCAACTGTATCCCACTGTGCCACTGCGTCTGCTGGGTCTGACCTGCCAGTGGGATAGGCAAGATAATGCCCACACCCTGAAAATGATTAAGAAAAGAATGAATACTTTTTCTTCTCCAGCTTGGAAAAAATTAACACTGACTTGAGATACTGCCATAACTATGTTGTCCTCTGTGGGGCGGTGTTGATCTCTGACTGAGTTGGGTGCGTGCATTAATAAAGAGCTGCTTTGGAATTCCACATATTGCTTTAAGGCAACTAATCAGGGCCAAGTCTAACTAATTAACAAGGATTCTACACTTGTGCTTTTATAAAATTTTTTTTTTCATAAGTGGCGGATTCACTAGCTCTGAAATCTTCAGATTAATCCATATAATCTTTTTACCAATTAACTCACACGGTGTCAGTTGCTCAGTGGTAGCAGGCTTGACCCTGACTCCAAAGGCCCAGGGCTCAATGACCTGACTACAAAATCCAGGCTGCCAATCCCAGTGCGATACTGAGGGAGTGCTGCACTGTCCAAGCCACCTATTGGATGGGACATAAAACCGATGTGGATGTTAGAGATCCCAATCCACTATTTCAAAGAAGAGCAGGGGAGTTTCCTGGCCAATATTAATTCCCCGACCATCATTACTAAAACAGATTAACTGATCATGTATCTTATTGCTGTTTCTGGGATCTTGCTGTGTGCAGACTGGCTGCTGCAGTTTCCTACATCCCGACAGTGACTGTACTCCAAAAGTACTTCATTGGTTGTAAAGTATCTTGAGATGTCCTGCCTCATGGAAGATGACATATAAATGCCTGTTGTTTTGCTTTCGGTCTTCCTCTGTTGGTTTCCTTCCTTTCCACTTTCCATTTGATGAAGAGTATATAACCCAAAACACCAATGTGTCTTGAACATAGAAGTGAAACATTGCAGGTGTTGACCATTGAAGCAGAAACCGGCAGAGATATTTGATCTGTGAGACTGCACTTGCTGAGAGTGCTTTGCTATTCTCTACCCCAGAGGGTTGTGGATGCTCCATTGTTGAATACACTTAAGGCTGAGATAGACAGAATTTTGGTCTTTCAGGGAAGTAAGCGATATGGGAAGCGGGCAGGAAAGTGGAGTTGGAGCCCAAGACCAGCCACGATCATATTGAACAGCAGAGCAGGCTCGATGAGCTTGGTGGTCTACTCCTGCTCCTATTTCTTATGTGTCTGTACGGGCAAGGTGAGGAGAGACCCTTCCTCATAACTGGAAGACATTACCGATGAATGGGACTTAAATATGGGCAAAATGAAGGGAAAGGGCAGGGGAGGGTGTTGGGAGCTGGGACCAAACAATGGCCACTGTACAATGCTGAGGTAGAGAAGAAGAGATGGTTGAATGACAGGATTGACCTCCACAGGAGGAGATAACAGAAGACACAACCGCTGGTAAGTTTGACTTTAGACAAAAGTATAAAGCAGGTGATATTGATTCAGATAGCCATTATACATCTTAACTGCTTTCATTTCTTTTGACTTCAGTTAGGCATGATGTACAACACGCAACCAAATCAATATCATTTCATTCTTTCGTTCAGGTCAAAATGACCCTGAGCCAGAGAAACCAATGAGCTAAAAAAACATATACAGGACACAGAAAGTGGTACTATTGCCCCACAGGAGAGATGGAAGAGAGGGCGGGGATGAAACCCACTCCCAATAAATTTTGGAATGAGAGGGCAGGAATAGTTAAAGGTGGGTCAGTGCTTGGAATTTTTGAAATTCATTCTGGCAGTGTGAGTGTGACTGACAAGGCCAGCATTTATTGCCCATTCTTAATTGCCCTTGAGTAGTTGTTGATGAACCACCTTCTTCAACACAACAGATAGGCCATTTCAGAAGGCACTCAAGGATCACATATTGACCAGACCAAGTAAGGACAACAGATTTCCACCCTCAATGGGCATTAGTGAACCAGATGGGATTTTAGCAGCAATCTGGTAGTTCTATGGCCACCATTACTGTAACTAGCTTTTTAATTCCAAATTCATTGAATTAAATGAATTTAAATTCCTCAGCTTCTAAGGAAGGATTTGAACTCACATGTCCAGATCATTATGGCCAGGCATCTGGATTACTGGTTCAGTAATATAACCACTATTCTACAATGCCACCCCACCCCCAAACCCCAACATCCCCACATGGGATGAAGCAGCCCCGGTGTAAGTGGAAGTGTGGTAGGGTGAAACAGGTGTAGACTAAGAGTGCAGACTCTCCTGTTAGCGTGGTGTTCTGTTACAAAGGGGCTGGTAGTCTCCAACACGTGGACCACTCTAATTTCCTCCACTCCAGCAATGTTCCACCATGAATAGTTTTTTGTAATACTTTCACAGGATGTGAGCATCGCTAGCTAGGCCAGCATTTATTGCCCATCCCTTAACTGCCCGTGAGAAGGTGGTGGTGAGCTGCCTTCTTGAACCGCTGCAGTCCATGTGGTGTAGGTACACCCACAGTGCTGTTAGGGAGGGAGTTCCAGGATTTTGACCCAGCGACAGTGAAGGAACGGCGATATATTTCCAAGTCAGGATGGTGTGTGGCTTGGAGGGGAAATTCCAGGTGGTGGTGGTGTTCCCATCTATCTGCTGCCCTTGTCCTTCTAGGTGGTAGTGGTCACAGGTTTGGAAGGAGCTGCCGAAGATTCTCTGTTTACAACCAGGTATGGCTCTTCTAATCTCTGCCTTGCAAGTCAAGGAGTGGTAGCTAACTGCAACTTTTAAAACTCCTCACTGTGTTTTGTGGAACCTTACTGTGCACAACATGGTTACCACTTTATCTCACAAAACTGCACCAAATAATTACTATACAAGGTGTTTTGAGGCATTTGAAAGATACAAGCAAGTGCTGATTAGGTGAAAGTCTATTTTGTAGTTAGGAAGCATCAGGAACAGGGAAAACCATAGGGATTAATGACCTTTTCATTTCACACCTTCTCTCATGCTAAAAGTCTTCAAAGGACGGCACTGACTGACCAGCTGAGTGCAAAAGCTGCAAAATTACTTCAGATTCATGTGGTAAACTCACGGAGGTGAAAAATGTCGCATCGGTGAAGTGATTGCTAATTGCAATTTTTTTAAACCTGATTCCATTTAGTGCATTCAATAAACTTTGAGATATGTGACTGTCCATGTGAGGCATGTTTACTTTTTGGTGCCATTTAAACCCAATGTTCTTACATGTGTACAGCTTTATGTAGCTTTTTCCAGTATCAGAAGATTGATTCTGTTAACCTTTTATGAAAGAATAACTAGGAATCCTGTATTTAAAGATGTCCTGTTACAAAAAAAACTACTTGTAATGGCACCCTCTTGAGGCCATCTGTGTATGTATGTATATATAGTCAAACTGGGATAAACTAGTTTTTCACTTGGATACTTTGAACTCCATGTGCTGTACACTGTATCTTTTCTATCCCGCAAAGATATCACAGCCTGACAACAAGGTGGGATTGTGAATGTCGCCAGCCAAACAAATTTGGATTGGAGAAACTTCCAGCAAACCAGCTGAGAAATAATTTTAAAAATCCAGTCTTAGAGAAAAGGTTGATTGTACAAGTGGGCGGACTGCCCTTCGAAGGTGGCTGCATCAATAGGTATTGTTGGGTGACTGGGAGACTATAGCCATGACTGAGAGTTTTTCAGTGCATATGTGGAGTGGCCAGAGATATATTTCATAATAATAATAGCCTCAATGTTCTTGATAACCCGGCTGTTAATCAGGCAGTGGGGGAAAAGGAAAAGGGTGATATTTCTGACTGAAGCAGGCCCAAGAGTGTATGAAACAGTCAAGAATTTGGTCGCCCCTGCTAAGTCAAAAGACACAATGTAATATGTGTAAGCTCGAGCAGCACTACAGTCCCAAGCCTAGCTAAAAGCTGTCATTTTGGAACCAGTAAGGACGTTGTAATTTTGGAGAGTTTCAAGAGAGCGCACTATGGGACAGATTTGTAAACGGTTTAAAAAGTGAAGACAGTCACAGGAAGTTGCTGACATTGCCAAAGTTAAGTTTTGACCTGGCATCCCAAACAGCCTTGTCTATGGACATGGCAGGGCATGACTTGAGAGAAGGCAGAGTTAACAACTGCCAGTCGTCAGCTGAAGTAAATAAGCTACAGCTGAGTAAGCAGAAGGCCGTAACAGCAGCAGTTAACAGTGGCAGTAGTAGAAATAAAAAGTCCTGTTTCCAGTGCTTAGACCAACAATAGGCACAGAATTGTCCATTTGTAAAGGAAGAGTGCTACAGCTGCATGAATATGGGTCATCTTGGCAAGGTATGTCAAAAGAATGTAAATGGAAGAAACGCTGGCCGGAGGAAATGCATACAGTTGTTGAAAAGCACCAGGTTGATGATGGGTCAGCTGAGACCCATAGTATCCAAAGCACAAAGATGTCCAGTGGAAAGTCATAGGTTATCGTGGTCCAATTCGCATTGGATGGAGATCCGGTAAACAAATAGGTCAACATAGGGGCATCAGCCAATGTGATTCCTGAATTGCTATACCGTCAAACATTGAGTCAGCATCAGCTGGAAAAATCATCAACATACAAATTAGGAACAGGAGTAGGCCATTCAGCCCCTCGGGCCTGCTCCGTCATTCAATAAGATCACCGCTGATCTGATTGTGGCCTCAACTCCGCATTCCGCCTACCTCCATAATCTTTGACTCCCTTGTTAGTCAAGAATCTATCTACCTCTGTCTTAAAAATATTCATTGAACCTGCCTCCACCACTCTCTGGGGAAGACAGCTCCAAAGATTAATGTCCCTCTGAGAGAAAAAAATTCTTCTCACCCCTGTCTTAAATGGGATGATCTCCGTGTTAAGTCAGGCATGAAATTACAAAGTTATGGAGGAGAGAAAATCCCCATAATGAGGAATGTATTGGTTCCAGTCACATACAAGGAGCAATTGCCCAATTGCCCAACTTTGTAGTGAAGGGTGAAAAACCAGCCTTTTTAAGAAGGAACTGGTTTACAACGCTGAAGTTAAACTGGAAGGAGCTTTTGCGTAGGAAAAAATTCAAAAAGCAAGATGACGTAATCGCTAAGTACCCTCAGAGACTGGCAAACTGATTCAAGGTTATAAGACCAACCTTCGGGGCCAGAGGAACGCTTGACCAGTTTATTGCAGGCTATGTCCAGTACATTATGCTCTAAAAGAGAAAGCAGAGCAAGAGCTGAAAAGACTTGAGATCGAGAACATTATCTCTAAAGAAGAACAGAGTAATTTGGGTTACTCCCATTGTTTTACTACCAAAGTTAGATGGTAGTGCAAGAGCACGTGGGAATTATAAGGTAACTGTAAAGCAGGTACTGGAATGTAATCCACCTGATACTTTGCGAACAAATCCCCCACATTTGCCAATGTTATCAGAAAGCCAGATTTTTTTCCAAGTTAGATCTGACAAACGCCTATCTGCAACTTGAGTTGGATGACGAGTCTTGGTCATATTTGACTATTAATACACACATGGGTCTATTTCAGTTTCATATGTTGCCACTTGATGTTTCTGCAGACCCTGGAATTTTTCAAGGGGTAATGAACCAAATCTGCAAAGAATTCAGGGAGTATAGTGTGCTATTTGGATGATATATTTATTTCAGCTCCAAAGAGGCAGACTCATGATGACAGGCTGATTAAGGTGCTCCAATATTTGGAAAAGCATGGAGTTCGGGCGAAGGCACAGAAAAATGTGAAATTCTTCAAAATGCTGAAGATTATTTGGGTCACAGGGTAGACAAAGGTGGGTTATATCCCACCAAGAGTAAGGTTCAAGCAATAAGAAATACGTCACACCCTCAGAATATCTCTGAGCTCAGATCTTTTCTGGGCTTAGTGAATTATTCCAGTAAATTCATACCTTAATGCATCCATTGAAGGAATTAGACAAGGGTGTGTTACAAAGCATTTCAGTTGTGTAAAAGTACATTGGGAGATCCTAAAATGCTTGTACATTAGTGTGTCCTAAAAGATTAAGCTAGCACGTGATGCCTCTCCATATGGAGTAGATGAGGTGATCTCATGTGTTAGATAATGCTCAGGAGGGGCCTTTGCGTCACACACCCCCAGTGCCTGAGAGTAGAATTATGTTTAAATAGAACATGAAGCATTGTCTTTGATTTTTTGAGTAAGAAGATTTCATAGATACTTGTATAGCTGTAATTTCACGATCAAACTAATCATAAGCCACTCACAGCTATTTTAAATCCAAAGTCCCCAGTGCCCACTTTAGGTGCAGCCTGATTGCAGAATTGGGCTTTGATATTGTCTGCTTTTCAGCGCGGCATTAAATACATTAATCGGAAGATCATCATAATGCCGATGCAATGTCTAGATTACCATCCCCCTCGGAGGTAAAGCTCAACAGGGAAGGTTTATTTTTCTTTTCACACATCGACCAGTTGCCAGTCACAGCAGATTACATGGGAGAACAACCCAAAGGAACCTTGTATTAGCAAGGGTGTACGACTGTATTGCAAATGGTTGTCCAACACAGATACTGGAATTAGAAGTCAGGCCAGTTTTTGTGTGTAAGAATGAGTCATCTGTTGGTAAAGGTTATCTTATGTGAGAAGCCAGAGTTGTAATTCCTGAAAGGTACAGGTCACAGTTACTATGTGATCAACACAATCCACACTTAGGGATGAGCTTGTCAAAGAGTCTAGTGAAAAGCTATCTTTGGCAGTCAAGCTTAGATAAAGTTAAAAGCAAAAAACTGCGGATGCTGGAAATCCAAAACAAAAACAAAAATACCTGGAAAAACTCAGCAGGTCTGGCAGCATCTGCGGAGAGGGACACAGTTAACGTTTCGAGTCCGAATGACCCTTCAACAGAACTAAGTAAAAATAGAAGTGGGGTGAAATATAAGCTGGTTTAAGGGGAGGGTGGGGCAAGTAGAGCTGGATAGAGAGCCAGTGATAAGTGGAGATAACCAAAAGATGTCACAGACAAAAGAACAAAGAGGTGTGGAAGGTGGTGATATTATCGAAAGAATGTGCTAATTAAGGTTAGAAAGAAATTTAGATAAGGACATGGAATACACAGTGAAACTGTGCAGAGTTTGTCAAGCAGCAGAAAAGAAGATGCCATCAGTGCCTTTGCAATCATGGAAATGGCCAACCAGAATGTTGCCGAGGCTGCACATAGATTTGGCAGAATTTGAAAGGTAACAGCTGTTCATTGTGATAGACTTTCGAAGTGGGTTGAGGGTATCCTGATGAATTGAATAACAACTGCCAAAAATCTAGATATATTGAGTGGTTTGTTTGCAACTAATGAACTTATGGAGGAATTGGTGTCTGACAGCAGACCTCAGATTTATTCAGAAGTGTTTGTAAAATTTGAGAGAATGAACAGGGTAAAAACTTTAGAATTTCACCGTATCATCCTGCTTCAAATGGAGCAGCAAAGCACAAAGTACAAATTGTTAAACATGTTCTTGTTAAACAAATGCTGGATAGAAATTGGAAGAAATGTCAGTTGTCATTGAATCACAAACTGGTAAATTTTTTGTTTATTGTACACACCTCACATTACATATAACTGGCAGAATGGCAGCTGAATTGTTTCTTAGAAGACAGCCTTGAACAAGATTTTCATTGTTAAATGTGGCTTCAACAGTCAGTAGAAGAGAAACAATCCAGGCAGAAACAGAGTCATGATGGGGGTAGATTAAGAGAAAAAAGTCTGAAGTTGAACCAGAAGTTTAAGGTGAAAGAATATCATAAAAGTGGGTGAAGTGGCTACCAGGAAAAGTAATGAAAATATGTGGTCCTCGTACATATCTGGTCAAGATGTTTGGTTGTGACAAGGTTAGGTTTGTACATATAGATCATGTTTTACCTTCAGAGATTCATGAATAAGAAGGAAGTTGGGAAGAATCAAATGAGTCTGATGAATTGGATAGTTGGGATATGAACAGAGTACCAATAGTTACTCCAACACAAGTTGTGCCTGAAACCAGTTAAGATTCGATGCAGAGTTAGACAGATGTGCCTGATAAAGTGGAAAATTCAACTGAAGTTCAAGGGCAAAATCATTCTTTGTTGGAGAAAGCTTCTCCACAGACTCAGACCCAGATGGGTCAAGGTCCTTCCCCAAGCTCTGAAAGTATGGATCAAGAAAGAAGGTATCCTCTTAAGAGTTGGAAACCAGTGGGTAAGTTGTATTTGTAAATAAATGAAAAACATATAAGTTGTACTGAAGACGAACTTTTGTGTAACTTTTTCATTGAGGGAGGAATGCAATAGCACCCTCTTGTGGCCATTTGTGTATATATGTATATATAGTCAAACTAGATTAAACAAGTCTTTCGTTTGGGTACTTTGAACTCTATGTGCTGCACACAGTCTCTTTTCTGACCTGCAAAGTTATCACGCTACTTTGATCGCTAATTTCTTTTGCCAGTCTCTGCTGCGGCACACACAGAGGCATGTGTGGCACATAGAAGACAGGAGCCTGTGATGGACATGCAGCTGCCAATGTTTGTTGATGGTGTGTGGTGTGGTGATTGGTGTTGATGGAGCAAAAGAACAGCAGAAGATAAGGGGAGTCCAACAGTTACCCTAGCTGGAAAGATTCGGGAGGGGAGGAGATGGCATGGGAGGGATGGTAGGTGCTGGTAGTGGTGGCAGTAGGGTTGGGGGGATATACGGCTAGTGGAGACGAGAAAACAGCTGCAGGTAATGGGAGCCCACCAACAAAGCTACCCTGGCTGGAGGGCTTGGAGGAATAGAGGAATGTCATAGGAGGGTAGGGACGGTATGGGAGTGGGGGGGGCAGGTGTGGGGAGGACTGTATTCACTGCCCATGTGGTCTCCTCCACAGTGGGGGGACTAAACATAGATTGGGTGACTGCTTTGCGGAACATCCCCATACACTCCATTCAAACTTCTGGTCACTTGTCATTTTAATTCTCAGCTCCATTCCCATTCTGACCTCCCTGTCCTCAGTCTGCTACACTGTTCCAATGAAGCTCAATAAACAACACTTCATCTTTCAATTCGGCACATTACACTGTTGCAGACTCAACATTGCACAATTTCAGACCATGGTCTGTGCCCCCATTTATGTTTTATGCTTTTGGGCAGCAGCTATTGGTGATGATCCTGATTTTCCCATTTACACCTCCTCCAGACACATCTTTCATTTTTTTACTTGTGCCACCATCACCGCCTTTTTGCCTTGCACCATTGTACCTTTTGTGATTTATAGTCTCTTCTGTCTTCCGCCCTATCACAGTCCTGGGGCCTGATTTTCCCGGAGGTAGCAGGAATCAGGAGTGGAGGGTTCAATTCCAGGCCATGGACCCGCCCCCGGTGCGAAACAGGAAGTGGCTGCTATTTTGGCTGAGATGGGGGGCCAATTAGCTAAGGGACAGGCTTGCCATCCAATGAGCCAGCAAAAGCCCAGTAACAGAGGCATTGCCGTGACTGCCAATTAAAAGTTGCATCAAAGTGGTGGCAACTCACAGGGAGTAGAGTTAAAATATGTTTTAGCTGTCTCTCGTGTCTGTACTCTGAAGGCAACAACCTCAGGAGAGTCCCCTCTCTTCATGGCAGAAGAATTCAAAGAGAAAACAGTGTAGGAGTCCGCGGGCAGAGTGGGAGTTGGGCCGAGAATTAAAATGACAGGCGATTGGAAGTTTGGGGTCACGCTTGCAGGCTGAATGGAGGTGTTAGGAACATGGAAACATAGGAGCAGGAGTAGGCCATTCAGTCCATCGAGCCTGCTCCACCATTCAATATGATCATGGCTGATCATCCACTTCAATTCCTTTTTCCCCCACACTATCCCTATATCCCTTTTTATCATTGATATTTAGAAATCTGTAAATCTCTGCTTCAAACATACCCAATGACTGAGCTTCCACGGCCCTCTGGGGTAGAGAATTCCAAAGATTCACAACCCACTGCGTAAAAAAAAAATTCTCCTCCCTCCCCTAAGTGGCTACCCCCTTATTTTGAAATTGTGTCCCCTGGTTCTAGGCTCCCCAACCAGGGGAAACATCTTACCTGCATCTACCCTCTCTATCCCTTTCATTATTTTGTAGTTTCAATGAGGTCACCTCTCAGTCTTCGAAACTCTAGAGAATACAGGCTCAGTTTCCCCAATCTCTCTTCATAGGACAGTCCCACCATCACGGGAACATGTCCGCAAAGCAGACACCCAACTTACCTGCAGTCTCCCCACTGCGGATGTGACCACATTGCGAGCAGTGAATACAGTATAATAAGCTGAAAGGCGTACAAGGAAGTCGATGTTTCAGCTGGAAAGAGTGTTTTGGGCCTTGGACAATGAGAAAGGAGGAGATGTTGCATCTCTTGAGCTTGCAGGGAAAGGTGCCATGGGAAGCGTCGGGGGGTGGGATGTGTTGGAGTTGTGGCAATGGGATCTGTCCCTGAGAGGGGAGGAGAGGGAAGGTGTGTTTGGGAGTGACATCACACTGGAGGTGGCAGAAATGGCAGAAGATAATCCGTTAAATACTGTGAGAGTCGGGGGGTCCTATCATGGAAGGGAGGTGAGGGGAAGGGGTGCAAATACATGTGCGGGAAATAGAACAGACGCGATCATGGGCCCTTTCAAATCAGATGAAAGAAATCCCCATTGAAGACAAAGTAGATTCTTCTGATGTGCTGGCTAACAAATCACTATAACAAATTATCTGCTCATTATCACATTGCTCGATGTGGGATTGTGTTGTGTTCCCTACATTAAACAGTGAACACACTTCAAAAATATTTCACTGGCTGTGAAGTGCTTTGGAATATCTGGATGACATGAAAGGCCCATTCTTTCATTCAGATTATTGTAACTATTTCTGTATCCTGAAAGAAACCATAGAAATTGTGTTATATCAAAGGTTACAGCAGAGTAGCAGGAAACATTTGATGCAGTGCAAATTAATTTATATTGTGCCGGAGGGCATACAGTATATTAATGGGAAATATACCGAGTCAAATTTATGGGACAGGCAATGATGAATGTATTTTTCTTCGTGAGCTGAATAACCCATCACACAAGAAGCCATTTCATTTTAACAGCTGCACGCGCGATCATTTATGTTCCGGTCTGATGTATGTTTGAAATTTCCCTGCAGCCAGTGAATACAATGCTCGCATTCGAGAGGCTGTTCTGGCGGTTTTCTCTCTGGCCCCTGCACCCTTTCTCAGTCATAGTCTTTTTCTCTCTTATCTGACAAACGCCGCTGTAATCAAAGCACTCCTCCAACTTAACTCTGTTCATCCTCTTCATAGGCTTGCGTCCTATTTGCGTCACCACTTGGCTGTGGAATTCTTCGCTCCTCGTTTGTCTTTCTTTTCCCAAATCCTCAGGAGCATTTTTCCAAAACAAAACAAAACAAGCTGAATACCACCTATTAATCCTTCCTGATTCTCCATTTTTCCTTCTTCCTTAAGAGCCGACCGCATTGCTGTGGGCTGGAGTCATGTGTACTGTACACCCAGGGTGGGTACAGTCTTCCTTCACTGAAGGACATGGTGAATCGGGTGGGTTTTCACAGCAGTCGTTTCATGGTCACTGTTTGGAGAAATGTCTCTGCACACGGTGGCTGGCCATACTCATGTGACCTCTGATGTCATCTTTTGTAAGTAAAGCCTTTTAGGGCAATCGCCATTTTACACACCATATGGGACAGTCACCAGTACTGGTGCTAGTTTATTTTTACTATTGAAGGCTTCATTTTAATTAGTCAAATTTATATTCCCCAGCTGCTATGATGGGACTTGAACATGTCTCCATATTGTTAGCCCAGGCTTCAGGATAATAAATCCAACAACGTAACCACTATGCTACCGAACTAGTACAAATAGCTCATGGGTATCGACACATGTACATCGCAGTCATAGAACCATAGAAAAGTTACAGCACAGAAGGAGGCCATTCGGCCCATCTTTTCCATGCCAGTACGGGAGTAAGAGCACTTTGTATCAGTGTCACCTTTTTACATGAGATATTTGCTTGAGCTCAAATTACCAGCCACTCCCGCAAATGGATCTCGTGTGGCCTCTCATCCAGGGTGCACAGGGAAGAGGCTCTGGACTATGACACTTGCCTTCATTTTGTGTAGGGACCAAGGTTTCACATCTGGTTGACATGAACTGCTTATCATAACAAGGAGCCATAGACAAGGAGACAATGTTGGGAGTTTATTTACAATAGTGAACATTATGTACAAGTGATTAGCACCCATGCCCAGGCTGCGCAGCTAATTCTCCTTAACTTTCCTAACCCGGTCTTGGTGCTCCCCAGACTTCCACAGCGGAGGTGAAGGCAGCCTGCTGACTGCGATGCCCTGCCTGTGATGACTTTGAGGGTGTCCTCTGGAGGGCTGAGACCTGGAGGGCCCTGGTCTGCTTTCAGGGTCTTGCTGTGTGGCAGTGGCACCTTCCTCGGCCTGGGGAGCTGGAGCTGCTGGGGTCACAGGAAGAGGGGATGCGGGTGGGCCAGACATTCCCGGAGTCACCTGGGTGGATGGCCCCGGGCTGTGCACCTGCTGATCCTCCTCCCTATGGGAGTCCAAGGGCCCCTGGCTGACTCCTTGAGAGAAAGGGGCAGCTGGAGTGAGTTCAAGATGCCCTGCCCTCTTTCGAGTTGACACTGATGGATGCCAGCAAGTGCCTCAGCGATGGGGTGTAGCTCCTGCAGCAGTGCAGGAGCGATGTCCTAGACCAAGGGCTCCTTGGGGGACACCATCCTACCTGTGTTGACCTTAGTGCACCGGCATGCCAGCACTATCACCTCAGCCTGAAGGTGGACGGACTCCTCCATCGTGCATCTGAGAAGTGCAGCGGACATCCTTCCTAACATTACTGAGTTTGTCTTTGCAGCTCCAGCAACTGTGACATGACCGAGTCCAGAGGCTACTCATCTGACCCGGACTCAGCAGATTTCTGGCCTCCAGCAGTCCTCCGAGTGCCAGGGACCTGGGAAGTCCCTGCCTCCGCCTGCTGTGGATCAGACAGTGGGATGTGCTGTGACCCCGAGGCTACTCCAGAACTAGGTCCCACTGAGATGTGTGTCTCTGCGCTGGTGGAGGGTGTGGGTGAGGCTGTGACGGGTCTTCAATGTCGAGGTCTGTGGATTCCTGCTCCAAGGTGTCCTCAGGGCTGGAGTTGAGGGCCTGGCTTGTGGACCTTCTCAGCTGCTTCCCACACGTGCCTGTGGAAGCAAGGAGAGATAACTAGTGCATGGCAGTGGCCTGTGAAACGGGACACATCACTCATGGCTTGGTTGTCTGATGGATGTTAAACTGCTGGACCCTCAGTTGGTTGAGCAGCACTGACCTCACCGTCAGCACAGGAACGGTCCAAATCCTCACCGGCCAGCTGGATGGCTCTATTTTCAAAGTCTGCAAACTCTCTCTTTTGTTGTTTGCCAGTTTGTCCTGCATGAATAGAGATGGGGAGAGTGTAAGCAGGATGCCCGCCAGGCCAAAGATAAGGATGTCTGGCATATGTGGGTGGTGAGTGATGCCATGGATGGGATGAGGACATGATCCGCAGGGCAGATGAAAACGCGTTTGGGAGAGTGAGTGGTGATATCCCTCGAACTGGCAGTGAGTGAGATCCCTGTGGATGTGTGGTGGGTTTGTGAATGTGTGAGTTGAGGATAATGAGAAGAGTGACTTACCCTGGCAGAATGGAGGAGATCATTCATCCTCTTTTGGGACTGGGTTGCTGTCCTTTTTTGGAGGGCCTTGGCACTGACCATTGCTGTCACTGCCTCCCATGTTGGATTGGTGACCTTGCTTGCTGGTCTTTTCCCAGAGCGGGAGTATAGGACATCACAGTGGGCCTCCACTATGTACAGTAGACACTTGAGGGAAGCATCGCTAAATCTGGGGGCAGCATGTTTCTTCCCTTTGGCAGCCATCAGTTCCCAGCAGCTTCCTATCCCTTGAAGAGCGCGAGCTCTGTGCAGGGGCAGCCTTTAAATATGGCGGCTGGATTACTGAAGCTCTGATGTCACAGTGGGGTGGACGAATCCGAAGCCAGCGATTCCAACGTAAAACTTGTGCGGCTGTTTTTTAAAAATGTTCCACACAATATGGGGGTGAAATTCCGCCATTGCCATCAGTGGGTCAAATGGCAATTTCGCCACCCAATGTCGGACTTTGCTGATTCAGGGAAAATCCCGGCCAATGTCTTTATTGTTGAATCCCAAAATCCCATAGACTTTGCTAACCACTCTCGCAATGTATCCTGCCACCTTCAAAGATTGATGCACATCCATCCCCAGACCCCTCTGTTCTTGCACACTCGTTAGAGTTTTACCTTTACGTCTATATTGCCTCCTTCTATCCTTCAGCCAAAATGCATGACCTCACACTTCTCTGCATTAAATTCCATCTGCCACTTGTCTGCTCATTCTGCTGGCCTAACTATCTCCTGGACTAGATATTAGTATCATCCTCACTGTCTGCCATTCCTCCAATTGGTATCATTGGCAAAATTGTGAAATTTCAGCCAATATTCCAATATTCAAGTTATTTATATATATAACAAAAAAAACAGGGGTCCTAGCACTGACCTTTGGGAAACACCACTGCCTACCATCCTCCAGTCTGAATAACAACCATTTACCATGAATCACTCTCCTCTGTCCTAAGCTAATTCCTTTTTAACAGTTGACACTGACTCTCCTAGTTCATGGGCCTCAATATTTTAACCAGTCTTTATGTAGTACCTTGTCAAACATTCTCTTAAAATCCATATAGACAACATCCACTACATTCCTTTCATCTCCTCTCTGTTGCCTCATCAAATAAATCAATAGACTAGTCAAGCATGATCTGCCTTTTACAAATCCAGGCTGACTCTCCTGAATCAACTCACGCTTCTTCCAGTGCCTGTCGAGTTTTATTCCTCCTGATTACGGATTCTAAAACCTTACCCAGCACAGATGTTAAACTGAGCAGGCTGCAACTGTTAGGAATGCCCTTACACCATTTCTTGAATAAGGGTGTCATATTTGCCACTCTCCAATCGCCTGGCACCTTCCCTCTATCTAGGGGAAGATCGGAAGTTTATGGCATGACCTTCTGTTGTCTCCGCCCCCACTTCCTTTAGCAACCTGGGATGCAAGGCATCCGGACCAGGTGACTTATCCAGTCTTGTCCAGCCTTTCCAGCACCTCCTGCCTCTCAATTTTCACCCTATCCATTTTCTCTGCTATCTCCACTTTTACTGATATTTTGTCAGATTCTCTTCCTTAGTAAACACTGAGTTGAAAGCTACTGTCAGTGATGGTGACCATGAAACTACCATCAATTGTTGTAAAATCCCATCTGGTTCACTAATGTCCTTGAGGGAAGGAAATCTGCCATCCTTGCCTGTCTGGCCTACATGTGACTCCAGACCCACAGCAATTTGACTGACTCTTATAACTGCCCTCTGAAATGGTATGGCAAGCCACTCAGTTCAAGGGTAATTAGGGGTGGGCAATAAATGCTGGCCTTGCCAGTGACACACACGTCCCATGAAAGAATAAATAAGAAAAAAGTACTCATTAAGTATTCAAGCCTTGCCTGTGTCACTAAGCACGTATCACCCTCTTTGTCCCAATAGGACCAACTCTGCCTCTTACTATTTTTAAAAATTATTTCATGGGGTGTGGGTATTGCTGGTAAGACAGCATTTGTTGCCCATCCTTAATTGCCCTTCAACTGAGTGGCTTGCTAAGCCATTTCAGAGGGCAGTTAATAGCCAACCACATTGCTGTGGGTCTGGAGTCACATGTAGGCCAGACCGGGTAAGGATGGCAGATTTCCTTCCCTAAAGGACACTAGTGAACCAGATGGGTTTTTACAACAATCAACGATAGTTACATGGTCACCATCACTGAGACTGGCTTTATATTCCAGATTTTATTAATTGAATTTAAATTCCACCAGCTGCCATAGTGGGACTTGAACCCACATTTCCTTGAGCATTAGCCTGGGCTTCTGGATTACTAGACTAATAACATTAACACTGTGCCACCACCTTCCCCTATTATTTGCACATCTGTTTCTGATTTTTGGATTCCCTTTTTTATGTTGACTGCCATTCTAGTCTCATATTGTCTCGCTGCCAATTTTCATTTCCTCTTCACTTCCCCTCTCAGCCTATCAGGTGAATTTTGTCAGAAGCGTGTAGCTCCCAGTGAACATCACTTCCACTCGCCTGTGGTGGGGGGGCCGCAATTATGATTCAAATCGTAAGTGTGTCTGGCAGGCACGTGTCCCATGTGGAATTATGCAGCAGGAGCAGGCAGGAAGTGTCTGCCCCCTTCAATTTCAGGTCGGGGTGGGCTATAAAAGGCCCAACTCAGAAAGCATCCAGTCTTTGCAGGCAGGGAGAATTAGTGCCAACTTTGATTTACAGGTCCTCCACCATCAACTAAACCCCGTCACTCCCACCTTTACATCTGGCGAAACATCCCCTTGGACCCCCATCAGATTGTCCCTCACCCCCACCCCCTCACCATTCAGCAACATGTCTGTATAGTGTCATGATGAGAAAAAAAATATATATCTCTATATCATCCTGGCTACTTAATCAACTTATTACTCTTAAAACAAAAGGATAAATGGCTAGACTGATAAAATGGCCATCGCTCACAATATAATGATGGTTCTGGAAGTTTCTGAGCAGTTTAGAAATGGACAAAGGCTAACAAATCAAACCTCTGGAATGAAGCAAATCCCTGCATTGTATAAACCTTGCAGCCACGCCAACACAAAGGATAGTAAATGAGACGTCTGCACGAGCCAGTTATGGGCAAAGGCAGAGCTATTTGTGACCCCTCATGCCCAACATTGTGCCAATGGTTCTACAGTTACCTGCTCAAAACATGATGGGTTTTACCAAGGGGCCTCATTAGCCGAATAGCTCGACCTGAAACCACCCTGTCACATGCCCAAGACTTGAGCTGTTTGAATTGGTTTAATTATACAGCTTTTGTGTTTAATCACCAGTTGTGGTTTAACGTCAGGAGAGAACTGGACTCCAGGCTAACAGCCTGCCTCTGTCTACCATTTATCACCTGACAGGTAGCAACAAAGATCTCTGCCCAAGCTTTAAGTTGCCTGGTCCTCATCTACACTGTGTTCTACTGGAACATCTGTACCTGTGTCTACAAGACCAATTCATCTCAACGTGCCTTCTCCCATCAGGGAGGTCATCGCTTCTGGAAAAACGGACCAGCCTGAAACAGTTTCAGCCTGCTAACTTCTGAAGGAATGCACCATTGGAATTTTTGTTTCTGGATTCTGGGCTTGTGTGAAACCTTAACTCTTTTTTATGTCTGTGGTCTTTCCCTGTGTCTCTGCCTTTCCCTTATCCCTCTTTTATTGTATGAATGCAAGAGTGTAGGGCATTGCGAACCCTCTTCCCGCATTCTGAATGTGTGTGAAATAAATTAGCTCTCTGTTTTTACCTTATCTTGTGTTTGCTGTGGGGTTATTAACGGAGGACTGAATTATTCCAAAGCTGAAAGGTTGGGGAAATATGACATCACTTATAGAGTGGGGAAATCAAAAATCAAAAACCACATTTCTGTTTACAGACAGGTGGTGAGAGGAGAAATCAGGGCTGTATAAGTTAAACCCCCTCCTGTCCGTAACGACAGGCAGGGAGTGGCCCCACAGTTCAGCAGTGCCTCCCTTGCAGGTTCTCATCTGGTGGTGGGGGAGGGGGGGGCAGAGGCACTGCTCTTCCCCAGGGATAGCAACAGGGAACCCTCTCACTTGACCAAGGTAGCCTGGACGGAGAGCAGAGGAGGTGAACAACCATGGGGTCCGGCCATGAACTTGGGTCCAGTGCTGCAAAGAAGCCAGAATTGGGTGGCAGCTGTGCATGAAAAGGCAATGGAGTATCAATTAGAATGTGTGGCCAGTCTGTGGCACGGGGGTGCACGGGGACAAGGGAGTTAAGTGTCTCTTGTCATGCCAATAACTCTCCACTTTGTCATGTAGGAGAAGGAGACCTTCCATGAAAAGGAAAGGGCCAAGAACTGAAGAGGAGAGTCCAGATTGAAAGTTCTAACGCCATGTGAAGAGGAAGCCTTGGAAATTGCTGGAGAACATGGAGGTCATTCTGTTGCAGATGGCGAGGCTGGACCAGCAGAGTGAGAATGCCTCCAGCTTGATGTTGAGACATGGGCACATTAGAGACACGCGTGAAACTATGGTTTCCTAATGGACTGAGCTTCTCCGTAATGTCTTTCTTGTTCTCCACTGGCAGGATGTGGTCATAGACAAAGAAGGCCAAAACCCATACTGGAAACCAACGGCACCGCCCCTATTGGACACCAAGAACACCCAGAGGATGCACCATCCCCTGCCTCTCCCAGGCAGCCTGGGGGATAACCTGCCGGGAGGCATCATGGGGCAGATCTTCATGTGCGTGCGTGTGTGTGTCCGTTTCTGTGTGATTGTGTGTGTGATCACTTCACGGACAGATCCAGCAGCTGAGGGAGGCTATGTCAGCACAATGGTGGTATGGGGGATTGGGATCCTGTAAAGTGATGCACACGTGTATATATATTTCACATTATAGTCTGCTCACTTGATTATTGTGTCCACCACATGCATTTTTGAAACACTCTTAATCAGAGGGCATATTGTTCATGATTAGCCTTCATTGTTGAATGAAGGGGTGTGAGGGACCTCTCACCTATGCAGGCAACAATGGGGTGATGTATCAGAGGGCAGTCTTTATTGGGTAGTAATGTGTCCGGTGTGATTTGTATTCTCAAGGCAGCACGACTTGGCTGAACATATCCTGGCCTGCCCACAAATGATGTGCCAAGAAGATTGGCTGAGGTTACATAAGAGCGTGAGAATTGATATGCTGCTCGTGCACTCATGGCCCTGTCAATGTGGGCAAGGAGCAGAAGGATGGCTCATAATAGCTTGAGAGACTTAGCCTTGAGTATCAGTGCGAAACCTGTATCCCAAGGGGCAGTCATCTCTTTTCATCCTGTGCGATAAAGGTCCACTCCCCTCGGCCTTATAGAAGGGTTGAGGATGTGGGTAGTGAGGTGGGGCTGGATGGAGGCTGGTAGATTGTCTCACATTCACAGCAGGCAAAGGTATTCAGGCGAGGTACTGATGGCCATGAAGGGGCTTCATTCCTGGGCAAAACGATTGTAGATGATGTTGTCTCTCAACAGCCCTGGCACGTCTCTCCATGGCCCTGGCATCTTGGAGAGGTGTTGCGATACCTCTGTCCCTTTCCTCATATTCCTGTTTATCATTGTCATCTGATGAAGTTAGCAGCTCCTCCATGCCCTCGAGTGGCATTTCCTCTGCCCTTTGTATTACAACGATGTGCAATGTACAGCAGACCACGGCAATCCTGGACACCCTTTATGGCACGTGGTGCAATGCCTAGTATTTAGTCAGCTAGTTTCCTGCCAAAATAAGTCACTGTCTTACATCTGGAGCCAGGAAGTCTGTTGAATCAGGCCTGCAAGAAAGACAAATAGAACTGATTGGTTTAGCAACTCCAGAGTCCAGCACTGCACCAAGATGGTCAACTCTTGACTGTCCTCTGAAGCAGGACACACCCACAAGCGCAAATACACATAGTCCACACATATATCACATACACTCCACCCCCCCACCCCCACGCGCACACACACACAACCACACATATACACATACACACAGACAACCACACACATACACATACACACACACAACCACATACACATGCACAACCATTCTTGTTGGAAATGGCCATTGCCTGTTATTTGTGTGGTGAGAATGTTGCTTGACAGTTATCAGCACAAGCATGATGTTCAATGGCATTACCATCATTGAATCACCCACTATCAAAATCCTGGGGTTGCCATTAACCAGAAACTGAACTGGACCAGCCATACAAATACTGTGGGTACAAGAGCAGGTTAGAGACTGAGAATTCTGTGGCGAGTAACTCACCTCCTGACTCCCCAAAGCCAGGTCTTGCTGTATGCTGGAATGGACTGCTTCAGTATCTGAAGCATTGCAAATGGAACTGAACCCTGTGCAATCATTAGATAGACATCCCAGTCAGCAATCAGTGACCTTATGATGGACAGAAAGTCATTGATGAAGCAGCTGAAGATGGTTGGGCTGAGGACACTACCTGGAGGAACTCCTGCAGTGATGTCCTGGAGCTGAGATGACTGACCTCCAACAACCACAACCATCTTCCTTTGTGCTAGGTATGACTCCAACCAGTGAAGTGCTTTCCCCCTGATTTCCATTGACTCCAGTTTTGCTAAGGCTCCTTGGTGCCACACTCGGTCAAACGCTGTCTTGATGTCGAGCGCAGTCACTCTCACCTCACCTCTTGAGTCCAGCTCTTTTGTTCATGTTTGGACTGAGGCTGTAATGAGGTCAGGAGCTGAGTGGCCCTGGTGGAACCCAAACTGAGCGTCAGTGATAGGGTAATTTTTAAGCAAGTGCTGCTTGATAGCACTGTTGATGACCCCTTCCATTACTTTACTGATGACTGAGCATAGACTGATAGGAAGGTAATTGGCCAGGCTGGATTTGTCCTGCTTTTTGTAGGTAGGATCAACTTTGCCTTGAGAATGTGGTGATGGCCCTTGTTCTTGAACTACTAAAGTCTGATACAGTGGAGAGACGTGATAGGTCACATCAGGAGGCAGTCAAGAATCAGTCACAATGGTGTAGGACTGAAATAGGCCAGACACATAAGCCAGACTAGGAAAGGACATTACTAAATCAGTTGGGTTTGTAAACAAAATTCAAATGCTTCATTGTCACTTTTACTAATTCCAAAATCTTTGAATGGAATTAGAATCACCAAATCGCCAATGTGGGATTTGAATTCATAGGCCGGAATTTTCCGGCCTGATTGGCGTTGGGGGTCATGGCGGGCAGGGGGAGGACAATACAGCACAATGGCCAAAAATTGACTTTACGCCATCATGAAACCAGGTTGCAACCGTCTGCTTCGCCATCAATGGTGGATAGTGATGGTAATGCCATTGAATGACAAGGGGAGATGGTTAGATTTTCTCTTGTTTCAAGCTTGGGCTGATAATTGTCAGGTAACATTCACACTACACAAGCGCTGGACATCATTTTAACACATTTGCACCTAATCATAAGCCCTGCTCGGAGAATCATTCCCCCACAACAAATTTACCGTCCACATCGGCGTGACTTCGGAACAGCGTGCTTCACGACCGACTTTAAAAGGTGTGCACCTGGCGACCTGAACCTCCAGGGGAACTCGGAGGCGAGTGCACACAACTTAGCGCAGCGCTCATGAGCATCACCCATAGGGCATCAAGGATAAGGTGCTACGCGCACAGGCATGTCGTTTTTTTCCCAACTGACTTTCAGCGCGGTGCCAGGGCAAGGGTTCCACTGCGGGTCAGACCAAGTGGAGGGTTGTGAGGGACAAGGCAGTACAGGCTGAAGGAAATACTCAAGCACATGTCAGAGGGGTGGGGGATCGGTGGGGTGGGGGGTGGGGGGAGCAGTAAGGGAAGCGGCCACGCACTTGGATCAGACAGTGCAATGTGCTCACCAGATTGTGACTGAGGCTACTCTAGAACTAGGTCCCACTGAGGTGTGTGTCTCTGCTGGTGGAAAGTGACAGGAATTCAGTTAGGGTGTCTTCTGAGGTTGAAGACCTGGATGGTGGACCCCCTCGGCTGCTTCCCAGATGTGCCTGCAAAAGCAAGGAGAGTTAATTAGTGCATGGGCAGGGGACTGCGGAACAGAGGAACTTACTCATGCATGCTTGATTGATGGGTGTTGTACTGCTGGATCCTCACTTGGTTGAGCACCGCTGACCTCACCGTCAGCACAGGAATGGTCCAGATCCTCACCGGCCAGCTGGATGGCTCTGTTTTCAAAGTCAGCGAGGACCTTGATGTCGGACATTCCTCCACCAGTCTGTGACCTCTCCCTCTTGCTGTGTGCAAGCTTGTCCTAAATGAATAGAGATGAAGAGAGTGTAAGCAGGACGCCTGCCAAGCCAAAGATAAGGATGTCCGGCATGTGTGGGTGGTGAGTGGTGCCATGGACAGGATGAGGATACGATCTGCAGGGCAGTTGAATGTGTGTGTGTGAGAGAGAGAGTGAATGGTGATGTCCCTTGAACTGGCAGTGAGTGAGATCCCTGTGGATGTGTGATGGGTTTGTGAGTGTGTGAGTTGAGAGTGATTTAACCTGGCGGAACGGGGAAGATATTCACCCTCTTTTGGCACTGGGTGGCTGTCCTTTTTCAAGGGCATTGGCGCTGACCACCTCTGCCACCTCCTATCATGCTGGATTGGCGACCTTGCTCGCTGGTCTTCGCCCAGAGTGGGGTCAGAGGACTTCACGGTGGGCCTCCATGGTGTCCAGTAGGTGCCCAAAGGGTGAGTCGCTAAATTTGGGAGCAGCACGTTACCTCCCTTTGGCAGCCATGAATTTCCAGCAGTTTCTGATGCCTGAAAGAGAGCTAGCTCTGTGCAGGGGCGCCCTTTAAATATGGTGCCCGGGTTGCAGAAGCTCTGAGGGCGAGCGAATCAGAGGCCGACCTGCCAGCAACCCGGCTTGTTTCCCAGGAATGCATTATTAATGAGGCTGGACGCGCTGGAAATGGGATGATGTGGCGCAAAAAGCCAACATTGCGGCCGGCAGGTAAAACATCCTTCTTATCGCCCGCTGCCGCACTTTGGGCAAATCCCTGGACGATTCCCCCCCCATACTCTTTGGATTATTATCCCAGGGCTCTCAATATACTGGTCTAGTAGCACGACCACTACATTATTATAGCTTCTACAGGATAGGAAAGAGTTTTACAGATTGGAGAAGAATCAATGAGAAGTAAACACGGAAGTGTTAAAGAGGAGCAAGAAGAAAGTCATAGAGTAAAAAATAGACAGAGTGGGAAAGTCAGACGGAGGGAGAAAATACAACAGTTCTTCCAGGGAAGCTCTTGACCAAGCGTTGTATTTTGGGCATGTCCAGGACAGCTCCAGTAGCAATGAAATCTATGCTGATCCCTGCATGTTCAGTGTGCAGACTGACAGGCAGCACAACACTGAACATCTTTTGCATTTGTCCAATATAAATCTCTCATACAGTGCACAGCACAATATTGGAGGATTTAATATAGAGTCATAGAGATTAACAGCACAGAAAGAGGCCCTTTGGCCCATCGTGTCCGTGCTGGTCATCAAGCCCCTATCTACTCCCATTTTCCATATGCCTTGCAGTAACTTCTACTTTCAATCTGAAGCAGCCATGGCCTACTTCAATTGCACCAGTCATTACACATCAGATTATTATTTTAGGTTTATCAGATTTTTAGCAAACCTCTACCAGAAAACAGCACTTCAATTTTAAACTTCTCAACATATCTCTCCATGGCCTCACCCTTACTTATATCTGTAATCTCCTCATGTTTTACAGCTCTCTGAGACATATGGTCTTTAGCACATCCTCCATTTCCCTGGTTGGGCCATTGGTGGCTGGGCCTTCAACTATCTTGGCCGGAAGTTCTGGAAATCCTCTCTAAACCTCACCATTTTTAAGATGATCCTTAAAGCCCACCTCTTTGACCAAGCTTTTGGTCACCTGTCCTAATATCTCCTTCTCTGGATCAACGTCAAATTTTGTCTGAAACCACTACTGTGAAGCACCTTGGAACATGTTATTATATTAAAGATGCTCTGTGAGTACAAGTCAAGTTTCTAGAATACTGCCTGATAATCTGTATAAACATGCATGCTTGAGAAAAAAATGAAGTTTCCCTCATGTCATGTAAATCATTCTTAGTGCATACTTTTATTTTAACTCTGTGCTGTTTACGGCGCTTGGAGAGTACTCACTGTTATTTTGTTGTTTTGAGTCTACATTAAACTCAATTAAGTTAGGCTCTATTGCTGTACTGTCAGTATCTGTAAGCCTCTGTATGCAGCATGTTATCACCGAGGGAAGACCTAAGATTAACCTGTCCCAATCTTGGTCTCTGGTGTCAGGAGGATATGGCTGGTGGAATCTAGGCATCTTCCTATTGGGATTAGAGGGTTGGATATTTGAGATCGAGTCCCTTGCAATTCCTAGCAAACAGCTTGAATGTTCCTGGGAAACGGCCATGGAAGTTGGAAAGAAGAATGAACTTGCATTTCTATAGAACCTTCCAGATCCTCAAGGCATGCTAAAGCTTCACAGCCAGTGCAGTCACTGTTGTGTATGAAGTGTGACAGCCAAATTGTGCACAGCAAGATCCCACAAACAGCATTGTGATAACGGCCAAATAATCCGTTGGTTGCGGGGTAAATGTTGACTGGGACACTGGAGAGAACTCTCCTGCTTTTTGTGGCCCATGCGCTTTAATGGTTGGCGGACGGGCCAATCGGCCAGGCAGCCTTTATATTTTTGCTCAAACCTTGATCTAGGGCGGGATGAAATCTCCGTGAGGAAATAAAATAAAGAGAGATCTCTGGGGACTGGTTTTTTTTATGAGGTTTGCTTTCAGGTGCTTGATTGTGCTGCACGGACATATTTTGCAGCATTTTTGTTGTTTTGTTTATTCTGTGGAGGTCTGTAGCTCCCCGATGCAGCTGTCTGCCTTCAGGGAGCTCAGTGGAAAGCGCTCAGCAGCACCCGCAGTGATGTCAGCGCCTGGCCCTCTTCACGCCCCCACCGGCAGTGCTGAGCCTCTCTCAGCACGTGGTTCACACTGACCGGCCATTAATTGGCCAGCAAGCATGAAATTGCGGTCAGGGGGCCGATCGCTGTTGGGGGTCCATTTCCCGTCCGTTCCCGGGCCCACCGATTGCGTACGCCCAACGAGCAAAAAAAATTAGTCTCTGGTTTTAACGTCTCCTTGGAAAGAGCCTTTTACTCACACCCAGCAGCCTCATGTGCTCCTGCCACTGGTGGGATATGAGATAGACTCACAAGATTAGGCGGCTGAACACATTAGTCCCTCAGTGTGACTAAGGGAAAGCACAATGGATCGAAACCCTCGATATGTTCTGCATGAGGTGAAGACACTGTAGACAAAGCCATGTTTATGAAGAGCTTTGAAGATGTAGGACAGTTGGTGCAATGGATTGAAGGGGTAAACAGGAGAAGAACAATAAGAACCTGCTGTAGGACACTAGCATCTGCTGCCACTGGTTTTGTAGCTGCACTTTTGGCCTACTCTGTTGTGCCAACATCCTCTCACGGCTGCAATTCACTGCTTTCCTCTCCTGGGTGCCCCCTGGTAATAATATCGGCCGCAGCTCAATGGTGTCATTGCTGCCTTTTCGTCAGCACATTGTCCGTTCCACTCCGGAGTACATGATCCAGATTGGCACTCCAGCGAGGGAGCTCTCTACAGTCAAAATCTGCCCTGTCAACTGAGCTTCCAATGTAAACATTGAATAAAACCTATCACATTTCAGGCAAGAACCTGAACAACTATTCCAGCCATCACACAGCAGCCAGAACACAATAGGGGCTGAAGTAGCCTCATTGTGAGAAAGCCGGGTTATTTGCAGAGGTAATAGAATCCTGGTTTTCCGATTCTTTGAGCCCCTGAAATGGATGTCGTCTGATAGATGGAATTTAAATTCAGTTAGAATAAAATCAGGAATTGAAAGCCAATCTCAGTAATGGTGACCATGAAACTATCAACGATTGTTGTAAAAACCCATCTGATTCACTAATGCCCTTTAGGGAAGAAAATCTGCTGTCCTTACCTGATCTGGTCTACGTGTGAACCCAGACCCACAGCAAATGTGGTTGCCTCTTACCTGCCCTCTGAAATGGCCTAGCAAGCCACTCAGTTCAAGGGCAATTAGGGATGGGCGACAAATGCTGGCCTTGCCACATCCCATGAAAGAATAAATTATTTTCCCGTGAAGTTCCTATCTCTTTCTGTTGTGAGTTTCCTGCACCAAATATTCAGCCCATTGGAAAAGCAGGTCATGGACAAGGAACAAGCACAAGTGATCTCTGCTATTATTTCATTCTATCAGTCAACACCTATTTCAGGGGCTCAGAGAATCCAGAAACCTATTATTTATACAAATAACCCAGCTTTCTCACAACGAGGCTACTTCAGACCCCATTGTGTTCTGGCTGCTGTGTGATGACTGGAATAGTCGTTCAGGTATTGCTTAAGTGAGCTTCACAATTGTAAATGATTGACTAACATGCCCTTATGGTTCAGGAGGCAAGATTTGCCATCATCAGAAAGCTTTTATCCAGCGATTTATTGCAAAGTACATCTAACAAAACTGTTCACAAATCATGCGAAACAAGCCTGTCAGAAAATCTTAATGTGCATAGCATTCAAAATTGGACAAATTTCACCCTGGCTTCAGCTTGCTTGGGAGCGTCAGAATCATTTGAAGCAATACGTTTTAGATCAAGAAATCTCTCAATAGCCCAATCTGCTTTGTTACAATTTATAGCGGATGCTGCAAGTTTGGAATAAAAACAGAAAATCTGGGAAATATGCAGCAACTCTAAGGGTTATCTATTTAAAACTCTTTCTCTCTCTATAGATGCTGTCTGATCTATTGAGTATTTCCCCTAATTTTGGTTTTAATCATTAAATTATCTGATACCTGTACCTCCCTCACAACGTAAATCTCTACCCTTTTTAGCTATAAATGCAATTTGCATAAGTGATTTTCTACCAACTTTTAGACAACGGTTGAAATTTGTGATCATATTTTGTTCACTGGCCAGTCCAATTTGGTCCCAAAAGCTGGTTTTCTTTGACCATAAGCGTTGGCAATGAGTTATCTAGAAATAACCATAATCGCGCTATGCTTTGAACGTACTCAGAATGGTACATTTTGAAAAATTAAAGAATTGCATCAATTCTGCAAATGGCATTTAGTTCACAGGGTGGGAAGTCATTTCAATTGCATTTGAGGTATTGGTGCATAAACATTGCCTACTTAACTACCAAATAGTTATCTGCATCTACAAAGTTCCTTTGGAGTACAATCTGTGCCCACATTACAACAGTGATGACACTTCAAAAGTGGTCATTTGGTAGTACAGAACTTGAGAATTGCTCAAAAAAGACACATTGTCAAAGCTTTTCGCCTTGTACTCATCAGGTCAATTCACAAGAATACCAAATGTAAAGAGAACAACAATTTATACTTCATGAGAAGAGAGTGCTGATTGGTTAGTAAGTGAACTCTGATTGGTAGAGGCATTGCCATGGAAAATGCACCAGTTAACTGATGACTGACAGCTAGTGGCCAAACTTTGTTTAAATTCAAACCAGGAAGGCTGACTGATTGGTCAAGGTATTGCCCTGGGTAATGAACCAGAGAATGGCTGTAGCCTATTTTATTTAGCTGAAACAGGCGCAATGTACAGAATCTGTACATGTGGGGACAGATAGAACATGTACATGCATTTAACTAAAAAAGTTAAAAGACAGTATCAAACTTAAAGAAAAAACATATAATTGCGCAAAGATGGGTGGCAGGTCAGAAAGTTGGACAGAATATTTTAGAAAAGCAAAAAATGACTAAGAGATTGATAAGGAGGGAAAAGACAGAGTACAAGACAAAGCTAGCTAAAAATATAAAAACTGATAATAAGAGTTTCTATAGATATCTAAAAATGAAAGTGAGTCTGGGGAATTAATAATGGAAAATAAGGGGATGGCAATGAATTGAACAAGTATTTTGCATCGGTTTTCACTATACACAATGCAAGTAACATTCCAGAAATAGCTGTAAATCAGGAAATGGAAGGGAAGGAGGAACTCGAGAAAATTACAGTCACCAGGCAAGGGGTACTTAGCAAATCATTTGAGCCGTGGGCTGAAAAGTCCCCGGGTCCTGATGGAGTCCATCCTAGGATCTCAAAAGCAGTGGCTGATGAGATAGTTGATGCGTTGGTTTTAATTTTCCAAAATTCCTTAGATTCAGGTAAGGTCCAACTGGATTGGAAAATAGCAAATGTAACTCCTTTATTCTAAAAGGGAGGGGGATAGAAAGCAGGAAACTACAGGCTAGTTAGCTTGACATCTGTCATAAGGAAAATGTTAGAAGCTCTTATTAAAGATGTTATAGCAGGGTACTTGGGTAAGCTCAAGATCATCAGGCAGAGTCAACATGGTTTTAAGGGAAGTCATATTTAACCAATTTATTGGAGTTCTTTGAAAAAGTAACATGTGCTGTGGATAAAGGGGAACCGGTGGATTTACTGTACTTAGATTTCCAGAAGGCATTTGATAAGGTGCCACATCAAAGGTTATTGCATAAAATAAAAGCTCATAGTATAGGAGGGTAACATATTGACATGGATAGAAGATTGGCTAGCTAACAGGAAGCAGGGAGTAAGCATAAGTGGGTCTTTTTCAGATTGGCAAGATGTAACGAGCAGTGTGCCACAGGTCAGTGCTGAGGTCTCAACTTTTTACAATTTATATAAATGACTTGGATGAAGAGACCAAGGTATTGTTGCTAAATTTGCTGATGACACAAAGATAGGTAGGAAAGTAAGTTGTGAAGAGGACATAAGGAGGCTACAAAGTGACATAGATAGGTTAGGTGAGTGGGCGAAGATCGGGAAATGGAGTATAATGTGGGAAAATGTGAAATTGTCAATTTTGGCAGGAAGAAGCTTACTATCTAAATGGTGAGAGATTGCAGAGCTCTGAGATATAGAGGGATTTGGGTGTCCTAGTGCATGAATTGCACTAGTATGCAGGTAGAGCAAGTGATTAGGAAAGCTGAAGAATGTTCTCATTTATTGCGAGGGAAATTTAATACAAAAGCAGGGAGGCTTCAGTTGTACAGGGCATTGGTGAGACCACATCTGGAGTACTGTGTACAGTATTGGTTTCCTTAATTAAGGAACGATGTAAATGCATTAGAAGTGGTTCAGAGAAGGTTTACCAGACTAATACCTGGAATGGGCAGATTGTCTTATGAGGAAAGGTTGGACAGGTTAGGCTTGTATCCACTGAAATTTAAAAGAGTAAGAGGTGACTTGATTGAAACCTTTAAGATCCTGAAGGTTCTTGACAGGGTGGATGTGGAGAGGATGTTTTCTCTTGTGGGAGAATCTAGAACTAGGAGTCACTGTTTAAAAATAAGGCAGAGATGAGGAGAAATTTTTTGCTCTCAGAGGGTCATGAGTCTTTGGAACTCTCTTCGTCAAAAGGCAGCTGAAGCAAAGTGTTTCAATGTTTTTAAGGCAGAGCTAGATAGATTCTTGATAAGTAAGGGGGTGAAAGGTTATCAGGGATAGGTGGGAATGTGGAGTTGAGGTTACAATCAGATCAACCATGACTTTATTAAATGGTGGAGCAGGCTCGAGAGGCCGAATGACCTACTTCTGCTCCTAATTCATATGTTCATATGTTCCATTGTGCAGAGTCAATTTAAGCTGTGTTTTTGTCAGTGGTTCTGTCATTATGAGTGTGGTGTCAAAAGTGTTTATTAATTATGTTAACCTTATCTTAGGGAACGATCTAGCTAAAAGTGATGTACTGCCTCCAGGCATTCCAAAAAATCCATTGAAGTTGGTTCATCAGCTAGATCAATGGGCTTGGTAAAACATAAACCAGCTTATATTTCACCCCTCTCCTAACTATACTTCAGTTCTGTTGAAGGGTCATGTGGACTCGAAACGTCGACTCTTTTCTTCTCCACCGATGCTGCCAGACCTGCTGAGTTTTTCCAGGTAATTCTGTTTTTGTTTTGGTAAAACATATGCCTGTCTCTGAATCTGCTATAAAGAACAATGGTTTGTCTCAAGAGGTGTCCAAAGAGTCAAAAGCTCAGACTTCTGGGTTTAAAAAGGCATTGAAACCTCAGACAGGCAATAAAGAGTTAAAAAGGATTGGAAATGAAATGAAGCTGTGTGATTTTAGCTTGCTGGCAGAACCTCAACTAGAGGTTTCAAAGCAGAATGCAACAATGGCACACCAGGCTGATGAGAAAGAAAGCAAGGCAGTGCTTTAAACAAATGACTTGTCTGTAACTAATGCTGATACTGTGGAACTGCGAGGAAGAATTAGAGTTCTAGGATGCAAATTAAAACTTCAGAATGATGAAGCCGTTTCTCTTGTGAGGGAAGATTTGCACAAAGTTCACGTGTAGTGGGGAAAAGAATTTAAAATAAGTTGTGAATGGAATAGAAAAGAGCATCAGGATTTTTTGACCAATCATCAACTTAGGTTATCCTTAAAGCAGCAAATGAAACCATAATCCTGCATTTAAACAGGAGGAGGATAATTAAGTTGTTTTCTCTAGCAGAGACTTTTTTCAACAACCTGGACAATGAAAAACCTACAGCCGTGAAAGAGAATGGAGATCCAGGGTTAAAACTGAACACACTGTCTTTATAAGTTAACACCCTGTTGATAAGGCAATGCCTGATTCTAAATAAGAATAAAAGGACATACTGACGCCACATGAGAAGAGAATTGGCATAGAGGATTTCATCTCAATTTACAGTTTGCGCCTCATGAAGTTAAAAACTCACAGGGATTGTTAGCAAGTAACAGTGTTGTTCTTGACAAAGTTCCAAAATTGAATGAATTGTGCATTCTTTTAATCAATGCCAGAATACCAGAAAACGTAGACACTGTACAAAGTAAGAAGGGTGATATTCTGTGACACATAACAGAAGGTTAAGTCACTGGCAGTAAAACAAATCCTTATTTATATGAGAGAAAGATCTTTAAAATCTCATAAGTTGAACTTTAAATCCTGACTGTTACATGCAATTGGTGATGACTTAATCCATGTAAGAGTGTTGATGTGGATTGTGTACTGGTGAAATGGGACAAAGGGGAAGAGATTGATAAATAAATATGTCATAAATTAATCATTAAAATGTGTAGAATGTTGTAATTTATTGTATCTTGAAAACTCACCACTTTGGTGATGACCTTTCATTTTTTAGAGGGGAGGTGTTACAGATATGAAGTTTGTAAGATGGTTATGTTTTGGGACTGTCTCTTTAATTTAGGGTAAAATGGAGGAATGGAGGGGGACATGTGACCTATTCTGAATTCTGCCGACAACAAGGCCCAATTTGTATTATTGGGAAGAAGGTCTAAGATATTCACAATTGTGGACAATGGTAAGAGCATCTGTGATGACTGTATGTAGTCTGCTAGCCTTCTAGTCTCACCAGTAGTGGTAGAAATGTCAGGCCATATAAGTGGTTATACTTTAAAATGTTGATTTAATTCCAAGATAGAATGGAATTGGGGGTCTAGAGCAGATCTGATTAGCATTTCTACCTGGATACCAGTCCCATGTGATTCAATTTGCTATTGAGATGGGCTTTGAGAGGGTAAGAATCCAGGGGAATCCATTGTAGGATCGGGTTGCAGGTTTTTCCTAAGATATCACTGAACCTGACAGTCTGCAAGAATCTGAGAGAAAGAGGGAGAGAGCGAAAGGGAGGGAGAGAGAGAGAGAAAGAGAGAGCAAACGAGAGACAGCAGTCTCTGTTGTTTAGCATGCAGAATGCTGGTGGGAGCTCATGCTTGGATTGAAGAAACTAAGTTTATGAGGATCTTTACGAGGCTGGAAGATTTGCCAAGCGTTGGCTAGAGGGCAGAATCCTTTAGCTTTGGCTAGAGGGAGGTAACCCTCACTGTGACAGTCAATTTGAGGATTAAAAATTACCCATCTTAAAAAGGTAAAAAGGAAGACAGCCCTCAGGAGCTAAGAATCACTTTGGACTGGTTTTTTAAAGATACAGTCTAAAGTATAAACGTAACATGGGATTTTTGGTTGTTTTAAAGGTTAAATGGGGGAAGTTCTTTTCTGTAGTTTAAATTACATGTTGCCAACAATGTTGCTTTTAATTAATTTGTTACAGTAAAAGTCTCATGACTTGAAATCTTGTCATGTGATAATTTCAGTCAGTCACTGGAAGTTCAAGTGTCTTTTTAGAAGTTATTGGTCTCTACTGGGATCATAACAATATACCAGATGGCACTTGTCTCCTGATTGCACTGAGGTCATCATCATCATCAATCCCTTGAGCTGAGGATGTCATCTGCCAGGCTTCATGATTTGTGTGTCCTCAGGTGACTCAGCAGGCTAATCCTGGAGCCACTGGTCTTTGGCAGAGGACAAGAGGTGCCCCAAGGTATGGGTTTCTTGGAGGAGAGTCATACGGGCTCGAAACATTAACTCTGTCTTTCTCTCCCCACATACTGTCAGACCTGCTGAGTTTTCCAGCACTTCTTGTGTTTTTGTTGTGGGTTTCTTGAGCCAGGGTTTTGATCTCTCTGCTTCCACTTTTGTTGCTTTCCCACAAGGTACAACAGTAGGCATTAATGGTGCGAGTAAAGAGAAGTGAAAGATGAGGTCAATGCTCTTACCCGGCCAATGACCCAGCACAGAAACTGCTTAGACCACAGGTGCACAACCATATCATTCTCAGAAATCACTCACTTTGAAGGTGAAAGCCACCTTAGACCTCAGGTGCAACTAAATTCTCAAAGCTCACTCATGCATTGGCGAGGTCACTTTAACCCAGGAAAACCTTACAGCCCGAGCCATTCATGGCATGCAGCAAATTAAGGCATCCCTCTACATTCTCCAAGGTTACGTCTGGCAGTAAGATAATGTAGGCACCAGAATAAAGAAAAACAGAGAGGGACATTTCACAGTAGATCAGTAAACTGTAACATTTGTTTGGTCACTTACCAGAAACACAGCTCTTGAACACCTCCTGATGGATGAAGAGCCAACACTTTGTCAACGGTTTAACAGAAGTTCAGGGAATCTCACATCCAGGGGAGAGTACGGTTCCTCCACTCTTATTACCCCCGCGTTGCTGGTCACATAAGGCTGCTTTGGGGTGGTGGAGGTGGGGTGCTTAGAATGACAATTAAACACCTAATAACTAGAGGCTTTCAACACCCTATCTGTTAATTTACACTCATTAATGGATCATGCAGCTCAGTATCTCTGCTACATAAAGTTAGTGTTTCTGCCGACTGTTTCTCGACTTCCACCTGACAATGTCCTCTCCTTGCTCCTTTCTATCAGCGAGTCCCAGAATACCTGGTTAGATCTTCTGTAAGCTTAATATTTTTGATTGCTTTACTAATCCCTTAAAATGTTGTAGGGGATTTGTGTGTTTTTTTTTTATTCCCAGCGTGCTGTTGCCTGAATTACTTTAATCTGCACTATCAGTGAGAGCCTGTCATTTCTCAAATACAATTTTAGTCATGAAAACTGATTTTCAAAAATGGTTTACAACTTCCAGATAAAGGCAGCCGTTCACTATCTGGAATTGTCCTCAAAGCGAGTGACTGAAATTGCCCAGATTAATTAATTAAGGAATGAATTTCCTGTCCTCTCTTGTTTTTATCTCCCTTCTCCTTTCAATCTTGGCGTCACATATCACGATATTGTTCTATGATGAAAAATCAATTTAAAAAATTGCAACAGGATATTGTTGATTTGTTTTCACTTATAGAAATTTTTAGTTCATGCCTGTGGCAGGAGGAAGATTAAATCTTTAGCCCTGCCTGCCATATATTAAAACAACAGACCATTCTGTCAGTGTTGAATTGGATAACAAGCAACAGACATTAAACAAAATGAATAAAGGGCTAAATCCATTTTACTTTCTACTGGCCTCATTTCTTTTTTCATCAAAGCTGTGCTATTTTTAGTGAGGGCACTGTTGACTATTAACCATCTCCAGTAAGAAAGAAACTCAGTTAGTGAGAATCCTATATCTAAATGGGTACATAAATGGGCCAAATCCTCTTGGAAAACCAACTGGAAGTTCATGATATACGTTGTGATTAATGTGCAAATTAGCCAACAAGTTCAGGGGTTTAAGAGGTACAATGCGAGCTGTAACTCTCCAGAACTTGCTGGTCAATTTACATCGCTCTGTTGTTTGCCTGAAAAAAATAGGGCATCTGGCTCTCAGTTGCCCCATTATTTTTAAGAGCTTGCTGAATTAATTCAGCATTAATTGCCTATTAAACTCACCAGAGAAAGTCAGGGCTTATACTTAACAGTGCAAGTATCTCTTTAATGATGTGATCATTGTTAATACAATGTATCATTCTGTCCTGCTAGGAATGGGAACAATTTAAACCATTAGACCTCATTCCAGCAGATAGAAAATTCTTCTTAAATATTTTTTTAAAAAGTAAAATTTTATATTTAAACATTTTTCCTTAGTTTTCCTTTTTTCCCTCGATCCTTTTTTCTCTCTATCTCTCGTTTATACTTGAATTCGCCCTCCTTTTCTGTTCTTCCTGTTGCTTACTTGATCCCGAAATCTCATTGGTTCAGGGGATACACTGTTGGCCCCATTGTTCACTGAGGTCCCCGATACCCCTGTTTCCCTCACCAGCATAAGCTTGCACTTCCAATAAGTTACAATGCAAATTGTATTTGAGCTAAAGGGTGCAGGAAATAGCTAATCAAACAGCACATGCACATGAAACATCCCACTCCATTTGACCCAATTATGGTTTGCGTGTGTGTGTTCCGCTGCCTTCCGTGTACATATCTCATTGCCTCTCTCAGTGTGCTGCACATTGCTCTCTCTCCGCCTGTCTGATTACATTGCATGATTTCCCCACGTGTGTCACACTCAACGTTTTCCAATCGATTATATCTGTCAATGTTTATTCTATCTTAGGGCCACTCTTTCTGTCCTGTCAAAATGAGGAGCAAATTCCTTCTCTCACCCCACAAACACATTAAAAATAAAGCCAAAGCAATGGGAAGACAGTGGCAAAGCGGTGTTGTTACTGAAGCTGTAATCCAGAGGCTCAGGCTAATGCTCTGGGGACATGGGTTCAAATCGGGCCATGGCAGCTGGTGGAATTTAAATTCGGTTAATAAATCTGTAATATAAAGCCAGTCTTATGACAACTCAATTGTTGTAAAACCCCAGCTGGTTCACTCAAATGCCCCTTTAGGGAAGGGGAAGGAAATCTGTTGTCCTTACCGACATGTAACTCCAGATTCACAATAATGTGGTTGACTTAACTGCCCTCTGAAATGGCCTAGA
Source organism: Cetorhinus maximus (assembly GCF_964194155.1). Taxonomy (NCBI): domain Eukaryota; kingdom Metazoa; phylum Chordata; class Chondrichthyes; order Lamniformes; family Cetorhinidae; genus Cetorhinus; species Cetorhinus maximus. The sequence continues at coordinate 78,054,123 of NC_135895.1, read as the reverse complement.
AAGCCACACAGTTCAAGGGTAATTAGGGATGGGCAACAAATACTGGCCTTGCAGGGGTGATGCCCACATCTCATGAAAGAATAAAGAAAATAAACTTGCTGCTGGTCATATCCTCTCCATCCACACCCTGGAAAATCATGAAACAGCCAGTCAACAGCCAGGCTGGGTTTCCATCACTTTCCTTGGAGTTTTACAGCCTCATCTTGGCGAGGGCAGGGCCCGGAAAATGTGGTGAGCCGTTCAAATGCTTATTGACTTCGGCGGGACCTGAAAATCCTGCCAGCAGGAGAGGCCATAAAATTCCGTCCCTGGTTGTATCCCAAACTCAAAGAAAATCACTTTGATTTGTGCATAGCCGCAGGTGACAGAAACTCTTGAGAAGAGCAGTGTCTGCTGAGCACATCTATCTCAAATACCTGGATGTCAATGAGTAACAATATCCTGTTGCAGTCCCTTTATAGCCTCTTCCCTCTCTATCCTGGCTCAGTGGTATGTTTTTCGCCTTAGAGCCAGAAGTTCACGGGTTCAAGCCCCACTCTAGAGGCTAGGCCACAAAATCTAGGCTGAAACCCCTGTGCAAAACTGAGAGAGTGAAGCACTGGCCAGAATTTTTCCATCGGCGAGCTGGGGTCGGGGCCCACTCGCCGACGTGAAAATGATGCGGGAACCCCCGGCATCACCCGCCCCATTTAAATATTCAGGAAGGCGGGGGGGGACAGCGCGATCAGCTGCCCACCCGCCGACCTGTCAATGGCCAATTGAGGCCATTGACAGGGTAGTTAACCCAATTAAAGGCCCTGCCCGTCCAGCCTTAAGGCTGGCGGGCAGGCCAGGAGCCCCAGCGGGCTTCTGAAAAAACATGAAACCTCATCCACTGGCGGGATGAGTTTTCATGTCTGTTTTAAAAAAGTTTAATAAAGTTTTAGTGATATTTATTAACATGTCCCATCTTGTGTGACATTGTCACATGAGGGGGACATGTTAATAATTCTTTTATTATTCTATTTTTGAAGTTTGAAACACTATCAGTGATTTCCCTGAGGCAGCACTTAGTCTCAGGGAGATGTGCGCTCTTCCGTGCTCATGCGTGAAGGAGAGCACTCAGACAGTTGGGAAATTCCACCCCACCCCCGCACAGGAAGCGCATAGCGCTTCCCATCGGGTAGCCCGCTGGGTGGGCCTTAATTGGCCTGCCCATTCAAAATGGTGGCGGAGCCCGGTTCGGCGGCTGCGATCGACTGCCCGCCCGCTGCTGAGCCGGTGGGGCCAGACCACCCATCAAGGGCAAAATTCCATTGTTGGAGATGCCATTTATCTGAAGAGATGTTAAACTGTAGCCTTGTCTAAGGTCTCATGGCTCGCTTATTTTTGTAGACTAGATCAGCAGTGAAGGCAGAAACCATGACAAGTTTTCAAAATGAGGGTGACATCGACAATGGCCTCCTCTTCCCAGAAACATTACTCAGATTTAATTTTTATTTAGTGGTGTTATGGGAATCATAAATAATGGCTATTTCCCACAGCAGTGTTATCATCTAAAGCACAAACAGGGCAGCAATTGAAGTGATTGCTAAAGGATTTATGAGTTTAGATCAAAGCCGTAGATCTCCTTCCATCATTCAAAAAGCCTGAAATCTTTAATAAATAGATCAATGTTTTCAAAGCATCAAAGGATAACCCATGAGAGAGAGACAGAGAGACAGGCAGCGAGACAGAGATAAAGAGGGAGAGGCAGAGACAGAAAGAGAAAGGCAGACAGGAGAGCAGTAACCAGAGGTCCCAGCTTTTATATAATAAAAGAAGCTGGAGAATCAGTTGGAGGAAGTACTTTTTGTGATCTTGAATGCAATGCTGGAAAGGGTGGTGGAAGTAGATGCAATAGTAATTTATAAAAGGGAATTGGATAAATTATTTAAAGAGGGAAAACTAAGAGGGCTATGGGGAAAGGGTAGGACATGTGATGGGTTTGTGAGTGTGTGAATTGAGATTGATGAGAAGAGTGACTTACCCTGGCGGAACGATGAGACCATTCACCCTCTTGCAACATAGAAGTGCTGAAAGAAAGGTTATACATTTATATAGTGCCTTTCACAACTTCCGGAGGTCCCAAAGTGTTTTACAGTCAATGAAGTACTTTTGACACAATGGTTGCAATGTAGGAAACATAGCAGCCGCTTTGCACACAGCAAGATCCCACAACGTGGTGATGACCAGATAATCTGTTTTAGTTACTTTGGTTGGGAATGTATATTGGCCAAGGTGCCAGCGAGATCTCCCTTGCTGTTTTTTGAAATGGTGGGCAAAATCATTCCAGATTTATACTAAATGCAGTAGCGGGCAGGCAAAAGAACGTCTTTCCCTCCGGCCACGATGGTGGCTTCTCACTCCGCACTGTCCCAAACCGCATTAATTATGCATTCCCGGGAAACACGCTGTTTCCAAGGCAGGCGGGTTCTGATTTGCCCGCCACACCATCGCCTCACTGCTTCCTCACACCAGCACCATGTTTAAAGTGGAGCCACGAGCACATCTCTCAGTGCTTCCAGCCCAGGGATGCTGCAAAGAAGCCCCGAAAGGCAAGACGGCTGCAGTCCCCAGTTTAATGACGCGACCTTCAAGCACCTTTTGGTCACCGTGGAGGCCCACCCTGAAGTCCACTAACCCTGCTCTGGGCGAAGGCCAGCAAGCAAGGTGCACCATGGGAGGCTGTGGCAGCACAGATCAGCGCCAACGCCCTGCAAAGGAGGACAGTCACACAGTGCAGAAAGAGGATGAATGATCTCCTCCGGTCCCCCAGGGTAAGTCACTCTTCTCATCACTCTCAACTCACACACTCACAAACCCATCACACATCCACAGGGATCTCACAGCTCAAGGGACAACACCACTAACTCTCACACACACCCTCACATCTCCATCAGACTCATACCCTCTCGAGCTCGTGTCCTCATCCCGTCCATGGCTCCACTCACCACACAAACATTCCACACAGTGCCATGTGTCCTGCTTACACTCTCTCCATCTGTTTTCATGCAGGAGAAGCTGGCTCACAACAGCAGGGAGAGGTCCCAGACCGGGGCTGGAGTGGCCCACATTAGGCTCCTCACTCACTTTGAGGAGTGCGCCATCGTGCTGACCAGTGAGGACATGGACCGTGCCTGCGGCAATGACGAGGTCAGCGGCGAATGCCCACATGAGGATCAGCACCACACCCTCCTTCTCTCAATGCAACTGTGAGTGCTCTCTCTCCTGCTTTTGACTCTGCTGCCATGCACTAATCACCTCTACTTTGGTTCACTGGGAGCTCTGCCAAGTGACCGATACCCTCAGCCAGCCAGTGTCTCAGCTCCATCCAGGTCCTCACCTCCAGCCAAATGACACCTCCTCTATTGAAGGAAATAAGCAGCCTGGAAGACCCGTCACAGCGCCTACCCACACCCTCCACCAGCGCAGAGCCACACACCTCATTGGGACCTAGATCTAGAGCCAGCTTGGGTTCACAATCTGGTGCACACCGCGCAGACACATGTCCGCAGCAGGAGGAGGCAGGTTCAGCTGAGCTCCCCAGCATTTGGAGGGCTGCTGGGGAGGAGGCATCTGTGAGGTGCGAGTCAGATGACAAGCCTCTGGATTTGGCCTTCCAATTCATCCTGGAGAGTCAGCAGAAGGCAGAGGAACATCATGCAGAGCGGTTGGAATCCCTCAACAGAGTGGCACGCGAGTTGGATGAGTGCGTCTGCCTGCTCTTTGATGAAGTGGTGCCCACATGTGTGAGTATGGAGGTCTTCATGTGGAGGATGGTGGACGCCATGGAGACCCTGGTTTAGCAGAACGCAAGGATGCATGCGACCTTGCACTCCAGTGTGATAGCCCTCCTGTAGAGTTCCTGTAGTGGCAACACGAGAGGGAAATGGGGCACCTCAACATCTCTCCAGGTAATCCTTCCCCTCAAGGAGTCAGTTTGAAGCCCTCGGGAACCCAAAAGGAGGAGGAGCAGCAACTGGACACCCCTGGGTCAACCACTCAGGAATCTCAGAGGCTGTCCTCTCCCTCCAAGTCCCCTTTGCCCGTGACCCGCTCAACCTCGTCCTCTGTCACCGCAGAGGGAGCAGCTGGCCCACAGGAGGACAGCCAAAGCAAGTCGAGACCCCTAAGGTCTCGGCTCTCCAGAGGACGCACACCAAAGGCATCATAGGTAACAGGGCTAACCTTTGCACAGGCTGTCTCCACCTCTGCTGTAGATGTCAGGGCAGCACCTAGAAGTCTAAGGCGTAGAAAAGTTAAGAAATTCTGATCACAGTTGGTTGCATGGGTGAACAGACTTTGTCATTTTACAACCTGAAAAAACATTCACTTTCACTGAATAATGTGTAATGGAGTGTTTCAGCTCCATTTACAGGCATCACGAGTCAGCCCCCTGCTTCTCTCCCTCCCCCACCACTAGCAGTCCAGCTGCACGCAGCCGGCCCACGGGTAATCCTGGAGAGGGGGATGTTGTGTGGCAGGGCCTTTTGGAGCCTCATGCAAGCACTCTCCCCTCCCACGCACACGGAGCCTTCATCTATCACACTCATCTCAATGTCCTGAGCATTTTCAATGTTGCCTGCTGGGTTTTGCTTTCAGTTGTCCATCTGAGCTGAGCTGCATCTCCGCCCACCAATTGATCACAATCCCATAAAGCACCTATTCCCACCCACCACGACTCTTGTTTCACTTTTGGATTTGCAAGCATGGTACATCTGACGTTTTTCTTGGTGAACGTGTATGTTCCCTACCTTCCCAAAAATCTACCCTCATCCACATTAGCCTCCCTGACCTCCTCCTTCCCACTCCCAGGGTCCTTGTCTGCCTCCAAGTCTCCAACAACAACCCTCGCCTACCCTTCTACCGATACATGCCCTCCATGTCCCCATGGCGCCAAATCCTGTAGCAAGTGGCAGATGCGACTGACTAGTTCCCTGGACATGCGCAGTCTTCGGCGACACTGGTTCTCAGTCATCTGCAGGAATGATAAGTGTCATCTGTAGACCCTGGGTCTAGCTCTTCAGCGGCGTGTGTGGGAGCCCCAGTCGCCCCTTCTTCCCGAGGGTGCACCTCCTCCCTCTGCCCAGCCAGGCACCTCCGTCACTCTCTTCTCCTTCGTCTCTGCTCTCTGTAAACCATAAGGCATACAGCTAGGTCACCAGGCTCCATGCTCCTGATGTACTCCTCCTGCAGGACGAAAGAGAGAGACACGTGGGCTAGCTTGGATGTTCCAAGAACCTCTCTTGGTTAAGTCTGAAGGCCCCTTAAAGCATCCTGGAGAGTGCTGGCCACCACTTGGATATCCAGAGTTTAGTGTGCTGTATGGCTGCCTGAAACCCCATCCACCTCTGCCCCACCCCACCTGACCGATTGGCAGCAGCTTTGCCCATTGGACTGCATGCTGTGCTCTCAGCTCAGGCACAGACATTCTCCCAACCCACACTGCAGGGCTGCTCTGTTAGCTTGGACCATGGGGGAGACTGGTCCAAACCAGGATGTTGACATTGCACAGGGGCTGTGAGCACCTCCAGCAGTGACTGCTCCATAGCCAACTTTAGCGAGGAGCTTGTACAATGTGCCCAGTCCTCAAACTGTTCCGCAAGCCACTAAAACACTCATTAGTTTGCAGTCTGTGCCCGAGCAGTGAAAAGCTCTGGAGCATTTGGTGGCATTTTCATGCCTCTGCATTGTTTGAGTGGGCAGATAAGCGAGAGGCCAGACTCCAAACATGTTAATGTGGCTGCGCCTGAACTGTCTCAGTTGCAGAGGAATGGTCACTTTATACAAGGGCCTGAATTTTACGCTCTGGGAACAGGAGCATTTCCCGCTTTGCGGAGCATAATATCGGGCGTGATGATGTTGGGCGGCATTCCCGACGTCATCATGCTCATTTTAGATAATACCATGTGCGGCGGGTCAAAAGGCCAGGAACTCGCCCGCCACTAGGGTCCGGTTGGTCCACCCTGTGAGGTTCCAGGAGCTGGGTAGGCGACCAAGCTCCCAGTTCCCCCGTCACCCCGGGCCTGAGCCCCTGAGCGCAGAGCCAGGGCGATGGTGTGCAGGTCAGAGCGCATCCTGACAATTGCATCTACAATGCGCTTGGTTTGCCTCTCCAGGACAGTTGCCAATCTGAAGAGTGGGTGATCGCAATGCACATGGCCTGGATGGACACCTCCACAGTCTGGGCCAGAGCATGCATCCCCTCTGGTATACCAGCCATATCTTCACAGACCTCGCACTGCACATCCAGCATCTGTTGCCTTATGGATGACTCCAGAGGCTCATCAACTGACTTGGATTCAGAATCTAGCTCACCCCAGGCACTCCAACGACTGCCCGAGGACTGCTCCACCCCACTCTTCGGGAGCCTGTGAAGTGCCCTCATCAGTGTATATAGTACCCCTGTCCAATGCGCTGATCCCTGCCGAAGTGCCAGTATCTGCGATGGTGCTGGATGCTGAGAGAGGGTGCGATGGTGCATCCTCTGAGGGTTGATCCTTAGAGGAGGGTGGAGGTTCTTCAATCTTATCCAGTGGATGCTGCACTGAAGAGGTTTCTGCTGTAAGGAACAGAATTAATTCAAGGGGGTGAAGAAGAAGTCATATGGACTCGAAACGTTAACTCAGTCTTTCTCTCCACAGATGCTGTCAGACCTGCTGAGCTTTTCCAGCACTAGCATCCGCAGTATTTTGCTTTTAATTCAAGGGGGTCATTGGCTATCACATAAAAGCGTCACAACTAAATCTTAACTCAGATACACTCTCACCTGGCCAAACATGCATTAATTAACTCCACAGAAACTCTGATCCCATGAATGAAGACTTGTACCCTCTGACGACGCTTGCCAACAGTCATGGGTGTGCAACCCCAGCACCAAACACCGTGCATTTCACCAATACACCTTCAAATCACAGGGATCATTTCATCCTATCATCCAGTATGATGCCTCAGGCATCTCACCAGAACCAGGTCAACCTCCAATCTCGCCAATGCCTATAAGGCTTGGCCCCTGTGTGTCTACGAGAGACAGCACTTGTACCTGAAATGCGGTGAGGATCTCGAGCCACGCGGCTCCGCCACCAATGCAGGACTTCTCACTGGCATTCTTAGCTCACCTCTCCTGAAAACATTAGACAGGGTTGGCGTTAACACTCTCAAGTACTCAAATGTCTCAACAACATTATGAGATGAGCACATGGCTGGCTGAAGACTGTTCTCAATCGGAGGAATGTCATCGTGCCAACCAACCACCATCCAAAATAGAAGAAAAAGATTTACACACGGGGAATGCTGGTAGATGTCATCAGGTCTGGCATCACCTGTGAAGGGAGAGAGGCTGAGTGAAAATTTCCAGTAAGCATGACTCCTCTTCAGAGCTCAGAGGAATTGATCATCACTGCAAACGGCTCCCTATGTTTCCCTCTTCACACATGATGCCAGACGTGCTGACTTCTACCAGCACACTTTGCTTTTTGTTCCAGCTTTGCTGCATCTGCAGTTCTTGAGCTGCCTGATTCATTGCTTGGAATGATCCATGGCATGATTAAAGAAAGCTGTGTGCCTGTGCAAACATGCAACCGTGGATGAGCTGGGTACGTGGCCCACCCGCTGGATTTGCTTTTTACTCGTGCTCCACATTGGAAAGGCCTTGTCCATACTGATATCATGCTCACCCTTGCCGACCTCACAAGGTCATTGAATCTTTTCTGGCACTGACTCCAGCTCCACCTCACCACGTCCACATTCAGGACATGCTCGGCCAGCCCACACAGCTCATGTCTGCCTGTGGTCCCTCCCCTTGCCCTCTCTCGGGATGAGGTGATCAGCTCGAGCTCTTCCACTGCGAGGTGGAGTGCACTGAGTGCCCTCTCTGTGAACCTGGGGGCAGCTTTGCTCCTTCTGGAGCTGCTCTCCCCTTGCTCCGATGGGGCAGACATCTACGAATGGAAAGATAACATAAATGCACAAATCTTCAATGTCTGCAGCTGGTAAACTTGCTGAAATATTCAGTTATAGCTCATTGTGAGGCTGCAGATGGACATAAGCAATCATTAACATGAATTTACCTTCATACAGTGCAGAGGAATGTGATGCTCTCTGGTCCACACTTTCTTTCCATTCAGGATTCCCTTAGGCTCCCCTGACCCTGCCCACCTTTAAAGTTCTGACCTGACTTGGTTCCGGGTCATGGCAAAGAATTTCAGGGCCTAATTCCTACCGTCCGGACAGCATTGGGCAGGATGGCTGTCTGTCACCCGCCCTTGCAGCTAATTGGTGGCAATTAGCGCATTATAGCATGCGCTCGCATGGCAAACCTGGAAGTCAGAACGCAGTGTGGGGGGATGATACCAGCTAGGTGGGCTTATAATGATGTGCAGATGTATTACAATGAAGTTCCTGCCATCCGAAAAATGCGACCCACCATTGATAGGCAGAGCATATAATTGCAAACTGGTTTCACAACATCATGAAACCAATTTTTGGCCTTCTCACCATATTGTTCACTCACGCCACCAAACACGCCCGATGCCAGCAGGCAAGGAAAATTCCGCCCAGTGTTACAGATTCCTTTAAACCCACCTGAGAGGGAAGGCAGAGCCTTAGTTTAACATCTCATCTGAAAGATGGTATCTCCAATAGTGCAGCACTCCCTCAGTAATGCACTGGACCATCAGCCTGGATTTTGTGCTCAAGGTTGGGTTGGGGGGCTGGGTGCTGGGGCCAAGTAGACTGGGGAGTGAGAGGCATCGGTTCATCTGGGGGAACTAAAGAAGTAAAGAAATGCCAACATATCAAGGACCCAACAGAAACCTGCCGACTTCTGCATTTCACTGGTGCTCTTTTTGGAAATGTATGGAAAATCCTTGTAGGGTTTAAATATGTTAAAAACCACAATTGACTGGCTCCCTAAAGCCTGTCCACCATCTACAAGGCACAAGTCAGGAGTGTGATGGAATACTCTCCACTTGCCTGGATGAGTGCAGCTCTACAATACTCAAGAAGCTCAACACTGTCCGGGACCACCCAGTGGCTCTCCAAACCCTTAGCTCCCTGCCTCACCTTAGCCTGCGAGGACTTTTTCAATACAAATCCACCTATGGTGACAAAACTGACTGCCCCATAACAGTTTCTTCAAAATAAACTCCAAACCCTCACCAAGCATCGAATTCCTTTTGTTTTGCCTCCCTTTTTAGTTAATGGTAAGCACCAAAGCTTCAAGGTCATGAAGAATTTTGCTTCTAGTTTTGTTCCGAGACTGCTCTGTAGCCTTTATTTATTGTCTAATCTATTCAAGCTACAGCCTCTAGTTGCACTTCTATGTCTGCTGGGATTACTACTCTAAGATCATCCTCTCACACCATCGGAGGCTCTTTCTCCAACGCGGGATGGCTTTCTGTGCTTTTCTACTCTCCACGCTTTCATTCCATTTTGCCAGTCCATGGGCCTCATTTCTTAACCATCATCCTGAACGTTCAACCAATATTTAAACTTGTCAGTAGTTTTTCCTGCATTTCCCATATTTGTTGTATCCCTCCATTCGTTAGACCTCTCTTGTGTATTCTACGGACCTGCATAATAAAGGATATAATGATTTGTGGTACAAATTACTGATTACTTCTATCAGCTGCTCCAATTCCAAGATTTTGTAATTAGTCACAATTAATCATGAGGACTACATCTTAACTGTTTCATTGGTATGTTTGATAAATGCTGTCTTACCATCATGATTTATTACTTTACCATGGCCTTTCCATTCCCTATGACACTCTGTTTTCTAAACACCAAATTTCCAGGATTAAATTCTGCCTTGGAGGGTCTTATACAGAGCTCCCGAGTTTTCTCCGAGATTTCAGCCTTTGTGAAAGCCCGTGTGATTCTGTGATCCTGTCTCCCTGCATGTTGTAAGGGGAGTCTGTGTTTTTAAAGTTAATTCGTACTTTTTGAGTTAGACCCTAACTAAAACAGAAACTGAGCTGAAAAGGGAAGCAGAAAGGGAAACAGAACAGGAAAACGTAGCAAAGAAATTGACCATCCCAGTTTCTAAGGAAACAAAAATGAACTGAGGATTGGAAATCAAACCTTCTGGGTAAACTTACCCCTGTTAAAAGATATATAAGGGCACAGATCAGTCTGAGATGGGTTTGCAGTTGATAAGTCCAGTGGTGCACAACTGGGCAAGACTGAAGAAGACAGAGTCCAAATCCAGAAGCTGAGAGCAAGTTGCTGCAGCTGGTTCTATTACTGGAAGATAACATTGGTGCATCTATCCTTTCCAGACTGAGTTGAGCAGGTTCTGCAGATGTATGCCATTTGTGGTGAAGACTACGTCTGTGGAACTCGGGTTAGTTATGCACTGACGTCGGCTGGGGATCAAACTAGCTCCTAGAAGGAGAGGAGCTGAAATTCATGATGAACAAGACAGAGTTTGAGGGACTTTGTGACTGAGAGTAATCACCAATATCTGAGTGGACTACTAAGACAATCCATAAATTTAATCTTAGTTGTTTCTGCAATTTAACGTGCAATTCATAGTTTATATGACACAATTTGCCTGTTAGTTCATGTTTAACTCATGTTAATTCTGGATGTTAAGAGTATAGGATAGATAGTATTTAATGTTTGCTTTGTTGACCCTTGTATAGTAAAATGTATTCTGTTTTAAACCATGGAATCTTGTGGCTTTATTCTTTGTGTAAATAATAGGGATTTTGAACTTTATAAACTTTTAAAAAACATTATTGTTCTCTATGAGATCAGAGCAATGTAAAGCATTCAAATGTGCGGAAAAAATAAACTAATTGTAGTGCCTTCTAAAGCAGGAGGATTATCGGGAGGAACAGAAGGCAAATGGGGAATTTGCCTAAGACTAATTGGTAGGGACTATATCCTCCAACTGTCTCGAATGAATTCTTGCATGAACCACTCATGTCAGGGTGGTTGTTAACTAACAGTCTGGCTGTTAACTTGCAGTCTGGTTGATCAGCTAAGATTTGATGCAGTATTTCATTTCTCACTGCAGGATTCCTTTCACCCTCTTTTTGCCCTCCAAGTTACTTGCCTTGTATTGCAGCCAGATGCTTCTTTGAATCTGAAAGGCCTCTGCTTGGCCTTCCAGGTTCAAAAGCCTGCCTGCCATCCTTAATTAGACAGGGAACCCATTTCCAAGACAAGTAAGGGCTCACCTTCACGTGAAAATCTTAAATTTAATCAATCATTTTCCCACATGAGGTGTGTTATGACCAGGTGAGAAGGGGTGAAGCAGCTCTCTTCTATTCAACAGCCTTGGTTGGTCACAACAAAGGTTTAAGTTTCTCTTTCATGGGGATATACCTTTTTAAATCAGATTCTATTTAACCATTTATGCAGTGAGCAATAGGGAGCCAATCAAACAAGGTTTCCTTGGGTTAAAGTAAGCAAGTTTATTAACCACCAAATGCAAGAAAAAAAATAATAAAAACGTGATGTCACTCACACAGGTATGAGAAATAAGAGAAGACAGAGTCCAGTAAAAAAAAGTTTAAAGAATACATAGTTAAGTGTCCTTTGGTTGTCCCTGAGGCATAGGTTGTTAAATGTTATGGCTGATTTGGATTAGCTGGTTTCATGAATGCGGTCAGATTTATAAGATGTGGCAATTATTTCGAGACCTAGGTTTGCTGGCTGGTTTCTGACAACTGACTTCTCAAACTGGGTGACACACACTTTTTCCAAAAGGGACAGAGGGAGAGAGCAGAGCTTTTCAGCTTGTTTCCTCTGCTGAAAACTTTCTGGACATTCCCTGTGTCACTTCCAATCTCTCTGCAGCAACTGTAGACAGGCCTGTTATACTTCATCCATTGCGTATTTCCAAGGGGTTTTGGGTGGATCTGACTGTGGCAGACATTGTTTCAATATCCAGCACTTTCCATTTTAATGTCTCTTCCTTAGATGGTGAGGAGTTGTGATGGATCTTTGAATGATAGGAAATGTCCCTCTCTTCACATTCCCCTGAGAGTACCTTGCTTGATTTGTCACCTTCACCTTGCATTGTTAAATGGTTTGTTTTCTCTCAGTTCAAATTGTAAAATTTCCAGTCAGTTGAAAGTTGGAAAATAATTTTTCAGAATTAAAGGATCATAGCCATAGGACAGGTGGGTTCCTGACTTGAAAACCCAAATCCTGTTTTCTGCCTGTAGCAAACTTCAGCTCAAAGAACACTGTTCAAAATAAGTTGACCTAAGATAGCTAGAAGCTCTTCAAGCGAAAGCTTGTGAAATGCAAAGCACGCTCTCTCAGATGTCCACCTGACATCTATCACAGCACCTAAGGAAAGAACAAATAAAATTAGAGAATATGCTGACTGTTTTAATTACATTAACATTGTCCATGTGAAAGTAAGTCTATGAGTATTTTATTAAAACAACTCCCCCTTCCCCCACCCCGCCCAACCACCCCGCAAATTGTAATGTGTGGTAGAACAGCTATGCAATAGCTGGATCTTGCAGGTTAATTTCATATTTTAATTATAAGCTCCACCTGGCAGGGGGAAGAAAATGGAGCCTTGAGCATGGAGGTTGTGGTGGGCATCTTATTATTTTTGCCAGTATCCTGATCCATTTATTTGCAAGATACCAAAAGAAAAATCATTCCCAAATGTTAACTGCATGTTTAACTCTCAATGTTCTGTATGGTTCACCACCATGTTTTCAGGACAGCTACAGAAGCACTATAAATTGTAAAGCCATAGATATTACAGTGTAGAAAGAGACCAGTCAGTCCACTGAGTCTGTGTGAGCTCTCTCAAAGTACAATCCACTAAGTCTGCTCCCTTGTCCTTTCAATTATCCAACTTCTCTTTTAAAAGTATTATGAATTCTGCTTCTACCATTGCATTTGCTAGATCATTTATTAATCAGTTCTTACTTTTATTTTTCCTTACTTGTGTAGCAAAGTTACTTCAAGTTGTCTAACAGACAAATGATCTTCGCATATAGGGTAACAAGACAGAGGCAAAGAAGGCAATGCAAATGCAGCCTATCCAAATTCATTCATCATTCACTCATTCATCAAACAACTCTAATTTCACATTTTACTAAGATTACCTATCTTGCCTTGTTATGGTATGACAGCTTAGTTTTAAGCAGTGTTCAGAGTTTCCTATATCATCTATTAATTTAAAAATTCTACGCCATCAATTCTCAGTCACCTCCTTTCAAAGCTGAAAGCCCTTATTCCCCCAAGTCTCACCTCATAACTCAAGCATTTACTGTTGAAGGTGAGCCTTGTCACTCTTTGTTTGCACCATCCCTGGGCTTGGCTTACTCTATTCTGAATGGCCAGCACTGGAAAGGGTGCTTAAGTTGTGCCAGACCAGAACACTCTGCAGTTGGAACCAGACTTTCTCTGACTTGTACACTTCTGTTTTGGTTATAATATCCAGTATTCTATTTTATTTGTAGAAGTGTCCAGCAGTATTCCAAACAATCCTAACTCATTAACCTTACTGGTTTTGATGGAAGTCATATTTGGATTTATAGTTTTGCGAGTTAATGGATTTATCAAATTAGAAATTAGTGCACAAACATTTAATATTCTTATGACACCACTCCGTCTGTTATTTTAAAGGGTGGCCTCTTGTATGGTAGATGGTGGAATATCATAAAAAGCAGTTAAGTTTCTTTTGGTAATATGGCTAGCAGTAATTTCTAGATTATATTGTTTCCACAGCTTATTAAAACATACTGAATTCAACAGCTTGCTACAGTAGCTTTTTTGACTTTCATGGGAAGGGGAATTATTCAGATTTGGATCTGAATTTGATGCCCTTTGAACAATTTTAACAAATATCTAGGCAGAGGTTCCCCACATGCCAAATTTTTTAATTGGCTTGTGAATCAAGAATTTGACTAACAGATACGGTACTTTTGATTCTCCTTCCCTTGCTAAGTCCAATGGAGTGGTAAGATCGAGTGGGAGTTTCAATTACTGAAAGCAATGAACAATTACAAGATGTAGCCCACTGAAAGATGAGAGGGAGATCGAGGCCATTGTCTCTGTGCAGCCCAAAGCCCAAAATCATAAGAAATAGGGCTGCTGCTTTCTTCTTTACATCTGGGAGTCCTAACCTATCATGTTGCATTCTTGAAATCCCAACTCACATGTTCCATTTCATGACAAATATGAGCAGGAAATGAAAAACATCTTACCTTGACATAGCTATCACACTGATACAGAAGCTGTTTCTCAGTATTGTACTCATTCACTTTAATGCCCAGCATCTTCAGTTTTTTTCCTATCTCACAGAACAATGTTTTTGGTGGTTTGAACATGATAACATCAATCTCATCGAAGTCATCTGTTACAGTGATACGAAGTGGGGATACATCATTGTCCTTGGCTGGGCGTAAAACCTATAACAAAACACACACAAATACAAGCTATTCAAATGTACAACAGTTTGCATGTGTATCTCTTATTTCAGAACCATTTTAACTTGACTTTGTCTTGTTCAGTAAACAATAATGAATCAAAATTACAATGCATAAATACAGCATCTTGTTTTTCACATCCTCAGCTCATACCAAAGCACTTCTCAGCAATGAATTGATTTTGAAGTAATCACTTGTTTTTTTGGCTACTTCCCAAGGAAGTCCCTCTGTCCCTCTGCTTTAACTATTTACACCTCCTCTGGACCTGTCTATTATTTCTTTACTTGTTTCATTACTTCCCAAACCCCATCCACACACCATTATTCCTTTTGTCATTTAGTCAAAGTTGGCAAACATAGACCTAACCCTTTGATCTTTCCTTGACCGCCCCATTTCCCTGGTTCTGTACTTGCTTAAAAACTGCTAAATATCAATGTCACAGTAAAAAGGAAGAAGCAGCAGAAAAAAAATGATAGAATAAAAAAATAGATAAAGAGGTACTTAATAGGTTGGTAGCAATCAAAATAGATTCATATGGAATTCATCCAAGATGGATGAGTGAACTAAGGGTGGAAATTGTGTAGGCTCATGATCCAATCCTGCTTAGATATAGGAGTGCTGCCAGAGGAGTGGAGGATTGTACACTTCTGTTCAGGAAAGAGGAGTGGAATAATCCCAGTAATTTGTAGGCCACTCAGTCTAACATAGTCGCTGGGAAAATTCTTAGAGACGAAACTAAATACTTGGAAACATATGGGTAAATAAACGAAAGCTAGCACAGATGTTTATAAAAAGCAAGTTCTATTTGGCTAACTTGATTGATTAAATAATGGAGAAAGTTGACTTTGTGTATATGGACTTTTCAAAATGATGAAGTGCCACATAACAGACTTGTTAGCAAAATTGAAGTTTATGGGATTAGAGGGGCAGTAGCTGTTTGGATACAGAATTAGCTAAGAGACAGGAAGCAGAAAGTACTGGTGAACAATTATTTTTCAGACTAGAGGGAAGTGTGTGCTGGTGCCCCTTAGGGAACATTCCTCTTTTTAATACATACTAATGACCTGGATTTGAGTACAGTATACCAAGGCACAATTTCAAAGTTTTCACATAAAATGAAACTTGGGAATGTAGCAAAGAGTGAGGATGATAGTAACAAACCTCAAGAAGACACAACAAGACTGGAGAAATGGGCAGATGCATGGTAGATGGCAAATGGTTCGATTTTAAGGGTTGCAGGAACATGTATACAAATCCTTGAAGGTGGCAGCGCAAATTGAAAGGTCTGTTAAAATGGGTACTTGGCTTTAGAAATGGAGTATAAAAGTAACAAGTTATGCTTTATAAAATACTGGTTCAGACTAAACTGGAGAATTGTGGCCAATTCTAGAAACCCTACTTTAGGGAGCACTGTCAACATCTTAGAGCGGATGCAGGAGGTCTACTAGAATGTTATTCAATTTATGTAGAGAGACAAGAGAAACTGGGGTTGTTTGCCTTAGAACAGAGTGGGTTAAGGGAGATTTAATAAAAGTGCTCAAAATATTGAAGGTTTTTAATAGAATAAATAGGGAGAAACTTTCTAGTGGCAATCGGGTCATGAACCAAAGGATACAGATTTAATGCAATTGCCAAACAACCAGAGGTGACATGACAGCAGGTTGTTATGATCTGGAATGCACTGCCTGAAAGGGTGGCAGAGGCAGATTTTCAATAGAAATTTTAAAAAAGGAATTGAATAAATACTTAAAGGGGAAAACCTTGCAATATTTTGAGGAAAGAGCAGGGGAGTGGGATTAATTGGATAGCTCTTTCAAAGCACCGGCACAGTCAGTCAAATATCCTACTTCAGTGATTTATCTTTCTATCATATGTCTCGAAATTGTTCCAGTTCTGAACAAGAACTCAGTTTTTCTCTCGAAGATGCCGTCTGATCTGAAGAGTGTTTCTAGCATTTTCTGTTTTCTTTCCAGGTTTCCAGCATCCTCGGAATTTTTCTCTTGTTACCTTTTGTCTTAATTAAAAATGGTTAAATGGGTTTAGATAGCATTTTAATTAAGCAACAACAAATTCATTGAATGTGTATGGCCACTCCTGCCCCTGTTCTATGCCCCTTGTCTCTATTCCAAGCCCCCTGTCCCTGTTCCACAGCCCCTGCCCCCAAACCCTGTATAGGTACTTCCCAACATTTCCCAAAAGGAAAAACCAGCAAAACTTGAAAATGAAGGGTACCAGTCAAACTTGTCTGAACTGGTTCTGAGGAGGAGTCATATTGGCTTCAAAACGTTAACCCTGTTTCTCTCTTCACAGATACTGCCAGACCTGTTGAGTTTTTCCAGAATTTTCTGTTTTTATTTCAGATTTCCAGCATATTTTGCTTTTATATAATTGTCCAAACTGGTCTTGTATATCTTAAAATGGAACTCCAGTATTACTGGTGACAGTATTACTGATTTTACAGGGGTTTGAACATTTTGAACTGGCTTTTCCTTATGGGTTACTAACTCAAACTAAATGATAGATCAAACTTGGGACCATTCTAACCGACATGCAGCTCACTGACACACTATGCAGTACACTTGTGCAATGTGCAATGTTCAGTCTTCATTTGGGAAAGGACAGCTTACTGAAACATACCTTTGTGATCTCAAAACATCCATTTACAAATGTTCCTTTGGGCATTTGTTTGATCTCTCTCAGACTGAGGACTGGCACTTCTTTGATTGCTTTGATCACATTATTTGGTAGTTTTGTGATCTGTGAGCCTTTGGTCACCTCCATGACCCCATTAGAAAACCTAAAATTGCTGATCAGAACGTTGGCACCTTTGTAAAATTCATTCTGTTCTCTGTTATACGCTTTCACTTGAATGGTATCATTTTCATCTGCTATTATTGCATGGAAAACCTTCATTTTCTTCTTTTGGTTGTTTATGTAATTATGGATCATCTTCTCAATAATCTTCCCTCTGACAACCAGGTCCTTCTGATATTCCATTTCATTTAATTCCATTGCTTTTAGTTCCCATAAAGTTGTGATGCGAGGTCCAAATGCCTGTGTGAAATACAATTCATTGACTGGTAAATTTATATTAAAAAACACCATTAATATCAATCAACACACCTTCAAAATGTTTCTCTTTTAAACTGTTAATATGATCTAAAACAGAACACACTCCTGTTATCGGTTTCTCTGTTAACCGTTAATATGTCTTAAAGCAAATTCTAGTTGCCTAGTGCATAAAATCACCACCAGGTATAACATTAAGCCATAGAGAACAGAAGGTTGTGTTTATATTGAGTTAACTGATCTCAGGCAAAGGTGCTGCAATTGACTATTCGCCTTCTGGGATGGGCAGGTAAAATAACTCAGCTGTTCCAGGGACAGTGGCAGGTGGCAAATTCGACTGGGGCGGTACACCTGTCACACTGTAACTCAGATGTCTTAAGGCGCACTCAAGGAGGACAGAAACCTCCCAGGGAGCAGAAGGGCAAAAGCTCACTTGATCTTGATTTTCAGTATTAAGAGATGCTCCTCATCACCTTAAGTGAAGAAAAGAATGGAATTGACTGTCAAGTTCAGCACAGTCTAAGTCTGTTGATGCTCACTGTTTCAGTTGATGGAATATTGATCAATAGGGTGAGATTCTGGAGAGCTTATTATCAAGGAGGTTGTATCCCAAAGTGTGGGGTGGGGGTTGTGTAGTTAATACAGAAGAGGACTGTGGCAAAATAAAGGAAGACATTAATAAACTTGTGTAATGAGCATGAAGTTGGTAAATTAACTTCAATACAAATAAATGTAAGATGGTACATTTTAGAAGGAAGATTAAGGAGGTCACATACTCTTTATAATAAGAGTCTAAATGGGGTAGACGGACAGAGGAGTCTAGACGTACAGATACACAACTGACTAAAATTAGTGTGCCGATTAATAAGGCCATTAAAAAAGCAACAAAGCACTGGGGCTCATTTCTAGACAGATAGAATTGAAAAACAAAGCAGTTATGTTAAACCTGTATAGAACTTTGGTAAGACCACACTTGGACTACTTACACATTTTTGGTCTCCATATTCGCAGATGACCCAAAAACCTGGGATATTGTGAACTGTGAGGAAGATAGTGATAGACTTCATGACGATATAGACAGGGTGGTGGGAATGGATATGGTATGTAGCAGATGAAATTTGATGCAGAGAAGTGTGCAGTATGAAGAACAAGGAGAGGCAATACAATATAAAGGATACAATTATAGAAGAGGATGCAGGAGCAGAAGAACCCTGGTGGTATATGTACACAAATCGTTGAAGGGGTCAGGGCAGATTGAGAGCACGGTCAAAAAAGAATATGGAATCCTGGGCTTTATAAATGGAGGTATCGAGAACAAAAACAAGGGCCAGGATTTTCCCCTCAGCGATTTGGGGGCGGGGCCCGCTCGCCGAGGGGAAAATGACGCGGGATGACGTCGGGAGGAACCCCCAACATCATCCCGGTCCATTTAAGTATTCAGGAAGGTGGGCGGACAGCAAAATCAGCTGTCCACCCGCCGACTTGTCAATGGCCAATTAAGGCCATTGACTGGCTAATTAGCCTTATTAAACACCATGCCCAGCCAACCTTAAGGCTGGCGGGCAGGCCAGGAGCCCCTGTGGGCTGCAGATTATTAATGAAACTTCATCCACTGGCGGGATGAAGTTTCATGTCCGTTTTTAAAAAATTTAATAAATTTTATGTGTTTATTATTAACATGTCCCATCTCGTGTGACATTGTCACATGAGGGGGACATGTTAATAATTTTAATATTTATCTATTTTTAGAGTTTACTTACCTCTCACGAATCTCCCTGAGACAGGACTTTGCCTCAGGAAGCAGTGTGCTCTTTCACACACCTGTGCGAAAGAGCGCACTTTGACAGCTGGGGATTCCCTCCCCCCCCCGCACAGGAAGCACATAGCGTTTCCTGTTGGGCAGGCCGCTGGGCGGCCCTTAATTGGCCCGCCCACGCAAAATGGCGGCGGGCCCCATTTCGGTGGCGGAGGTCAGCTGTCCACCCACTGCCGAGCCAGTGGGGCCCGCCCACCATCTGAGGGCAAAATTCTGCCCAAGGAAGTTATGGTGAACCTTTATAAAACACTAGTTCAGCCTAAACTGGAGTATAGTATCAAATTCTGGGCTCCGGACTTCGGAAAAGATGTGAAGACAGTGAGTTTGCAGACAAGGTTTACAAGGATGGTTCCAGCGATGAGGGACTTCAGTTACCTGGATAGATTGGAGAAGCTGGGCTGTTCTCCTTGGAGAAGGGAAGGTTGAGAGGAGATTTGATAGAGTTATTCAAAACCATGAGGGGTCTGGACAGAGTAGGCTGAAACTGTTCCCATTGGTGGAAGGATCGAGATCAAGAGGACATCAATTTAATGTGAAGGCAAAAGAGCCAACAGAAACATAAGGAAAAGATTTTTTTTTAACAGAGCAAGTCATTAGGATTTGGAGTGCACTGCCTGAGAGTGTGGAGGCAGATTCAATTGGGGCTTTCAAAAGAGAAGTGGATGATTAATGAAGAGAAAATAATTGCATGGCTACAGGGAAAGAGCAATGGAGTAGGACTAGCTGAGTGCTATTGCAGAAAGCAGCCTGGACACAATGGGCCAAATGGCCTCTTTCTGTGCAGTAACTATTCTATGATTATAAAAAGGGGCAGAGAGACACTGGAGAAGGTGCAAAAAAGATTTACTAGGATGATACAAGAACTGGAAGTAATGCCAATCAGGAAAGATTAAACAGCTTGGAACTCTTTTTCTCTAAGACTGGAAGGTGACCTGATAGAGGACTTTATTATGAGATTATGAAAGGTTTTGATATGGCTGACTTAGAAAAGATGTTTCCACTGTGGCCGATACCAAAACTAGGGGACTTAAATATAAGATAGCCAGTAATAAATTTAATTGGGAATTCAGGAGAGAAGTCCTTACTCACAGATTGGTTAGAACGTGGAACTCACTACAAAGGGGTAGTTGAAGTGAATAGTATAGATGTCTTTATGAGGAAGCTATGTAATGGAGAAAGGACTGAAAGGATGTGTTGATGGGATTAGGCAAAGAGCTTTGGGAAGAAACTTATTGGAGCAGAAACACTGGCATTAACCTATTGGGTCAAATGACCTGCTTTGTGCTATAAATACCATGCAATACGTACCATCTTAGTAAATCTTTTTTGCACCTTCTCCAGTGTCTCTCTGTTCATTTTTAATAATCATAGAATGGTTACAGCACAGAATGAGGCCATTTGGCCCATTGTGTCCAGGCTGCTCCCTGCAATAGCGTTCAGCTAGTCCTACTCTACTGCTCTTTGCCTGTAGCCATGCAATTATTTTGATCATTGGTCATTTCAATATTAAAATTGTAATGAATGGTACCTCTGGTGTTGAGTCAATTTTTCGTTCCTTTGCGCTTTGCTTTTTCTGTAGTTTGGCCGGTTTACCTTCTGATGCTTTGCGTTTTAGTGGACCTGTAATGCAAAAGCTGTTACCATTACCGGAACACAGAAACAGGAGTAGGTCATTCTGAAAATGATATTAGTGTCTATTGTTTTAATCCCAATGCCTTTTCCCACGCTCTCCTCCCCATCCTTAATCATACTAATTTGTCAACCAAGACATTTCAATTGATTTACATCTTTAGCGGTGTGCCCACATTCTCATAAACCTTCATGAGAAAAATTATTGCCTTGACTTGCTATTAAAATGCTTAACTCAAATGTGAAGTTTGTTCTGGATTCCCCTATTAGAAAGAAGGTTCATCACTGCTTTACCCAGTCAGCTTCTTTGATTATTTTAAAGGTGGGGATCAGAATCTTCCTCCACCTCCTCAAATAAGTTCACCCAGTCTCTCATCATAGCTTAGTCCTTTCATCTCAGGTATCAAGTAGATATATCATTGCTGGGCTTTCTTCAAGAGCAGCATATCCCTCAAAAAGATGCCACAAAACTGAATAGCATGCAATAATTTAAAAAGAATTAAAACTAAGCACAACTATAATTATGACCTGAAAAGAACCAAAATCTGGCTTTTGAGCTGAGACTGATCAATCTCAATGCTTACATAAACATACTGGGAAAAGTAAAGAGCTGCAAAGTTCAAGAGGACATGGTCTGGCAAGCAGCCAAGAAGGAGCATGAAGCAGTGTATAATCCAGATAGGGTACCAGACAGCACCATGTGTAGAGGTAAGGCTCTGTAAAGAGCCAACTTCTATTTTCTGGGGGGAAAGGTAGATGATCTCTGGAATCGTGTGATGATCTGATGGAATGTATAATCAATTTACAAACTGGTGATAATGATATAATGGATAGAAACCCATTTGTTTTCCAGGATTCCTGCAAAGACTTAGGGTTGTCCTCCAGCAAAAGGGTGCAAGGGTAGCAATCTTTGGACTATTACCAATCATGTCCAGTTCACTGGATAGGAACAGCCAAACCGTAGGATTCAACATCTGGCTTTTGGACCTTTGTAAAAAGAAGCTGTTCAATTTCAATGAAAGTGGGACATTTTGATTGGACAAGGCAAGCTGTTTGGGAAAGACAGTCTCCATCTAAACTCTGCGGGAGCACAATGGTTGGTAGAGGGTGTTGAGCTGGCGTTTAGAAAACCTTTAAACAAATTCAGCACAAATACTGTGCAAATATGTTTAAGGAAGGCTTTACTGATAGTTATTATTACCTAGATTCTAAACATGTAATTAAACCAGATAGTAAGCAAGCCTTAAAGACCTTTACAGTTTTTTAATGTAAAAGTGTGGACAGTTAGGAACAAATTGTTGGATGTGGATTGGCCAGAAGCCATCTCAGTGAAATGGAAGATCTTAATAAAAAGATTAATTTTTTCAGCTTTGTAGTTACAGAGCATCAATCAGGCAGGAAGAGCCTCAAACAACAGCCTCATAATTGAATGTTAATTCAGTTAAAATACTGGGATGGAGGTAAGCACCTTCTCAAGGGCAATTAGGGATGGACAATAAATGCTGGCCTAGCCAATGACACCCAGGTCCAGTGAAAGAATAAAAAAAGCGTCGTGTGCCCTCTTCACTTGTTAGTAATTGTTACTGAACCTGACACCTGAACAAGAATAATTACTATAAACATAGATTGCTAATTCAATGATTAACAGTTGTTCCTGTCAATTAAAATAGGTAATAAGTGCACCCACCCCCCCCACCCCAACCTTCTTTAAGTGGAAACACTAATAAATTACAGCTTAAATAAAAATTTAAAGGAAACTTAACAAGTCAAATTAAAATTCGGTTCCAGGTGTCAATAAAGCACTTCGGTCCATCTTGTGCCTACTGGTCGCAGAAGGCCTCAAATGTGTCCACACATATCATGTCCTCTCTCTCTCCAGGGACACTCAGGGTTGAATTGGGGGAATGTGTTAATGGTTAAAACAACAAGTGGGAGGAGTTCAAAAAATAATTTTAGTATGAATTTAATACAGAAACAGATTATACCCTTAAGAGGCAAGAGTTCTACTGGCCAAAAAGACTGCCATAGACAACTAAAGAGGTAAATACAACATTAAACTAAAAGGAAAATCACACAAAAATGAGAAAGAGGCAGGCGGTCAGGCCAAATGACCTCCCTGACTGCACACTGCCTAGACCTTTTAATGACCACTTTGACTAAGCCCAGGATCAGTGCCAGAGGAGGTCCTCTGATCTACTCACCCTCGCTCCCCACTGGATGGCCAAAGACCAAGAGTGTGGGACTGAGTTGCAACCAAAAATTAAGGAGCACCCCTTCAAAAACTGAAAGAGGAGCTGCAACCTCTCATGCTCTAGTATACATGAAACAGCAACTCCTCCAAGCCACAAAAAATTGTAGGTAGCTTGGGGCTCTGTGAATCTATTTAAAGTGTGAGGAACTAGGATCTAAATTAAAACACAGAACCTCACAGGTAATGACCTTTAGATTGTAATTTCAGCCATGCACAAATTGACAAAGGGATAAACAGATTAGAAAGTTAAATGTGTGACTGAAAGAATGATGGAAAGAGGAAAGGCAGAATTTGCAGTGCATGGGCCACTGGCATTAGTACTGGGGAAAGAAGAAGCTGTTCCATTGGGACAGCTCCACTTAAACCTGGCTGGGACCATTCTCCTGGTGAATAGAACAACAAGGGAGATAACAAGGCTTCAAACTAGACTCTTTAGTCGCATTCACCAGCAGCCATTTTCCATCCAAAGTCCCTAGACACAGTTACGTCTGACAAGGCGCTCATCCAAAAACTTATTGGTCTCTACAGGAATCGTAACACATTAGTGACTAAGGTGACATTAGGGCAAAAAAGAAGTTAAAGCCAAAGGCACAAGTTCAATGTAGTATTTGAAGGGGGAAATATGAAACAGCTGCCAAGATTATAGATTTAGGTAAGACTGACTTCAGTGGGATGAGACTGAGGCCTTCTACAGTAAACTGGATAAATCTGTTATTGGGTAAAATGACAGAAGGTTAGTGAGAACTGTTCAAAAAGAATTTAAGGGACTCAACAAAATTAACATGGAAAAAGTAGCAGAATGGCACTAAAGGTTGACAAGTCCCCAGGACCACATGGTTTCTATCCCAGGGTTTTAAAGGAAGAAGGTGAGAACATTGCAGATGCCCTAACTATTAATTTCCAAAGTTTTCTCCATTCACAAACCATTTCTTTAGACTGAAAAATTATGCATGACACTCTGCTAATTAGGAAAGTTGAAAAGGGAAAACCAGGGAATTGTAGACAATTTAGCCTAATATTGGTTGTTGGTGAATTGTTTGAGTTTATCCTTGAGAATAAATTGACTGAACACTGAAAATTTTCATCTGATCAGAGAGAGGCAGCACTTAGTCATGCCTGATGAATCTGATTGAATTTTGAAAAGTTAATGGGTAATGGATATTATGTATATGGACTTCCAGAAGACATTTGATAAAGTCCCCAAAGACAATCATTAACTAAAGTTGAAGCTCATGGAATTGAAGGCAATTTTTTGACCTGGTAGGGAAATTGATTGAGCAGCAAGGGACAGAGAGTAGGGATAGTGGACAGGTACTCTAAATGGCAGAATGTGACAAGTGGCGTCCTGCTAGGATCTGTGTTGAGGCCTCAACTATTCACCATATTTATTAATAACTTAGATGATGGACAGATGAAAGATGAAAGTGGACAAATCTCCAGGTCCGGATGATTTGTGTCCCAGACTGCTGAGGGAGGCAAGGCAGGAGATTGCAGGGGCTCTGACCCAAATTTTTAATTCCTCTCTGGCACGGGGGAGGACTGGAGAACAGCTAATGTGGTTCCGCTATTTAAGAAAGATTGTAGAGATAAGCCAGGGAACTACAGGCCAGTGAGTCTCACGTCAGTGGTAGGGAAACTATTGGAGAATGTTCTGAAGAAGAGTATCTATCTCCACTTAGAGTGGCAAGGTTTGATCAGGGATAGTCAGCATGGCTTTGTCAGAGGGAGGTCATGCCTAACAAATTTGATTGAATTTTTTGAGGAAGTGACCAGGTGTATAGATGAGGGTAGTGCAGTTGATGTAGTTTATATGGATTTCAGCAAAGCCTTTGACAAGGTGCCACATGGGACACTTATAAAGAAGGCAAAGGCACATGGGATACAGGGTAATTTGATAAGGTGGATTCAAAATTGGCTTAGTTGTAGGAGACAGAGGGCGATGACAGAAGGGTGCTTTAGTGACTGGAAGCCAGTGTCCAGTGGCGTACCACAAGGATCTGTGCTGGGTCCCCTATTATTTGTCATTTATATAAACGACATTGATGACTATGTGGGGGGTAGGATTAGTAAGTTTGCGGATGACACAAAGATTGGCCGGGTGGTTAACAGTGAGGTTGAGTGTCTTGGGCTACAGGAAGATATAGATGGGATGGTCAAATGGGCAGATAAGTGGCAGATGGAATTTAACCCTGAAAAGTGTGATGTGATACACTATGGGAGGAGTAATTTGACAAGGAAATATTCAATGAACGGCATGGCACTAGGAAGTTCTGAGGAACAAAGGGAACTTGGCGTGTGTGTCCATAGATCTCTGAAGGCAGAGGGGCATGTTAGTGGGGTGGTGAAAAAGGCATATGGGACACTTGCCTTTATCAATCGAGGCATAGATTACAAAAGTAGGAAGGTCATGTTGCAATTGTATAGAACCTTGGTGAGGCCACAGCTGGAGTACTGTGTGCAGTTCTGGTCACCACATTATAGGAAGGATGTGATTGCACTGGAGGAGATGCAGAGGAGATTCACCAGGATGTTGCCTGGAATTAAACATTTAAGTTATGAAGAGAGGTTGGATAGACTTGGGTTGTTTTCGTTGGAGCAGAGAAGACTGAGGGGCGACCTGATCGAGGTGTACAAGATTATGAAGGGCATGGACAGAGTGGATAGGGAGCAGCTGTTCCCCTTAGTTGAAGGGTCAGTCACGAGGGGACACAAGTTCAAGGTGAGGGGCAGGAGGTTTAGGGGGGATGGGAGGAAAAACCTTTTTACCCAGAGGGTGGGTGGTGACGGTCTGGAATGCGCTGCCTGGGAGGGTGATGGAGGCAATTTGCCTTACATCCTTTAAAAAGTGCCTGGATGATCACTTGGCAAGTCATAGCATTCAAGGCTGTGGGCCAAGTGCTGGTAAATGGGATTAGGTAGGTAAGTTAGATGTTTCTCATGTGTCAGTGCAGACTCGATGGGCCGGAGGGCCTCTTCTGCACTGTGTGATTCTCTGATTCTGTGATGATGGGATAGAAAGCCACACATCAAAATTTGCTGATGGCATTGTGAGCAGTGAAATATTGATTGATTAAGTGAACGGAAAAAACCAAGGCAAATGTAGGTCATCCACTTTGAATTTTAAAAAGATAGAACAGGGTTCTTTCTAAATGGTGAATGGCTAGAAACAGTGGAGATCCAAAAAGACTTGGAGGTCCAAGTACGTAAGTCATTAAAATGTCATGAATAGGTGTA
Organism: Cetorhinus maximus; assembly: GCF_964194155.1. Lineage (NCBI taxonomy): Eukaryota > Metazoa > Chordata > Chondrichthyes > Lamniformes > Cetorhinidae > Cetorhinus > Cetorhinus maximus. The sequence goes on along the minus strand of NC_135895.1, from coordinate 78,027,692 downwards.
GAAAATAATCAAAAAGGCTAATGAATGCTAACCTTTACATCCAGAGGAATAGAACACAAGTGGGGAGCTATACAAAGCTCAGCTTACAGCACACCTGGAGTAGTGAAATCAGCTCTGGGCAGCACACCTTGGAAGGACATAGTGTGTGGGATGGGGGGGTTGGGGGGTGGTGGTTTGTTTACCAGGTCGGTACCTGGAGTCAAAAGATTACATTATGAGGAGAGATTGCACAAATTAGTGTTGTATTCCCTGAAATGTAGAAACTTAAGGAATCATTTGATTGAAGTTTTCAAGAGGTGAAGGGGAGCAGATAAGGTAGATAGAGGGAAATTATTTCATTTGATTGAAGAGTCTAGGATCAGGGGCGTAGTCCAAAAATTAGAGCCAGACTTTTCAGGAGTGAAACTAGAAAGCACTTCTACACACAAAGAGTGGTAGAGATTTGGAACTCTAAGGTATTAAAGGATATGGGGCAAAGGTGGGTACGGAGTTAGTTTCCAAATCAGCCACGATCTCACTGAATGGTAGAACAGGCTGAAGGTGCTATGTTCCACTATACCTGAATGCATGGAGCATTCACAACAAAATAGCTGGAATAAAAGCACAGATAGAAATTAATGGGTTTGATCCAATAGCTATTACAAAGACATGGGCAGGATTTTGCCCTTGGCGGGGGTGCTCGGCGGGGGCGGTTAGCGCCCGCGATTGGCTCCGCACCACGATTTCACCTGAGCGGGTCAATTAAGGCCCGCTCTGTGTAGATCGCGAGCAGCAGCGCTGATCACTGCCTGTGCGGAGAGCAGGCTTAGCGCGCAGTTCGTGCTTGCGCGAGAAAGAGCGCTTCAATCTCCCTGAGGCACGCAGCTGCCTCAGGGAGATTAAAGCGCTTTTAAAAAAATTAATAAAGACAATAAAAATTTAATAAAACATGTCCCCTCATGTGACTTTGTCACATGAGCTGGGACATACTTTTAATTCAAAAATAAAGTTTTTACTTAATATTTATTTGCTTTAGGAAACCTCATCCCGCTCATGAATGAGGTTTCCTCAAAAAATGTAAGGGCCGCTTGGCTATTTCGCCTGCCGGACAACCGTTAGGTTGGACGGGCAGTGTAAATTTGAATTTAATTAGATTGTTAATGGCCTTAATAGGCCTTTTAATTATCGGCGGGTGCGCAGCCGACTCCGGCACACATCCACCAAACGAAATATCGCGACACTGCATGATGACGTCGGGACGCACAGCCGACATCATCGTGTGACATTTTACACTCGGTAGTGTCGGGCGCGCGCCAGCACGCCAAGCGTAATATTCTGCCCATGATTCCAGAGTGAACATGGTTGGAAATTAAATATTTAGGATTTTTAGATGATCCAGGCAAAATGGAAAAAAAGTTGGGTGGGGGGGAGAGGTGGTGTGAGGAAGGGTAGCCCTGATTATAAAGGATGGGATAAATACAGTAGGCAGAAAGAATCTTACCTTAGAAAATCATACAAACATACAAATTAGTAGCAGGAGTAGACCACTCGGCCCTTCGAGCCTGCTCTGCCATTCAATGAGATCATGGCTGATCTGAATGTAACCCCAACTCCACATTCCTGCCTACCCACAATAACCTTTCACCCCCTTGCTCATCAAGAATCTATCTAGCTCTGCCTTAAAAATGTTCAAAGACTGTCCTACCACTGCCTTTTAGGGAAGAGAGTTCCAAAGACACTCAATCCTTTGACAGAAAAAAAATTCTCCTCATCTGTCTTAAATGGGCGGTCCCACATTTTTAAACAGTGACCCCCCAGTTCTAGATTCTCCCACAAAGGGAAACAGCCTCTCCACATCCACCCTGTCAAGGCCCCTCAGGATGTTATATATTTCAATCACTGACATGATTGAAACATATAACTCTTACTCTTCTAAACTCCAGCAGATACAAGCCTAACCTGTCCAACCTTTCCTCAGAAGACAACCCACCCAATCCAGGTATTAGTTTAACACAGAATCAGTTTCAATGAACAGAGAAAACAATGTGGGCCAAAAAGCACTAGTGGGAGTTATTTATGACCCACTACCAGTAGTTGTAGAGTTTGGTAGTGTAGAAATCAGGAAATTAGAGGTGCATAAACAAGAGCAATAAAGTAATGGTGCGACTTTAAACTTTATGTAGACTGGGTAAACCAGAATTGTTTCAGTAGCGTGGTGTATGAGTTTATGGAATGTGTACAAAATAATTCTCTTGGTCATTATGTCAAGGAACCAACTAGGAAACAGACTGTCCTAGAATTATTATAGTGCAATGATAAAAAGTTAATAAGCTTGCAAAGGGGCTTTTAGAGAAGAGTGATCATAAAATAGTAACATTTTATATCTCCTAACTATACTCAGTTCTGTTGAAGGGTCATGAGGACTCAAAACGTCAACTCTTTTCTTCTCCGCCGATGCTGCCAGACCTGCTGAGTTTTTCCAGGTAATTTTGTTTTTGTTTTAGAAAGTGATTTAGTTGAGTCCAAAACTACTGCTTTAAATCTGAGTGAAGCAAACTAGGTAGGCATGAGTGGCAAACTGGTTAAGGTAGATGGGAAAACTGCATTAAAAGATATGATGGCAGATACGAGGCCGCTGGGGGGGGTGCGTGGGGAGTGAGCAAGCGAGGCTGCTGGGGTGGAGGGGAAGTGAGCGAGTGAGGCCGCTGGGGTGGGGAGGAAGTGAGCGAGTGAGGCCACTGGGGTGGGGGGGGAAGTGAGCGAGTGAGGCCGCTGGGGAGGGGGGGGGAAGCGAGCAAGCGAGGCCACTGGGGTGGGGGGGAAGTGAGCGAGCGAGGCCACTGGGGTGGGGGGGAAGTGAGCGAGCGAGGCCACTGGGGTGGGGGGGAAGTGAGCGAGCGAGGCCACTGGGGTGGGAGGGAAGTGAGCGAGGCCACTGGGGTGGGGGGGAAGTGAGCGAGTGAGGCCACTTGGGGGAGGGGTGGGGAAGCGAGCGAGCGAAGCCACTGGGGGGCCACAAGAAAGACCCAAACCTCCCTGTCGCTTGCCATTTTAACACACCACCCTGCTCTCTTGCCCACATGTCTGTCCTTGGCTTGCTGCATTGTTCCAGTGAAGCCCAAGGCAAACAGGAGGAACAGTACCTCATCTTCCGACTAGGTACTTTACAGCCTTCCGGACTGAATATTGAATTCAACAACTTTAGATCTTGAACTCCCTCCTCCATCCCCACCCCCTTTCCGTTTCTTCCCCCTCCCTTTTGTTTTTTCCAATAATTTATATAGATTTTTCTTTTCCCACCTATTTCCATTATTTTTAAATCTATACCTTTTATGCCCTGTCAGTCTTTCCACCACACCCCCACTAGAGCTGTACCTTGAGTGTCCTGCCATCCATTCTTAATTAGCACATTTTCTTAGATAATATCACCACCTTCAACACCTCTTTGTTCTTTCGTCTATGACATCTTTTGATTATCTGCTCCTATCACTGCTTGCTTGTCTCTACAACCACCACCACCCCCCAACTTCTCTCCCCCCACCCCCCCACCCCCCCAACCTTAAACCAGCTTATATTTCACCCCTCTCCTAATATTACTCAGTTCTGTTGAAGGGTCATGAGGACTCGAAACGTCAACTCTTTTCTTCTCCGCCGATGCTGCCAGACCTGCTGAGTTTTTCCAGGTAATTCTGTTTTTGTTTTGGATTTCCAGCATCCGCAGTTTTTTGTTTTTATGACCTTACTGAATGCCAGAGCAGGCTCAAGTGGCCGAATGGCCCTCTTCTGCTCCTAATTATATGTTCATATGTACTTCTTTGACCAACTTTTCAGTATTCAATCTAATATATCCGTATGTGGCTCAGTATCATACTGCATTTATAATGCTCCTGTGAAGGGCTTTATGTTTCATTAGGTCAAAGACAATATATAAATACAAGCTATGTTGTTGATCTAATTGAAACCTATAAAATTCTTAAAGGGGCTTAACAGGGTAGATGCTGGAGGATATTTCTCCTGGATGGGGAGCAAGGATAAAGGGTCAGCTATTTAGGGCTGAGATAAGGAGAAATTTCTTCACTCAAAGGGTTGTTGACTTTTAGATTCTCTACCTCAGAGAGCTGTAGATGTTCAGTCATTGTATATATTCAAAACAGACGTTTATAGATTTTTAAGTCCTAAGGAAATTAAGGGATATGGGGTTAGTGCAGGAAGGTGGCCTAGAGGTAGATCAGCCATGAGCTTATTGAATAACAGAGCTGGTGTGAAGTATCAAATGGCTCACTCCAGCTCCTGTTGCATGGAAGTGCCCTCTGTAAAACTCTACATGCCAAATTCCCAATGGAAAAGAGCAGGGTTCCCATGTAAAGAGCCCTCCTCTGGGGGTACCCACCTCCTTCAGATGACAAGATGGTGTGCAACAACATTTCTGGATGACAGAACAGTAGAAGGAACTGGAGTGCATGCAGGAGCAGCCTATGCAGCAATCCTCTCCGTGCAGAATCAAATGGCATGGAGGGGATTATTGAAAGATGGCTCAAGTTGAAGTGCCAGCTCTCAAGGGAGTGTTCTGGGCCTTGCACCAATGAGAAATTCTGTTCAAAGAGGGGTCAGTTCAGTTGGGAGTGGTCCATCCACTTTAGCCTCCTTGATGCCCCAATAGAACGAGAACCAAGTACCATTTTTGGTGTCCCTGTGATTTCGATTGTGAGCTGAATGTGCTGTGCCAGTTCCTGCAGTGACATATAGCCCATTTTTTCACCTTTCACTACATCCCAGACTCCCGTCACCTTGCACAGGCCATGACACTGATGTTCTCTAGCTTAAAGACCAGTGATTGGTCATTGCCACCAATTCCAAGAACTGATTATGGAATCCCTGCATTTTTCCAGTACATGGAAGGAAAAGCTGAGATACAGGTACTGAAGGAGCCTGATCCACAGCCTCACATGCCTCAGGGTCCAACAACAATAATACTCACCAATTTCGATTGGAAGGAGATCGTTGCGAGGTATTTTTGACAAAGCCTTTTCCAAGACCTCGACTGCCAATGGGAAAGGATAGTGATTAATTAATGTTTTAACAAGATACACTTTCGACTTGTTGTTTAGCTGTCCCCTGGGAATTTTCATTTCCTTAACATTTTCTTCCAGTAAGAATAGAAGTTTTTCATATTCCTCCACTGTCAGTTCTTCGACTGTGTCCAACAGTTTTGATCTAATATCCATTCTGAAACACAATGTTCTACTTTCAGGACACAGTGTAAACAGGCTACAAAGCAGACAATTTAAGCAATACAAGTATTACACGTTTATAATTTGATGAACATATAGGTATAAATGTATTGATTAGTAAGTTACTGTACAATTATTATTTATTTTTACTTCTATTTCCTCAATGATTACTGGTTTTGACCTGCAGAATTTGCTATATGGTGCCTTGATGCAGTGACAATTTTCAACAGAGTGCTAACCCATGGTTGTAACAGAGATAAGCTACAACTAATCTGGTACTTACTTGCAGTAAAGGGGAAAATTCTTCTTCAAATAACTTCATTTATTCATGAAATGAAGCCAAGATTCACAAAGTTCTGCAGGTAGCACTAATTATACAGGTCTTCATGTTGAGCTTTGAACCTTAACAAGTAAAGTTCAAAGTATATTTGAATCTGCAGCTGCATGTAAGAATTTCCTTACACATCTCAATATGCTCCATCATGTGCTCAAATTCACCTTTGAAATGGAGCAGTCTAACAAGCTCCCTTTCCTCAGTATGCTAGTTGAGAAATCCACTAATGGGTTCTCTACTACTGCCTACAAGCCTACCTGCATTGGTCAATATGCGCATTGGGATTCCTAGACCTCCACACACGATAAGATTGGCCTTATCGGTAATCTGGTAAATAGGGTCCGAACCATTTGCTTACCATGCAAGCTTAACACTGAAATACAACACATCAAAGCTATCCTGTGAGATAATGCCTACCCAATCAAGGCAGCATTTGACAAAGTGTGGCATCCAGGAGCCCTAGAAAAACTGAAGTCAATGGGAATCAGGGGGAAAACTCTCCACTGGCTGGAGTCATACCTAGAAAAAACAAAGATGTTTGTGTTTCTTGGAGGTCAATCATCTCAGTCCAAGGACATCACTGCAGGAGTCCCTCACGGTAGTGTCCTAGGCCCAACCATTCTCAGTTGCTTCATCAATGACCCTCCCCATATCATAAGGTCAGAAGTTGGGATATTTGTTGATGATTGCACATTGTTTGCAACTCCTCAGGTACTGAAGCAGTCTGAATCCATATGCAGCAAGACCTCAACAACACTCAGGCTTGGGCTGATAAGTAACATTCGTGTCACACAAGTGCCGGGCTATGACCATCTCCAACAAGAGAGAATCTAACCAACTTCACTTGACATTAAATGACATCACCATCGCTGAATCCCCCACTATCAACATCCTGAGGGGTTACCATTGACCGGAAACTGAGCTGGACTAGCAATATAAATACTCTGGCCACAAGAGCAGATCAGACTCTGGGAATTCTGTGGCAAGCAACTCACCTCCTGACTCCAAAAAGCCTGTCCACCATCTACAATGCACAAGTCAGGGGCATGATGGAATACTCTCCACTTGCCCAGGTGACTACTGCTCCAACAACACTCAAGAGGTTTTACACCATCCAGATCATACCAAACAGAAGTGCTATCAAGCAGCATTTAGCAATAACCTGCTTACTGACGCTCAGTTTGGGTTCCGCCAGGGTCACTCGGCTTCTGACTTCATTACAGCCATGGTTCAAACATGGACTAAAGAGCTGAACTCCAGAGGTGAGGTGAGAGCAACTACCCTTGATATCAAGGTAGCATTTGACTGAGTGTGGCATAAAGGGGCCTTAGCAAAATGGAGTTAATGGGAATCAGGGGGAAAACTATCCACTGGCTGGAGTCATACCTAGCACAAATGTTGTGGTTGTGGAGGTCAATCATCTCAGCTCCAGAACATCACTGCAGGGGTTCCTCAGGGTAGTATCCTCAACGCAACCATCTTCAGCTGCTTCATCAATGACCTTCCTTCCATCATGAAGTCAGAAGTGGGGATGTTCACTGATGATTGCACGAGATTCAGCACCATTCGCGACTCCTCAGGTACTTAAGCAGTTCATGTCCAAATGCAGTAAGGCCTGGACAATATCCAGGCTTGGGCTGACAAGTGGCAAGTAACATTCGTGCCTTACAAGTGCCAGGCAATGACTATCTCCAACAAGATAGAATCCAACCATCATCCCTTGACATTCAATGCCATTGCCATCGCTGAATCCCCCACTATCAACATCCTGGGGGTTACCATTGACCAGAAGCTGAATTGGACTAGCCATATAAATACTGTGGCTACAACAGCAAGTCAGAGGTTAGGAATCCTGTGGCAAGTAACTCACCTCCTGACTCCCCAAAGCTGTTCACCATCTACAAGGCACAAGTCAAGAGTGTGATGGAATACTCTCCACTTGCCTGGATGAATGCAGCTCCAACAACACTCAAGAAGCTTGATACCACCCAGGACACTCAAGAAGCTTGATACCACCCAGGATAAAGCAATCCACTTCATTGGCACCCCTTCCACAAACATTCACTCCCTTCACCACCGACGCACAGTAGCAGCAGTGTGTACCATCTACAAGATGTATTGTAGAAACTCACCAAAGTTCCTTAGACAGCACCTTCCAAACCCATGACTACTACCATATAGAAGGACAAGGGCAGCAAACAGATGGGAACACCAACACCTGGAAGTTCCCCTCCAAGCCACTCACCATCCTGACTTGGAAATATATTGCCGTTCCTTCACTGTCGCTGGGTCAAAATCCTGGCACTCCCTCCCTAACAGCACTGTGGGTGTGCCCACACCACAGGGACTGCAGCGTTTCAAGAAGGCAGCTCATCACCACCTTCTCAAGGGCAACTAGGGATAGGCAATAAATGCTGGCCTAGCCAGCATCTCGTAAATGAATTAAAAAATCCATCCGCCCTATGCTAGTGGGTCCAGGGCTGTTCAATCAGAGCTTCCGGACTGGGTCATCTCCTCTCCACAGTCGCCACTGCTGCTCGGAGGATGGCAGCTCACAACACCAAACGTGGCCTCTGCAACCCACAGTTTGGGAATCCCTGTTCTAGATGGTAGAGGTTGTGGATTTGGAAGCTGTCATCAGGGAAGCATTGGTGACGTAGCAGTGCTACGGTGCATTTTGGTAGATGCTTTACATGGGCAGCCACGGTGCACTGATGGAGGGAGCGAAGACTTAAGGGAGGTGGTGGGTGAGTTGCCAATCACGCAGACTATTATTCCTGGATGGTGTCAAGTTTCTTGGGTGCTGTTGGACTGCACTCACCCAGGCAAGTAAGGCCTATTCCACCACACTCCTGGCTTGTGCCTTTTAGATGGTGGAAAGGCTTTGATGAGTCAGAAAGTCAGTTTCTGCTGCAGAATACCCAGATGCTGACCTGTTCTCATAGCCACAGTACTTATGTGGCTGGTCTAGTTAAGCTTCTGGTCAACGGTGACCCCCAGGATGTTAATGATGGGGGATTCAATATCAGGAGTGCTGTTGAATGTCAAGGGAGGTATTTAGATGCTCCCATTGTTCCATATGTTAGTCGCTATCCTATCTTAGGTAACTCTGGTCTGACTCAGGTAGCTTACTTCAAACTTGTTTATTAACACTATATACAAGACAGGCTCTAGAGTAGGTATATCTCTCTTGAGTACAGACTATTCCCTCTGCTCTACTGAGTCTCGAGCACATGACTGCCGATGTCACTGTCAGATCATAAGACACATCACTAAATCGCTACCATAACTGTAACCCATTATACTGCACCTCCTCCCAAGTATACTGTCAACGTATTTAATGACAATGTTCAACTATTTCTTAAGCTATTTACATCACTTTTCAAACTTTTGTAGCCTCCTTTACTGTTACAGGTTCTATCCAAACCTACTCCAATTCCTCCCCCCTGTCCCCAAGTCACTGTTATGAGGGATTCAATCTCCCACAGTGTGCTTGGACTCGCTCGAAAGACGTTTTGGATACATGTGGGCATTCATCTTTTCCCGGGTAGGCTGTTATCAGCAATAAAATGGGCAGCAGCTTTCCAGGGCTGCTGGTAATTGGGATGTAATATTCAGGACAGCTGAACTGCAAGGACTGTGGAACCTTTTCATAGAAAGGCTGATACAAGAGAGAATGCTGAAAGATGTCAACACTTGCTCTCTCTTGAACCGGAAGAGGGTAGATTAGAATTCACTCAGGAATGTTCTACTCCCTTGAAATACACTGGGGAAAGACCTAGATGACAAAAGATCTTCAACTCCAATGAAGAATTGCACAGCTATATCATTCATTGTTGCATTAAGGACGATAAAGGTATTGAAAATCTGAGTTAAATGTTTCAGAAACTACTTTTGCTTTCTGTAGGCAGTAGTAACATTGTCGCACTTTCCTCAGTGTGATACTGCTCCACTGTGGGCAATGGGGAGACCATATCAGGATAAGAATATAAGACAGCAATGGAATGAATCTCCAGAACAACATCTAGACAAAATTCTTGTACAGGATTCCTACGCTGTAGGAGCTCTGAAGATTTCACCTCAGTTTCAGTGCTGAAGAACAGTTTTAGTGGGATGAAAATTTCCTGATGAGATTGAAATGTGGGCATCAACTTATTTTCACCCTAGCTAATAGGCTCTACCAATACTCTAGCTGTGTCATCCTCTATGGAATCAAGCATTTTGTTCTCCATGGACAACTCTTCAGGGTCAACCAGCATACACCTCTTTGGTGGGTTCAGTGGGGCAAACATATGAATGCTGCTCTTCCAAGCAAACACAGCTGACTCCTCAGAGTAAAAAACAGAGATTTCATACGCTTCAGCAGTATATTTGAACAGAGTACCAATCCCTAGGGCCTTAGCTTCCAATAGATCACTCGGTACTACAATGGCTTCTTTCTCATAACCTTCTTCAGGAAAGAGTCAATCCAGGTCCAAAAGGTCTTCTTGGATGACCCCTTGGATGGCCTGGCTTCGAAAGAACTGAGAGACCCACAATCTCAATATCTGCCCAGGATTGAGTGGATGGTGTCTATGTGATGGAGAGTGAAGCACTGCTCAATAAGTAAACCTCACCAGGTGTAGGGTGAAAATCTACCGGTTCATCACATGAATTTGGAAACTCCTCCATGAAAGTCAACCAGTTGTCTTGTTGTAGGTCCTCTCCTGCTTTTTCCAATATGTCCAGTTGTGTAGACACTTCCACTCATTAAAGATATGTGTTGATTGTGGACAACATAAAGAGTCTCAACAATCTGCCGCCCCTTGTAGCAAAGGGTGGTGATTAGCTGACCTTCAACTGGAAGATTCATGCCACCTGGATCTTGCAACTTAATGTCTGATGGATAGAGGGATATTGTTTGGAGCCAGTCCAGATGAGCAGCTAATATTGTAATGCCAGCTCTGGTGTCAATTTGAAATTCAGTTTTAAAGCTTTTAACTTCCACTGTGGCTGACCAATAGTCTTGATCATGACCCTTTGCTTCTCCTAGGAATTCTGTAATTCCGTGTCTGTCATTATTTCCAATTTCTTAAATAGTTTGCATTTCATGAATGTTCTCCTGTCTTCTTCCTCTATTGAAATGGTTAGACTTACAGAATTGCTTGAAGTGTCCTGGAAACACTCTGTGGGGCAATTTTGGCATCTGTGCTGCTTCTTTGCACTGTAATGTAAGCATCTCAAGATGTCTACTGTAGGGTTTACCACCCTTTCACCTGTTTAGACAGGCTTTTGAGTGGGTGGTGTTGCCGCTCTTAGGCCTACCCAGCTAATGGAGTCATCTAGAACCTCAGTGTCACAACGGATTATAGCCCAATTTACCTCTGAGTTCAGCCTGTCTCACGTACTGAACCACTTGATCAAGGGGGAGGTCATGTTTCATCCATAAAAAAATCAGAACTTTTCATCGCAGACTCTGACAACAACGCAGTCATGAGTAAATTCATTTTTCAATGCACCATGGCTGCAAGGACTAGCTAGGAGACTTTGGGATCTCTGAGCAAATCGCACTTGCTCAATCAAGAGGTTTTGTTTCGGACTAAAGTACATGTCAAACGCTTTTAAGACAGTCTCGAACTCTGCATAGGTCTCTTCTACCCCCATCTCAAGAGGACATCATTGCCAACAGGTCCTACGGCGTAAAAGAATGAACTAACCTGATGGTTCTGCTCTTTGGCATGCAAGCCCAGTACCCCTCAATACCTTAGGAAGTATTTCTTCATAACTCCCAGTGTTGGCCTCTCTGTGAGTCCTCGAGACCTTCGAGCGGGCAGGGTAGGGGCAGTGACTACTCACCTGGTGCCGACCTTGCTGCCGCATTCAAATGTGCATCCCTCAAAGGTAAGTTTTCAGATTCTTACTTCTAACAGGTTTTCTTCTATTTCCGCACCATGGATGTTTTGTTGATGGCACTAGCCCGTTGTTAGATTGGTGTCACCACCGCTGCTGCCATGTTTTGTATTTTAGTTACGTAACCTATCTTATCTCGAGTAACTCTGGTCTGACTCAGGTAGGTTACAGTGTAGGTACATCTCTCTTGAGTACAGACTATTCCCTCTGCTCTACCGAGTCTCTAGCACATGACTGCTGATGTCACTGTTACATAATGATACACATCACTAACTCATTGCCATAACTAATGTTAACCCATTATACTACACTCATGGAGATGGTCATTGTCTGACATTTTTCACTTATCAGATCAAGCCTGAATGTTATACAGGCCTTGATGCATGCAGGCACGGACTGCTTCATTATCTGCAAATCAAATTTTGTGTTGATGTTAAGGGAAGTCACTTTCACCCCAGCTTTGCAATTCAGCTCTTTTCATAGAATTACCAATTGATTACAGCACTGAAGGGAGCCATCCAGACTGACATATCTGTGGCCAGCTCTCCAGGCTAGTCCCATTCCCTTGTCACTTCCCTGTAGCCCTGCAAATGTTTTCTCCTCTGGTGCTTATTCAATTCTCTTTTGATAGCCATGATTGAATCTACCTCCATTCACCTGGACAGGGAGTCCTGCAGGAGTGGACACAGGAGGGAGTGGAGGCAGCTGGGAGAGGATCAATTGAAACCCAGGCCTGGGGCCCCATCTGGACTGGCAGCCAGCAGCAATTAAATTGAACTCAGGCTCAGGGCCATTCACTTACCTGGACATAGAGAGAGAGAGAGAGAGAGAGTCGGCAATGGGAGCAGACATGGGCATGCTCAGATTTGAAAGAGTGATCGATAACCATCAGTGTGACACCACAGGAAGGCCATGAGTTGATTGGTAGGTGAGTATTGCAACTTTGTTTTCCTTTCTCCAGAGTTAGGGGTTTGATCTGAATTACCTTCTAGTAGCATATACTCAAGATAAATAGCTTGAAGGTTATCAAATTGATTGAAGAATATAATTAGACATCTAAGCAGCCCAGCTGTAGCTGAGAGAAACAGGTGGTTCATTCATAAACAAAACCCTTTTTTTTCACAGCATCTCCTTAAATAGTAATCTATTGAGTGTCTACTGACACCAGTGCTTTTGTCCATGAGTGGAGGCTGGTCAGGACATGTTTATCACTATATGCAGCCCAAAATTTATGGCTAGTTCCAATTTTCAATGCCAAGTTCTATTGGAAGATCACTTGTTCTATTTCTTAGAGCGAAGTCGTTCCAGAGTTGCACAAAGTGAAAAAGGATGTTTTACCAGCTGGCCGCAATGGCAAGTTTTCGTGCCATATCATCCCATTCCTGGCGCATCCCGCCTCATTAATAATGTATTCCCAGGATACACGCTGGATTACAGGCGGTGGTGGGGGGCTCTGATTCGCCCACCCCACCATCACCTTAGGCCTTCAGTAATCCAGGCGCCATCTTTAAAAAGCGCTTCTACACAGAACTAGCTCTCTCTAGAGCATCGGAAGCTTTTGGAAAGTCATGGCTGACAAAGGGAGGAAGCATGCTGCTCCCAAATTTTGCCACACCTCCCTCAGGGGCCTACTGGACACATGTTGTTGTTTAAACATACCAACATCTCAGTAATCAGTCCGAAGCTAGACTAATGAACATACAATGTTATGGTAATGGTGATGAACCCCAAAACACTGAAATTTCAACTTTTCAAGAAGACAAAGGCCGGGATTTTCCGGCCCTGTCATGGACAGGACACGCCGCGGGGGAGGCGGTGCCCCAGCCAGAAGTCCATTGACTTGCAGCAGGACTGGAAGATAGCTGCGGCGGGCGGGTGCGGAAACTCCCAGCGTAACCTGTAAAAGTAGTGCTAAAACTGCAGAACTCTATAAGACACGGTTGAAGAACTCCAAACATGCTCCATAGATTAAATGGAGGCAGGAAAAGTCAGAAAATCAACTTTCAAAGTCATTCAGGGCTACACCACAGGTCTGTGAAGAAATGCCCGATCCAGCGATCATCGGCTTCAAGTCAGGTAACCAAGCAAAGATTGTGGAACTGGTGAGCAACCCTTAGAAAGGGTAAAAATTAATTTTAAATGGTGCACTGGGCAGGCAGCTGGGGAAAACCAGATCCCTAGCAAGGGCAGGTTACGGGAAACGCTGCAGTCTGGCTCCAAGATCCCGGACGACACAAACCTATTGTTAAGCCAGGTCTGCTGGACTTTAAGGGAAACCAAGACATTGATCAGGTGGGTTCCTCACAGCTTCCATTCCGACCCAAAGAATTACTTACTGGGCTGAAAGTCCAGGACTATCCGAGAGTTCAAAAATTAGGGAATGCTCCAGAAGTAAGGAAGGACAGAAAAAACAAAGGAAAAAGGGTAAACTCAAGAAGCGAGGATAGGGAGCATGTAAAACACCGAGAGAGGGATAAACCTGCAAAATCAAATTTAAAAAAAGGAAATGTGATGGAGAGAAATATAACAGTGAACTGAGGAAGAAACGGATCAAGTCCAGATCCAGAAGTTGGACCGGGGAAAGGAGTAATAGACCAGAGAGATGACAATCAACACAGATCTTATTTAGTACATACTTCAGAAGGTACAATAAGTAGAAACCAGGGGAATCTTATTTCTATTTTCAAAGGTGACAATCAGTCATACATTTGTAAGAAATTGTTCATTTCCAACTCAATGCCTAAGAACCAGATACTGCAACACCCAATGAAGATCATCCAAGTCAAGAAAAAGAAGTTCAGAGGGAGACTAGTGATCTTCCAAGTCTAACAAGAACACAGTCAGGGAGAGTTGTGAAGGCCCCTGACATATTGAACCTGTGATGTCAGATTTGGGGTATTATGTAAATATGAATGTAAAAATATGGATGAAGACTGGGAGGGGAAATGTAGTATTAGGGTATTAGAGTTTGTAAGGGTTAATGTGTGGGACTGTTAAAATAGCATCTCCCATATGGTGATGTAAGAGAACACTTGTAAGAGCACACAGAGAAGGGAGGGAATGCTCATGGCTTCAGCAGTGTAACAGCTAGACATGGAAAGCTGTAGATAGTTCAGTTGTGTAAAATAAACCAGTTGTCATTTGAACATACCAACGTCTCAGTAATTATTCTGAAGCTAAACTAACCAACATACAACAACTTCATTTGAAGTGGAAACAGGGCCAGGAAGAGAAATCATGGTGCTTCTCCTGTTTCTGGGCCCTGTATTGCCTCCCTACCCTTTAACTCTCCCACTTAATCATGCATGATGTTTTTTCCCCTTTCAAGATTCACCAATCAATTCACCAAACAATCACAGAAAGGTCCTAGTAAAATGATAACTCCCATTGTTGGCATCTGGTTACAAATATTGTCCAATATATCTGCAGCATGGGTCATTAATATTAAGAGAAGCAACAATATAATGCAGTGTTAGTTTGTGTGTGCCCTATAGGTGATCCCACCATAACTAACAAACAAACCAGAGAGCACAAATTTTAGTTTAACAGTATCATGCAATATTGTTAATGTGACAGGAAAATATCCCATTAGTTATTTATAACCCTGCGGGCAATAAAATTGATTTTGGTGGCTGCCTCATTAACATGTTCTGCACATTGCACCATATGTGCACCGTGACAGTAAATTCAAATTTGGGGGAAATATTCAATACTTGCAACCCAGATTGCAAGAAAACCTTTTGTTTCATATATTTTGACTACCTATTCTGTATAGAAAAGAAAGACAGTCTCCATGCTACAACTCCTATTGTTTCATTGTTGGAGAGTTGTAAAAGGGAAAGAGGGAAGGAAGGAGAGATGGGAGGAGGAGAGGAGACGGCCTCATTCACTTGCTGCTGCCTAAGCTCCCTCCTCCCTCCCCGGACACATTGACACAGCACTCACTCAACTCATTCAAGATAACTCAATATCACTAGAAGTGAAGTTCCAGCTCTCTGGGAGTGGCTCATACTGTGGAGTTGGATGGCTGCTGGGTCCAGCCTGGCACGAGCCTGAGCTCCCCTGGGCCTGCTCTGGCCTCATTACAGGCAGGGACTACCTGCTGTTCTTTCATTTTCTGCTTCATCTCCTTGGCCTCCCAGGAGGTGTCGTCACAAATCGTTCAGTGCAGCTGAAAGACTCCTGCATGATGACCTTAACCTTTTAGGCCCATGAATTTGATGTTGCTGAAAACCCTAATGACTTATAATGGATGCACAGATAATTTCTTACACTTACAGAAATGCTGTTCTGTGGATTTCCCCTGTGCTGGCCCCTCAAAAATATTGGTTTTGTTTTAAATGTATTTTTAAGTTCAAAAGTGTGATTATTCATCGGATTCCCTTGACGCCACAAACAGTCAGGTTTTCATTGAAATCTTAAACAAACTAGTTTTGATTCCAGCTGCTTTAATCACCTTCCTCCTAAGGGTACCTGCAAAATCTGAGTGCCCAAGAAATCTTTGCTGCTTGGCCTGCACATATTTCCATATTAACCAACTTTAGTTTGCCAGGGTCATTGTGATTATACATGGAGGTTTTATTTCCAACCCTCCCTCCGGCTCTCTCTCCCCTCTCACCCCCACCCCATCATCCTCTCCCCTTGTCCTTACCAAATCAAAATGCACATCCTCCTTTTCTGATCACCTTTGTTTTCTTTTTGGGTTAAATTCATAAATCCCAGAGTAATTGGCTTAAAAAAAACCCTATATTCATTGAAGGTTATTTTAAGAGATTTGGAGACCAATGCAGAAGTGGGAGAAGCAGGATCTGTCATTGGAGGTGCAGCTCTGTCTTTCCTGCATGCACTGTTGCTCCCATCACTGCTCTGCTGTCAGTCCGAACTTTGAGCAGCTTTGTGGTTGACTGGTTTTAAAAAAAAACTTGGAACCGCTAAGTTGCTCAAAAGGTAGAAGCAGCAGAGCAGCAAGTTAGTTAAACTGGCCTGAAAAACCAGCTTCAAAAAATATAATCAGAACTGTCAGGCAGACGGTTCCGATTTTTAAAGCTGGTCTTTTCCAGTCTGCAGCTCTGTCTCTGGCTGCTCAGACTGAATGGACTCTGTTTACAAAATGGAGCCCGAGCCCTCTAGCCTCCGGTGTTACATACAAGCTGTACCCCACCTCTCCTGGGCCCTGAGCTGGGAGAGCATAAATTGAACCCAGGCCCCAGGCCATTCACTTACCTGGAGATGGAGGGAGAGAGTCAGCAGTGGGAGCAGCAGAGAAAGGATAAATTGAACCCAGGATTAGGGTAACTCCCTGGAAAGAGCGAGTGGCAGTTGCAGCAGACTTGGGCACGCTCAAATTTGAAAAAGTGAAAGATAACCAAGATGACATCACAGGATGTGCATGAGCTGATTGGTAGGTGCGTAATGCAGTTTCGTTTCTCTTTCTTCAGAGCTAGGGGCTGGGTCTAAATTACCTTCCAGTGATGAAAGCTAAAATAAATAGGCTTGAAGGTTATCAAGTAGATTGAAGAATATAATTAGACAATTGAGCAGCCCAACTGTTGCTGAAGAACAAAGGTTATTCGTTAGTAAACAAACACTTTTTTCACAACATCTCCTCAACTACCATTTATTGGTGTCTAATGACACCAGTGTGTTAGTACATGAGGTGAAACAGGTCAGGCTATGTCAAACACTATATGCAGCCCAAAATCTATGGTCAATTTCAGTTTTCAATGCCAAGTTCTGTTAGAAGACCACTTCTAATTATTAGTTTTAACAATATCTATAATTTCTAGTAAAGTCCCGTTTTAAAGATATATTACATATTTTAAACAGATTCGTAACTGCTGAGATGGTAAAGCAGTCTGTGTCTCCATGCAGCAAAACCTGAACAACATTCAGGCTTGGGCTGATAAGTGGCAAGCACCACACAATTGCCCAGCCATGACCAACTCCAACAACAGTGAATCCAAACACCCCCCTTGACATTCAATGGTATTACCATTGCTGAATCTGCCATCATCATTAGCCTAAGGGTCACCATTGACCAGAAACATAACTGGACCAGCCACATAAAGATTGTGGATAGCTATTGTGGCTATAAGAGCAGGTCAGAGCTTGGGTGTTTCATTGGTATTCACCTCCTGACTCCCCAAAACTTTTCCACCATCTACAAGGCACAAGTTTATTTGATCCATTCCTGAAATGTGGGTGTCATTAGCAAGGTCAGCATTTATTGCCAAACACTAATTGCCTTGAGAAGATGGTGCTGAGCTGCCTTCTTGAACTGTTGCGGTCCATGTGGTGTAGGTACAGCCACAGTGCTGGTTGGGAGGGAGTTCCAGGATTTTGACCCAGCAACAGTGAAAACAGTGATATAATTCCAAGACAGGATAGGATGGTGCATGATTTGGAGGGGAACTTGCAGATCTTGATATTCTCATCCATTTGCTGCCCTGGTCTTTCTAGGTCAGTGCTTCCCAAACTATTTTCTAATGTGACACTATTTTAACACCTGAAAATTAACATGACGACAGAAGCCAGGAAAACAGCAATAAAGCAGCATAGTGACAGCAAGAAAGCAACATAGTAACAGCGATAAAGCAACATAGAAACAGCAAGAAAGCAGCATAGTAACAGCAATAAAGCAACATAGTAACAGCAATAGAGCAACATAGTAACAGTGATAAAGCAACATAGAAACAGCAAGAAAGCAACATAGTAACAGCAATAAAGCAACATAGTAACAGCGATAAAGCAACATAGTAACAGTGATAAAGCAACATAGTAACAGCGATAAAGCAACATAGAAACAGCAATAAAGCAACATAGAAACAGCGATAAAGCAACATAGTAACAGCAAGAAAGCAGCATAGTAACAGCAATAAAGCAACATAGAAACAGCGATAAAGCAACATAGTAACAGCGATAAAGCAACATAGTAACAGCAATAAAGCAGCATAGTAACAGCAATAAAGCAACATAGTAACAGCAATAAAGCAACATAGTAACAGTGATAAAGCAACATAGTAACAGCGATAAAGCAACATAGAAACAGCAATAAAGCAACATAGAAACAGCGATAAAGCAACATAGTAACAGCAAGAAAGCAGCATAGTAACAGCAATAAAGCAACATAGTAACAGCGATAAAGCAGCATAGTAACAGCAATAAAGCAACATAGTAACAGCAATAAAGCGGCATAGAAACAGCAATAAAGCAACATAGAAACAGCAATAAAACAGCATAGTAACAGCAATAAAGCGGCATAGAAACAGCAATAAAACAGCATAGTAACAGCAATAAAACAGCATAGTGACAGCAATAAGGGGAGGCGATGACATAGTGGTATTGTTGCTGGACTAGTAACCCAGAGACCCAGGGTAATGCTCTGGGGACCCAGGTTAAAATCCCACCACAGCAGATGGTGGAATTTTAATTCAATAAAAATCTGGAATTAAAAGTCTAATGATGACCATGAAGCCATTGTCGATTGTTGTAAAAACCCATCTGCTTCATTTATGCCCTTTAGGGAAGGAAATCTGTCATCCTTACCTGGTCTGGCCTACATGTGACTCTTAAACATCCTCTGAAATGTCCTAGTGAGCCACTCAGTTGTACCAAACTCCTACAAAAAAATCACAAAAAAGGGATGAAGCCAGACGGACCGCCCAGCATTGACCTAGACACCAGAAACGACAACAGCAATCATAGCCCTGTTAACCCTGCAAAGTCCTCCTTGTTAACATCTGGGGGCTAGTGCCAAAATTGGGAGACCTGTCTCACAGACTAGTCAAGCAACAGCCTGACATAGTCGTTCTCACAGAATCATACCTTACAGACAATGTCCCAGACACCACCATCACCATCCCTGGGTATGTCCTGGCCCACTGGCCAGACAGACCCAGCAGAAGTGGCGGCACAGTGGTATACAGTCAGGGAGGGAATTGCCCTGGGAGTCCTCAACATCGGCTCCGGGCCCTATGAAGTTTCATGGCATCAGGTCAAACATGGGCAAAGAAACCTCCTGCTGATTACCACGCACAACCCTCCCTCAGCAGATGAATCAATGCTCCTCCATGTTGAACATCACTTGGAGGAAGCACTGAGGGAGGCAAGGGTACAGAATGTACTATGGGTGGGGGACTTCAATGTAGCAGTAGCACCACTACTGACCGAGCTGGCTGAGTCCTAAAGGACATAGACTGGGTCTGAGAAAACCGACAAGAGGGAAAAATATGCTTGATCTCATCCTCACCAACCTGCCTGCCGCAGATGCACCTGTCCATGACAGTATCAGTAATCAGTATCACCACACAGTCGTTGTTTAGACGAAATCCCACCTTCACATTGAGGATACCCTCCATCGTGTTGTGTGGCACTACTGCCATGCTAAGTGGGATAGATTTTGAACAGATCGAGCAACGCATCCATGAGGCATTGTGGGCCATCAGCAGCAGCAGAATTGTACTCGAACACAATCTATAACCTCATGGCTCAGCATATGCCCCACTCTATCATTACCATCAACCCTGGCTCAATGAAGAGTGCAGGAGAGCATGCCAGGAGCAGCACCAGGCATACCTAAAAACGAGGTATCAACCTGATGAAGCAACAACACAAGACAACTTGCAAGCCAAAGAGCATAAGCAGCAAGTGATAGACAGAGTTAAGCGATCCCACAACCAACAGATCAGATCTAAGCTCTGCAGTCCTGTCACATCCAGTCGTGAATGGTGGTGGACAATTAAACAACTCACTGGAGGAGGAGGCTCCAAAAATATTCCAATATCCAATGATGGAGGAGCCCAGCACAGCAGTGCAAAAGATAAGGCTGAAGCATTCACAACAATCTTCAGCCAGAAGTGCCGAGTGGATGATCCATCTTGGCCTCCTCTGGAGGTACCCAGCATCATAGATGCCAGTCTTCAGCCAATTCGATTCACTCCATGTGATATCAAGAAACAGCTGAAGGCACTGGATACTGCAAAGGCTATGGGCCCTGACAATATTCCGGCAAAAGTACCGAAGACTTGTGCTCCAGAACTTGCCGGACCCTAGCCAAGCTGTTCCAGTACAGCTATGACACTGGCATCTACCTGGCTATGTGGAAAATTGCTCAGGAATGTCCTGCACACAAAAAGCAGGACAAATCCAACCGAACCAATTACCGCCCCATCAGTATACTCTCGATCATCAGTAAAGTAATGGAAGGGGTCATCAACAGTGCTATCAAGCGGCTCTTGCTTAGCAATAACCTGCTCACTGATGCCCAGTTTGGGTTCTGCCAGGGCCACTCAGCTCCTGACCTCACTACAGCCTTGGTTCAAACATGGACAAAAGAGCTGAACTCCCAAGATGAGGTGAGAGTGACTGCCCTTGACATCAAGGCCACATTTGATCAAGGAACCCTAGCAAAACTGGAGTCAATGGTAATCAGGGGGAAAACTCTCCACCGGTTGGGGTCATACATAGCACAAGGGAAGGTGGTTGTGGTTGTTGGAGGTCAGTTATCTCAACTCCATCTCATCAATGCAGGAGTTCTTCAGGGTAGTGTCCTCGACCCAACAATCTTCAGCTACTTCATCAATGACCTTCCTTCCATCATAAGGTCAGAAGTGGAGGTGTTCGCAGATGATTGCACAATGTTCAACACCATTTGCGACTCCTCAGATACTAAAGCACTCCATGTCCAAATGCAGCAAAATCTGGACAATATCCAGACTTGGGCTGATCATCTCCAAGCGAGAACCCAACCATTGCCCCTTGATGTTCAATGGCATTACCATCACTGAATCCCCCACTATCAACATCCTGGGGTTGCCATTGACCAGAAACTGAACTGGACTATCCACATAAATACTATGGCTACAAGAGCAGGTTAGAGGCTAGGAATCGTATGACAAGTAACTCACCTCCTGACTCCCCAAAGCCTGTCCACCATCTATAAGGCACAAGTTCAGAGTGTGATGGAATACTCCCCACTTGCCTGGATGATTGCAGTTACCACAACACTCAAGAAGCTTGACACCATCCAGGACAAAGCAGCCCACTTGATTGGCACCACATCCACAAACATTCACACCCTCCACCACCGACAGACATTAGCAGCAGTGTGTACCATCTACAGGATGTACTGCAGGAATTCGCCAAGGTTTCTTCAACAACATCTTCCAAACCCATGAACACTACCATCTAGAAGGACAAGGGCAGCAGATAGATGGAAACACCACCACCAGGAAATTCCCCTCCAAGTCACTTACCGTCCTGACTTGGAAATATATTGCCGTTCCTTCACTGTCTCGGAGTTAAAATCCTGGAACGCCCTTCCTTACAGCACTCTGGGGTGTATCTACACCACATGGACTGTAGCGGTTCAAAAATGCAGCTCACCACAACCTTCTCAAGGGCAACTATGGATGGGCAATAAATACTGGCCCAGCCAGCGATGCTCACATCCCATGAATGAAGAATAAATAAATAAAACAGTATAGTGACAGCAATAAAGCAGCATAGTGATAGCAATAAAACAGCATAGTAACAGCAATAAAACAGCATAGTGACAGCAAGAAGGCAGCATAGTGACAGCAAGAAAGCAGCATAGTGACAGCAAGAAAGCAGCATAGTGACAGCAATAAAACAGCATAGTAACAGCAATAAAACAGCATAGTAACAGCAAGAAAGCAGCATAGTGACAGCAATAAAACAGCATAGTAACAGCAATAAAACAGCATAGTAACAGCAATAAAACAGCATAGTAACAGCAATAAAACAGTGAAGAACAGCATAATTACAGCAAAGAAACAACTTATCTCATGAAGCTGCTAATGTATATAATGTTATTGGAAATTATTTTTTTAAATAGAGATTTAGTCTGTGGGTGTGTCTGTGTGTCTTAATTGGATTAAAGCCATCTAGCCTGGGTGCTTTGCTGTATAGTAGTTTTGAGATGTAAATAGAGGTAGAGGTACATTTGCATTTTGTTGAATAGAGCATTCAAGGGTGGGAGTGAAATCTTACACCTAGCTAGGAGAGACCAAGCAATGTTTATATTACTCATAAAATTGGTACTATGAAACGAGTTCAAAGGGCCTGGTGATATAGTGAGAATTTACATTCAAAGAGGAGTGCTGGGTATAACAGAAAGCAAGTTTATGTATGCAGAACAGAGGTATGTAATATCAAAGCAACTTTAAGCCTACAACTGTCTGCAAAGAAACCAAATTGAAAGAAACCTCATTTTGAATTTGTAAGGTGAAAAGGCTTTGTCTGGTGTCTGGTTAAGTCTATTGGTTATTGTTGTCTTAGTGGAGATTAATTTGGGAATTTGTTAAGGGTTATGATAGTAGTAATTTGTAGCCATGTGTATATATTTAATTTATTGTAAATTAATAAATGTCTCAAGCAGTTTGACATAAAAACCTCTCGAGAACTGGTGGTCTTATTCCTGGATTTAGAGCTGCAACTCAAAACATACCAATTGAAAATATAGGTTACAACAATTGTTTAAAGTTTCCCTCTGAGATTTTAAATTAAAAACTGCTGTGTCATAACAATTGGGGGCTCTTGGCGGTATAAGATTTTAATTCCTTAATTGGTTTGGAATTGGTGAACATTAAGGTTACAAGTACAAGAAGCATTTTGAATGCAGGAATTGGTGAGGTATTTTAGAAGTGGTGAGACTGCAAGATGGCTTTGGCAATTGCTAAGACTTGTCTGGGAGTAAACGATATAACTCTGATTGGATTGGAAAAAATAACTAAAAGTAAGTTAACAAATTTAAACATCTCCCCTCTGGTTCTACTCTGGAGATAAGTCCTTCCTCATCTCCTGGCGTCTCTTTTTTAACTGCCAACACTTTCAGTTGAAATTCTCTCTCTCTTTTTCTCTTTCCTCCTCTATCTTCACAATTTCTAATTCCCTTTCCTGTTTTGCTGGCAAATAAGTTAAATTTGGGGTTACCTGAGGGTGCTAGGAAATCAGATATAATTAAAAGTATAGCACAACATCTACAGGTGGAAGTGAAACCTGACACGATATAGTCACAGCTAGAGGTAGTGAGATTTCAGTTACAAATGAAGACGCTTGAATTTGAACAAGCAAAGGAACTGAAGAAGCTTGAATTAGAAGCAAAGGACAGAGAATTGGCTTTTAAAAGGGAACAGGTAGAAAGGTAGGAAAGAGAAAGAAAAACAGGAAAGGGAATTAGAAATTGTGAAGATAGAGGAGAAAAGAGAAAAATAGAGAGAGAATTTCAACTGAAAGTGTTGGCAGTTAAAAAAGAGACGCCAGGAGATGAGGAAGGACTTATCTCCAGAATAGAACCAGAGGGGAGATGTTTAAATTTGTACAAGCTCTTCTAAAGTTTGAGGAAAAAGATATTGAAGCATTCTTTATTTCATTTGAGAAGCTAGCTAAACAGATGAAATGGCTACAGAAAAACTAGACATTATTATTACAGTCTAATTTAGTGGGTAGAGTGCTTCGCTATCAGAAGAAGTGTCAGTGAAATATGATGAGGTGAAAAAGGCTATTTTGAGTGCATTTGAGTTGGTTCCTGAAGCATACAGGCAGAAATTTAGGAATATGCGAAAACAGCCTGGGCGAACTTACATTGAGTTTGAAAGAGTAAAACAAAGTAATTTTGACCAGTGGATACAGGCGTTAAAAATAGAGACAACCTATGCAGCTCTTAGGGAAGTCATTCTTTTGGAAGAATTTAAAGATTCAACCCCTTCAGTAGTGAGAACTCATGTGGAGGAACAGAGGGTTGATTCTGTAAGTCAATCAGCAGGGATGGCTAATGATTATGAGTTAGTTCATAGAACTAAACCTTTTTTTCGTCACCCTTTCAAATTGGAAAAGGATAATAAGTGGGAAGGTGAAAGGAAGGCAGGTAGTCAGGGAAGAGAAGGAGTAGCTGGAAGTTCCCAGGAAGTGATTTCTCAGAATAAAAAGGAAGGTACTGAAGGTAGAAGTGACATTTGAAAATTGAGGTATTTTCATTGTAATAAAGCAGGGCACACAAAGTAAGTGTGTTGGAAATCGCAGGAAAAATCTGTTTGAATTATTGGGGTACAGAAACACTCTGGAAATAAAAGGACTGTGGGTTCTGAGGTTCAGGCACAGGAGAAACCAGTACAGGTTTGTGTACAGGTGAAACAGGGAGAATCAGTGATAGGTGAAGAAGTGAGAAGTTCACAGTTTACTCAAGAGAATTCTGAGAGCAGGTTGCAGAAATGTTTAAAGACTTTGTGTGTGAAGGGAAAGTCTTTCCATGCGTACAGGGTGGAGTAGGTAAAGTTGTTAAAATTTTAAGAGACACAGGGGCGAGTCAATCTTTAATGTTGTGGGATAGTGATATTTGTTGTTCAAAGGGAGTATTGCAGAAGCAGGTAATAATAAGTGGGGTTCATGGAGATGCTAAATCTATTCCGTTGTGGAAGGTAAATTTAAAGAGCAAATAGAAGACAGGTGAAGTTATAATTGGAGTGGTGGAAAAATTGCCCATTGTAGGGGTTCAATTTATTCTGGGTAATGATATAATGGATCGCAAATATGGGTGATGCCTATGGTAGTTCAGCAGCCTGTGGAAGTGTTTTCAACAGAGGTGTTACAGAAGGAATATCCTGGATTCTTTCCTGATTGTGTTGTAACAAGATCAAAAGCTCATAGGGAAGAACGAGAAAAACAAGACAGGCAGGCAGATCAAAGGCAAGAAGAAGGTGTCGAAATTCAATTAGCTGGCACTGTGTTTGATAACATTGTTCAGGAGGAAAGAATATAGGTCAATTCAGCTGAAGTGTTTAACTCAAGGAGGTTATTGGAGTTACAGAAAAATGATTTGCAATTAAAGCAGTTATATCAGAAAGCTTATTCAGAAACAGAAGCAAAACGTATTCCAGTATGTTATTACCTTTGGGGAGATATTTTAATGAGAAAGTGGAGGTTGGATCATGTCTGAGCAAATGAAAGCTGGAGGGAGGTGCATCAGATTGTTATCCCATTAGGGTATAGAAATGAGATTCTGAGGATTGCTCATGAAATTCCAATGGGGGGACATTTAAGAATTAGGAAAACACAGGAAAAGATAAAGAGGTTTTTTTTTTGGCCAGGATTGCATAGGGATGTAGTCAAATTCTGTAGAACCTGTCATACATGTCAAATAACAGTGATTAAGCTGGCGCCTTTAATCCCAATACCAGCATTTGAAGAACCTTTTACCAGGGTAATGATTAATTGTGTAGGACCCCTCCCTAAGATTAAAAATGGAAATCAGCATTTACTGACAATAATGGATTTGTCTACCAGGTTTCCTGAAGCAATATCTTTAAGAAATATTACAACTAAGATGATTGTGGAGGGGTTAATTAATTTTTTTTACAAGATATGGTTTACCTAAAGAAATACAATCAGGTCAGGGATCAAATTTCATGTCACAGCTGTTTAAGGAAGTAATGCACAGTTTGGGGATAAAATGGTTTAAGCCAACAGCTTATCATCCGGAGTCACAAGGAGCTTTGGAAAGATGGCATCAAACTTTAAAAACTATAATGACAGCGTACTGTCAAGGATCATCCTCAGGATTGGGATACATGAATTCCATTTTTGTTATTTGTTATTAGAGACGCTTCTAATTCATCAACTGGTTTTAGCCCTTTTGAACTAATTTATGGTCATGAGGTAAGGGGAACACTGAAATTGATTCATGAGAAATCGGTGGGTCAAAATTCAGAAACTATTCTCCTGGATTACATTTCAAATTTCAGGGAAAGATTGAACAGGGCATGTGAGTTTGCTTGGGAACAATTAAAGACATCACAGAAAGCGATGAAAGTGAAGGCAGATAAGAAAGCTAAAACTCACAGTTTTGTTTCTGGAGAGAAAGTACTAGTTTTGTTACCAATACCAGGTGATTCGTTAAATGCAAGATTTAGTGCGCCTTACAGGATTGAAAAGAAATTGAGTGAAGTAAATTATTTAAGAAATATTCCAGAGAGAAAAAAGCAGAGGGTGTGTCATGTAAATATACTTAAAAGTACTTTGATAGGGAAGAGGAACAGAAGTGATGGTGGATGATGAGAAAAAGTGCAGGGCTCTGAAATTGATTTTCCTTTAATCAGACTGGATAATGAGGGGGTGCTTGAAAATGTAAATGCAATATTGAGTTACCTTCCAAGCAAGTGTCAAAGTGATTTGGAAAAGCTATTGCAGTCACACAAACCTATTTATGGAAATAACTTGGGAAAGATATTGTGTGTATAGAAATATTATCTTTACTAAGGCAACATCCTTATAGATTAAATTTGGCAAAGTTATCACAAGTACAAAAAGAAATTGATTTCATGCTTCAAAATGATATCATTGAGTCTAGTTGCAGTAATTGGAGTTCACCTGTTGTACTGGTATCGAAACTGGATGCAACTGAAAGACTGTGTGGACTATCGAAAGGTGAATGCGGTGACAAAAGCAGATTCATATCCTATACCACGATTGGAGGATTGCATTGAGAAAGTGGGACAATCCAAATTTATCACAAAGATTGACTTGCTAAAAGGATATTGGCAGGTACCGTTGTCGGAGAGGACAAAGGAGATATCAGATTTTGTAATGCCAAGTGGACTATATCAGTTTAAAATCATGCCATTTGGTATGAAGAATGCATCTGCGACATTTCAAAGACTGACAAACAAAATAATTGCAGGTCTAAGCAATTGTGCTGTTTACACTGATGATTTAATCGTTTTCAGTCAGATGTGAGAGGAGCATTTACAGCATCTGGAAGAATTATTTACTTGACTACAAGAAGCTAATTTGGTGATGAACTTGGCTAAAAGTTAATTTGCAAAAGTGTTAGTTACATATCTAGGCCATACCATTGGACATGATAAGGTGGCTCCAAGAGATGTGAAAGTCAAGGCAATCGTGGATTTCCCAGTGCCTACAACAAAACAAGAAGTTTTGAGGTTTCTGGGCATGAGTGGGTTTTAGCAGAAATTTATACCAAAGTTTAGCCAAATGGTTGCTCCACTGACTGAACTATTAAAAAAGAACAAGAAGTTTCAATGGACACTGGAGTGTCAGAAGTCATTTGATAGTTTGAAAACTGTATTAACTACAGCACCAGTTTTGGCAGTACCCAATTATGCCAAACAATTCAAGTTGGCCATTGACGCAAGCGATATAGGCGTTGGGGCTGTACTGTTACAAGAAGGTGACACTGGAATTGAAAAACCGATCGGGTATTTTTCACGGAAGCTGAATGTACAACAGAGAAGATATTCAACGATCGAAAAAATGACTTTGGGTTTGGTGTTAGCATTGCAGCATTTTGAAATTTATGTTGCAAACAATTCATCACAATCAATTGTTTATACAGACCATAATCCTTTGAAGTTTTTGGACAAATTTCAAGACTAAAGTGCAAGACATTTTAGGTGGATTTTATTATTGCAACCATTTAATCTACAGATTATACATATTGCTGGAAGAGAACAGCTGTTTGCAGATGCCTTATCAAGAATTTGAAACTTAAAGGAGAATTGGACTTTTTAAAAAAAAACTTGGACGCTGAACATATATATATATATAATATATAGTTAAAAACAAAAAGCTAAAAGCTACTGCGGATGCTGGAAATCCAAAACAAAAACAGAATTACCTGGAAAAACTCAGCAGGTCTGGCAGCATCGGCGGAGAAGAAATCAGTTAACGTTTCGAGCCTTCATGGCCCTTCGGCAGAACTGAAGCATAGTTAGGAGAAGGGAGAAATATAAACTGGTTTAAGGTGGGGGTATATAAATATAAACCAGTTTATATTTCTCCCTTCTCCTAACTATGCTTCAGTTCTGCCGAAGGGCCATGAAGGCTCGAAACGTTAACTGATTTCTTCTCCGCCGATGCTGCCAGACCTGCTGAGTTTTTCCAGGTAATTCTGTTTTTGTTTTATATATATATAGTTATGTTAATTCATGCATCTGGTAATGTAATAGTGTAATAAGTGTAGGAGATAGTGTTAGATGGGTTATTAAAAATGAAGCCATCTTTTAGAATTATGACAGTTCATTTTTCGATAGGAAGGGGGATGTCATGAAGCTATTAAGCGGGTGGGGCCCGTTCCCTGACGCATAAAATGACACGCGGTGATGTCGGGCGGGTGTCCCAACGTCACCGCATACCATTTAGATTTTCAGTTCGGCGCACCCGCCAAACCGTCAAAGGCCTATTTAATGCCATTTAAAACCTAATTAACTCAATTAAATGAGCTGCCTGTCCAACCTTAAGCCCAGACGACCTTCGCATTTTTCATGAAACCTCATCCACAGTCAGGATGAGGAATCATGAAGTGTTTTAAAACCTAATAAAAATGTTTACATTAATTCTTTGACATGTCCCAGCTCATGAGACGGTGTCACATGAGGGGACATGTTTTAAAAGTTTTTTTCTCCTTCATTTAAATGTACGCATGTCAAACTAACCTCCCTGAGGCACCTCCATGCCTCAGGGAAATTTTTGCGTGCGGAAGTGCGCACGCCCCGACTCAGGGAAACCGCCCCCTCCAAATGCACAGCACTTCCGGGCGAGCGTCTTGATGGGCAGGCCTTAATTGGCCTGCCCACGTAAAATGGCAGCGCGGCCCCAATTGGGGGCGCGGATTGGGTTTGTGTCCGCCCCCGCACAACCCCCCCCGACAGGGGAAAATTTTTCCCAGGTAGATTGAAGCGCTTTTAAAAAAATAAATGCATTAAAAATTTAATGAAACATGTCCCCTCATGTTTTTATTTTTCAAAGAATGTTTTCATTTAATTTGTAAAAGCTTTAGGAAACCTCATCCTGCTGGTGGATGAAATTTCCTAAAAAACTTAAAGGCCGCTTGGCCTTTTCGCCTGCCCACCGACTGTAAGGTTGGACGGGCAGCGTAAAATTCAGGCTAATTACCCGGTTAATGGCCTTAATAGGTCTATCAATTATCGGTGGGCACCCAGCCGACTCCGACACATGCCCGCCAAACGAAATATCGTGCGACTTCACGATGACGTTTGGACGCACGCCCGATGTCATTGCTCATCATTTAATGTTCCAGCATGTAGGGCGCGCGCCTGCATGCCAAATGGAAAATTCTGTCCATGCAGGTTTCAGTCAAGCTCTCCATATTACTTGGTGACAGGAAGACTCAGTGAAGCCACTTTCCCACCACTGCTGCAGACACATTGTAATCAGCCCCTCTCCTCACAGCGTGCACACACACACAGACACACACACACACACCCCCTTTCCCAACTCGCAAACTGCCTACTCACTCAGCAGCCCCTCTTCCCAAACCCACAGCCCCATTCACTCAGCAGCACCTTGTCCAGAACCCCCTAACCCCCACTCACTCAACAGCCTCCTTCACAGTCCTCTTCTCCCCACTAACTCAACAGCCTCCTTCACAGCCCTCTTACCCCCACTCACTCAGCAGCCCCATTCCCAAATCTCCTCCCTTAGCTCACTCAGCACACCCTCTTCCCAACAGCCCCCAACCCCCCCCACCCAACACACACACAATACATCAGCCCCTCTCCCCTTCCCGCCTTTTGGTCTAGTTATTAGTGCCTGTGAAGCACAATCACTATCCTAGTGAGGGGTGGGGGATAAGGAGTCTGTAAACAGGTACACAGGAGCAGGAATCCAGTAAAGTTTGAAGCCGCCACTCACCATTTCGGTTCAGTCCCACGACCTCCAGATTTTTCCTGTACTCAGGCAGTGACTGTGTTACACCTGCAGGCCGCCAGCTGTGCCAAGTCAGCGCATAAACATCCCAGGCCCACTCAAACCCATGTTTTCTGAAATTAAAGAACACTTTAGGCTCACCGTCCACCCTGTGCTGTTTTGCGGAACTGATCCAGTGGATCCAGGGCTGTCCTATCAGAACTTCCAGACGGGGTCATCTCCTCTCCAGAGTCGTCATTGCTGCTCGGAGGATGGCAGCTCATAACACCAAACATGACCTCTGTGATCGCATTGGGGGTCACAACCCAGAGTTTGGGAATCCCAGTTCTAAGTGGTAGAGGTTGTGAAGGTCAAGCTGCCATCAAAGAAGCATTGGTAACCTGACCAAATATTGTGCTGTTGTCAAGGCACAAGTACCTGGATCTGCACCTTAAGTGCTGTAAACTGCAGGGCTATGGGCTGGGTGAAGGAAGGTGGGATTAGAAAGGGCACCTGGGTGTCCTCGGGCTGGCATGGACAAGATGGGCCGAATGGCCTCCTTCTGTGCTGTAACTTTTCTGTGGTTCTAACTTGCTGCAGTGCATTTTGGTAGATGCTATACATGGCAGCCATGGTGCACTGATGATGGAAGGAATGAATGTTAAAGGTAGGTGGTGGGTAAGTTGCCAATCGCACCGACTGCTATGTCCTGGATAGTGTCAAGTTCGTTGGGTGTTGTTGGAGCTGCACTCACCCAGTTAAGTAGGGCCTATTCCATCACGCTCCTGATTTGTGCCTTGTAAATGGTGGACAGGTTTTGAGAAGTCAGGGGGTGAGTTACTTGCTGCAGATTCTGACCTGCTCTTATAGCCACAGTGCTTATGTGGCTGGTCCAGTTAAGTTTCTGGTCAAAGGTGACCCCCAGAGTGTTAATGGTGGGGGAGTCAACCACATTAGTGCTGTTGAATGTCAAGGGAGGTGTTTCGACGCTCTCATGTTGGAGACGGTCATTGTCTGTCATTTGTCACTTGTCAGCTCAAGCCTGACTATGGTCCAGACCTTGCTGCATGCAGGCACGGACTGCTTCATTATCTGCAAGATTATAAATGGAAGCGAAAATTTTGCAAAAATCAGTGAGCTTCCCGCTTCTGACCTTAGAAGGAGGGAAGGTTATTGATAAAGCAGCTGATATGTTTGGACCTAGGATGTTCCCCTGAAGAAATCCTGTAGTGATGTCCTAGGGCTGAGATGATTGCCTCCAGCAACCACAAACATCTTCTTCTGTGGTGGGCATGACCCCAGCTAGTGGAGAGTTTTCCACCTTATTCCTATTGACTTGAATTTTACCAAATCTCCTTGATGCCACACTGGACCAAATATTGTGCTGTTGAAAAGGGCAGTCACTCTCACCTCAGCTCTGCAATTCAGCTCTTTCATAGATGGATAACAGAATGATTAATGAATAACTGAAGAAAGACATTCAACCCAACCTACCTGTGCCGGCTCTCTAGTCTAGTCCCATTCCCTTGCCCTTTCCCTGTAACCCTGCAAATTTTTCCTCTTCAGTTGCGTGGATTATTCCCTTTTGTACGCCACAATTGATTCTACCTCCACCACACACACCTGGAGAGAGAATCGGCAGCAGAAGCAGACCCGAGAGGAAGTGGAAGCAGCTGGGAGAGGATAAACTGAAACCCAGGTATAGGGACATCAACTGTCTGGACCATGTGCAGCCAGGAGCGGTTAAATTGAACCCAGGCTCAGGGCTATTCGCTTACCTGGAGAGATAGTGGATAAATTGAAATCTCGGCTTGGGGCTACTTCTTAGAGAGAGAGAGAGAGTTGGCAGTTGCAGCAGACTTGGACACGCACAAATTTGAAAAAGTGAAAGATAACCATCAATGCGACATCACAGGAAGGCCAACAGTTGATTGGTAGGTGAGTATTGCAGCTTTGTTTCTCTTTCTGCAGAGCTAGGGGTTTGGTCTAAATTACCTTCCAGTAATAAAAGTGTACACCTAAAATAAATAAGCTTGAAGGTTATCAAATAGATTGAAGAATATAATTAGACAACTGAGCAGCCCAACTGTAGCTGAGGAACACAGGTGATTCATTAGTAAACAACACACGTTTTTTTTCACGGCATCCTTCCTTCTAGGAAAGATGATGGACGCACAGCAAACAAATTAATTTCAGGTGGGGCGACTTCATATGGCACACCTTTG
This sequence comes from Cetorhinus maximus, assembly GCF_964194155.1. Classification (NCBI taxonomy): domain Eukaryota; kingdom Metazoa; phylum Chordata; class Chondrichthyes; order Lamniformes; family Cetorhinidae; genus Cetorhinus; species Cetorhinus maximus. The sequence goes on along the minus strand of NC_135895.1, from coordinate 77,995,353 downwards.
CTGATGGCTGAAGAGGGGAGGGAGGTTCTTCCACAAGTGCTGCACATCAAGCTACCAACTATCATTGTGGGTTCAAAACAAAAACAGAATTACCTGGAAAAACTCAGCAGGTCTGGCAGCATCGGCGGAGAAGAAAAGAGTTGACGTTTCGAGTCCTCGTGACCCTTCAACAGAACGATGAATGATGCTGCCGGACCTGCTGAGTTTTTCCAGGTAATTCTGTTTTTGTTTTGGATTTCCAGCATCCGCAGTTTTTTGTTTTTATATCATTGTGGGTTGTTGTGTTTGACGTTGGTGTCAGTTGCCAAGCAGCTGCAGGCACTGGTCATCGTGGTGGTGCACAGCAGCCCATAGGAGGTGCTGCCATTTTCCTCTGTCATCAGCTAATGACTCTCAGGTGCGATAACTGATGTCTGGGCCTTCATGTCATGCTTGCAAGCATCCTTGAGGTGAAGCTTTCGGTGTCCTACTGGTCATCTGGCTCCGGCTACTTCACCATAAAGCAAGTCCTTGGTTACGCAACCATCTTTCATTCTGTGGAAGTGCACGAGCAATGAAACCACCTCTGTTTGATTAATGCGTACAGACTTCGGAGCTCTGCCTTTGGGAGGACTGCCGCATTTGTTTTCTGTCCTGCCGGAACGCGCCTCAGATAGCAAAGACGGAAAGGATGGAATCCCAGCCAAACTGCTTAAGTACAGGAAGTTCCATCTATTTTGACCTTCTCCTTCTCTGCTGGAGTGTAGGCTCCATTGCACAGGAGATGCGTGATGCAAAAATGGTCACCCTATACCAAAAACAAAGGTGAGACTGCAACAACTACAAGGGCATCTCACACTTCAGTGTCACGAGGAAAACCTTTGCTAGAACCAAACTTAACAGACCTTGTAGTACTTGTAGGCCAAGACCTGGAAGTGGAATGTGGTTTCCATGTCGGCAGATCTGTTGTGGACATGATCTTTTCCAATGCCAGCAACAAGTGTAAGAGTATACCTCTTTAACTTACTTTTGTAGATCTCACTAAAGCATTTGACACTATCAGCAGAATAGGACTCTATAAGATTTTGGGGAAAATTGGCTGTCCACCAAAGCTCCTCAGTCTCATCCACTCCTTCCATGACAACATGCACTGCACTGTACAGTGTGATGGGTCCGCTTCCAACAGTTTCAGAGTGAAAAATGGAGTGAAACAGGGTTGTGTCCTAGCCCCCACTCTGCTTGGCATCTTCTTCTCCCCCTTCCTGACATTTGCCTTCACTGCAAACAAAATAGTGAGTATATTAATAATGAGTAGTTTGATTATACCTGTTAAGTGAGTTAAAATAATAAATAGAAGTATGGTAGGGTTCCTGAGACCCATGGAATGTGCATACTGTGCCATGTGGAAACTCCAGCATGCTTCCTGTGTCCTGGACAATCACAGACGCAAGATGTATCATCAACTGGAGGAGGTTGAGGTCCAAGCTTTGGAGTTTGAGTAACAGCTGACACAATGCAGTCGATCCATGAGGTTGAGTATTTCGCAGATAGCACATTTCAGAAAGTGGTCACCTTGCAACTTAAGAGAATGCAGACAGAGAAGTGACTGTCAGACAGACGAACAAGAGCAGGCAGATAGCTCAGACGACCCTGAGAGCATCTTGCTCTTGAATAACTAGTCGGTTCTGAATACAGAATGGGGAGAATGTTCCTCTGGGGGATGCAGCCAAAGCCAAGACAATAACACAGTGAGTAGCTCAACTGTACAGGAAGGGAGGAGAAAGGTTAAGAGAGCAATAGATTATAGAACATTCCATAATTATGGGAGCAGGTCGGCACTTCTGTGGTAGCAGACACTGGTTGGTATGTTGTCTCCCTGGTGCTAGGTTCAAGGGTATTATCCACTGGCTGCAGAACATTCTGGAGGAGGAGGATGAACAGTCATACATGGCCCATATCAGTACCAATGACATAGGTAGAAAAGGGGTTGAGGTCCCGCAGGCAGATTTTAAGGAGTTAGGCAAGAGATTAAGAAGCAGGACCTCAAAGGTAGTAATTTCATGATTACTCCTGGTGCTACGCACTATTGAGTACAAAAATAGAGTAGATAAATGTGTGATGGAGGAGAGAAGACTTTAACTTTTTGGGGCTTTGGGACCAGTTTGGGGAAAGCTGGGCTCTCCATAATGGTTGCACCGTAACAGAGCTGGGACCAATATCCTCGAGGGCAGGCTGTTGGGGAGCTTTTAAACTAACTCGGTGGGGATGGGAAACTAAGCATAGATTCAGAAGGGAGAGAATCAGAGCTGGAAATGGAAGGGAGAAAGTTAGCAAGAGAGTTTGGAAAGCAGGACAAACAAAGGCTGGAAAATAGGCAAAAAAGTAGTCCGGTTGTGTTTAATGGTAAATACATAAATGCAAGAGTATAGTGAACAAGGTAGATGAGTTTAAGACACAAATTGGCTTGTGGAAGTATGATTTTTCACTATTACTGAAATATGGCTTAGAGAAGGGGAAGAAAGGCAGCTTAACACTCTGAGTTACAGAGTTTTCAGAGAGTACAGAGCGTGATATTTTTTATCTTCTACCTTTTTGGAGGTGGGTGGCAATATTGTTTAAAGAAACAATCACAACAGTGAGAAGGAATGATATGTATGAGGAATCATCAAATGAGGCTTTTATGAATTGAACTACAGAACAAAAAAGGGACAATGACACTGCTGGGAGTGTGCTATAGACCTCTAAACAGTCCAAGGGAGATAGAAGAGCAAATTTGTAGGCAAATTTCTGACATGCAAAAACAATAAGACAGTAAGAGTGGGGGATTTCAATTACCCTAATAATAACTGACACACAGTTAGTGTAAAAGGTATTCCTAAATTGCATTCAGGAGAACTTTTTTCTCTTCACAGATGCTCCTTGGCCAAATGAAATATATCCCAGGTTGTTAAAAGGAAGAAAAGTATGGAGGTTATGACCATCATATTTCACAATCCTCCTTCGCTACAAGATTGGCACCAAGATTGAGCCAGATGGGGTATTAAGGAATGAAGTCGAGGGTGTTTAACTCGAAGACAGAGGCTCGGTTGAGGAATTTTTCAAATGTTCTCTCCAATGAGCACTGACTGCCTCCCTGTCCTTGATGACCTCCAATGCATGCCTGCCTCTTGGTGGTGTGGATCCTTGAATGCTTGGGCCATAGATCTTCTCAATAATGCTGAAGAAACTGCACATGACATTGATGTCTGCGTGTTGTTGGATCTCCTGCGCTCTTTCTACCCATTCGTTGTTCTTTGGTTTTATGTTCTACTGTTGCCTTCAGTCATCTATAGTGTTGTTGATTTTCTCTTGAGGTATGGTGAACCTGAGACTAAGGTCATGGTTTACAGGCAGCAGTGATCCCCACGCTCCTATACAACCTACAGAAGGCACCTCAAAGCACTTGCCATTGCAAGATTCTCCAAATTCAGTGGTGTCCTCTCCCAAGCCAATGCAACAGGCCTAGCACCAAGTTGCTAATCACTCAAAACCAGCTTCACTAGGCAGGACATGTCATCCATATGTCTGACACCAGACTTCCGAAGCAACTGCTCTACTCGGAACTTGGTCATGGCAGGAGACTCCTAGGAGGGCAGCAGAAATGCTTTAGGGATGTCCTCATGTCCCTGAAGAGGTCAAACATCCCTGCCGATTCTTGAGAGTTCCTGGCTTGTGACTCACTTAAATGGAGAAGGTTCATTTGGGAAGGCACCAAACACATCGAGAGACTTCATTGGGAATATGCAGAGGCAAAGTCGAGGAGTCGGAGAGTTCGCACGCAGACCTCCAAAGAACTCATCTACCTGACCCACCAAGCACAACCACATGTGGTAGAGTCTGCAGGTTGTGCATTGAATTTATCAACAATCTCAGAGCCCATTGAACTGGAGTGGAAGCAAATTATTCAAGAGCCTGTGGGGCTGCCTAAGAAGGAGAGTGATTTCATTGATGAGGAACCTACTGTTCTCTCTAAGGATGACAGCATTCCTTCTGCCTTCCTTGCCACTCCACTCTATCCTCAATTGAATGTCAGTAGTCTTCCATTTTTTAAGCTGTAGCTTCTGGGACAGCAACTCATAGGAACACTAGGTAGGCCAGGGCACATGGAAGACAGGTTGTGAGGGAATGCACAATATTCATGTATGATTCATTTGACACATTTTTGATTTCTCATTTGATATCTGTGGTCTACTGAAGGGAGTACCAATAAGTGTTCACAGAAAGAGGATGATGTGATGCTAATTGAAAGAGGAAAGGTAATGAATGTAGGACTGTTGGTGAAAGGAATCGTCCTTCAATCAGCTGATCATGTATAGCCTTGAAAGAAAGATCTATGTTGCAGTCTCCCTTCCTCCCGCTCCATTTCCTCCTCCTCCTCATGCTTCTTATCCTCAGATAGCCACCTGCCAAGTAATGGCAAGGGCTGTTCCCTCGCCAGAAGAGTCAGATTATAAAAGCTTCTGCTGGTATGTAAAAACAAAGAGAATAGCATTAGCAAATGTGAATCACTTAGAGGCAGAGACAAGAGAAACTACAATGGGAAATGAAGAAATGGCAGAGACAAATGCATTGTATCTGTCTGCATAATAAGAGACACAAAAAATATTCCGGAAGTAAGGAGGGAATAAAAAACAACAGATAGATATCAGCAATAGGAAAAAATGCTAGATTCTATTGTTAAAGACATGATAGCAGGCACTTAGAAATCATAATAGAGTCAACATAGATTTATGAAAGGGATATTGTGTTTGATAATTCTGTGAGAGTTTTTGAGGTTGTTACTAGCAGAGAAGATTAGGGGGAACCAATTGAAGTAGTGCATTTGTATTTTCAAAAGCATTCGATAAGGTGCAGGTTATTGCACAAGATTAGGGCTCATGGAATTGCCTGGGAGGGTGATGGAGGCGGGTTGCCTTACAACTTTTAAAAAGTACCTGGATGAGCACTTGGCATGTCATAACATTCAAGGCTATGGGCTAAGTGCTGGTAAATGGGATTAGGTAGGTAGGTCAGGTGTTTCTCACGTGTCAGTGCAGACTCGTTGGGCTGAAGGGCCTCTTCTGCATTCTGTGATTCTGTGAAGTGTGGCATCAAGGAGCCCTAGCAAAACTGCAGTCAATTGGAATCAGGGGGAAATCTCTCCGCTGGTTGGAGTCATAACTAGCACAAAGGGAGATGGTCGTGGTTGTTGGAGGTCAGTCATCTTGGCTCCAGGACATCGCTGCAGGAGTTCCTCAGGGTAGTGTCCTCGGCCCAACAATCTTCAGCTGCTTCATCAATGACCTTCCTTCCATCATAAGGTCAGAAGTGGGGATATTTGCTGATGATTGCACAATGTTCAGCACCATTCGTGACTCCTCAGGTAGTGAAGCAGTCCATGTCCAAATGCAGAAAGACCTGGACAATATCTAGACTTGGACTGACAAGTGGCAAGTAACATTCGTGCCACATAAGTGTCAGGCAATGACCATCTCCAATAAGAGAGTCCAACCATTGTCCCTTGATGTTCAATGGCATTACCATCACTGAATCCCCCACCATCAACATCCTGTGGGTTACCATTGACCAGAAACTGAACTGGACTAGCCATATAAATACTGTGGCTACAAGAGCAAGTCAGAGGCTAGGAATCGTGCGATGAGTAACTCAACTATGTTGACTCCCCAAAGCCTGTCCACCATCTACAAGGCACAAGTCAGGAGTTTGATGGAATACTCCCCACTTGCCTGGATGAGCGCAGCTCCCACAACACTCAAGAACCTTGACACTGTCCAGGACAAAGCAGCCCACTTGATTGACACCACAGCCACAAACATTCACTCCCTCCACCACCGATGCGCATTAGTAGCAGTGTGTACCATCTACAATATGCACTGCGGGAATTCGCCAAGGCTCCTTCGAGAGCACCTTCCAAACTCACAACTAGTGCCACCTAGAAGCACAAGGGTAGCATATAGATGGGAACATCGCCACCACGATGCTCCCTCCAAGTCACTCACCATCCTGACTTGGAAATATATCACCGTTCCTTCACTGTCAAAATCTTGGAACTCCCTTCCTAACAGCACTGTGGGTGTACCTACACCACATGGACAAGGAGGCAATTCACCACCACCTTCTCAAGGGCAATTAGGGATGGGAAATAAATGCTGGCCCGGCCGGCGAAGCCCACAGCCCGTGAATGAATAAAAAAAAACATGATAGTACACTGTGAATAAAAGAGTCTGGAAGGAGCAAGCATGGAGACAGCACCCAAGTAGGGCTGTACCTTGGAGAGATATATGTTTATGGGCTACCAATAAATGATTTATGTTTAACCATATCAGCCTCCAGATCTCACAGTGAGATACCAAACGACCTTACAACATGACTGCTGCCAAAATAGAAAACATTCCATTTTCACATATGGCCACATATCACCACAAGAGAAATAGACACCATTCAGCCTAAAAACAAAAAACTACTGCGGATGCTGGAAATCCAAAACAAAAACAGAATTACCTGGAAAAACTCAGCAGGTCTGGCAGCATCGGCGGAGAAGAAAAGAGTTGACGTTTCGAGTCCTCATGACCCTTCGGCAGAACTGAATAAAGTTAGGAGAGAGGTGAAATATAAGCTGGTTTATGGTTGCCGGGGGGGGGGGGGGGGGGGGAGAGAAGTTGGGGGGGGTGTTGGTTGTAGGGACAAGCAAGCAGTGGTAGGAGCAGATAATCAAAAGATGTCACAGACGAAAGGAACAAAGAGGTGTTAAAGGTGGTGATATTATCTAAGAAAATGTGCTAATTAAGAATGGATGGTAGGACACTCAAGGTACAGCTCTAGTGGGGGTGGGGTGGAAAGACTGACAGGGTATTACAGTTATAGATTTAAAAATAATGGAAATAGGTGGGAAAAGAAAAATCTATATAAATTATTGGAAAAACAAAAGGGAGGGGGAAGAAACGGGAAGGGGGTGGGGATGGGGGAGGGTGTTTAAGATCTAAAGTTGTTGAATTCAATATTCAGCCCGGAAGGCTGTAAAGTGCCTAGTTGGAAGATGAGGTGCTGTTCCTCCAGTTTGCGTTGGGCTTCACTAGAACAATGCAGCAAGCCAAGGACAGACATGTGGGCAAGAGAGCAGGGTGGCATGTTAAAATGGCAAGCGACAGGGAGGTTTGGGTCTTTCTTGTGGACAGACCGCAGGTGTTCTGCAAAGCGGTCGCCCAGTTTGCGTTTGGTCTCTCCAATGTAGAGGAGACCGCATTGGGAGCAACGAATGCAGTAGACTAAGTTAGGGGAAATGCAAGTGAAATGCTGCTTCACTTGAAAGGAGTGTTTGGGCCCTTGGACGGTGAGGAGAGAAGAAGTGAAGGGGCAGGTGTTGCATCTTCTGCGTGGGCATGGGGAGGTGCCTTGGGGGGTGTTGAGGAGTAGGGGGTGTTGGAGGAGTGGACCAGGGTGTCCCGGAGGGAATGATCCCTACGGAATGCCGTCGGGGGGGTGAAGGGAAGATGTGTTTGGTGGTGGCATCATGCTGGAGTTGGCGGAAACGGCGGAGGATGACCCTTTGAATGTGGAGGCTGGTGGGGTGATAAGTGAGGACAAGGGGGACCCTATCATGTTTCTGGGAGGGAGGAGAAGGCGTGAGGGCGGATGCGCGGGAGATGGGCCGGACACGGTTGAGGGCCCTGTCAACGACCGTGGGTGGAAAACCTCGGTTAAGGAAGAAGGAGGACATGTCAGAGGAACTGTTTTTGAAGGTAGCATCATCAGAACAGATGCTATGGAGGCGAAGGAACTGAGAGAATGGGATGGAGTCCTTACAGGAAGCGGGGTGTGAGGAGCTGTAGTCGAGGTAGCTGTGGAAGTCGGTAGGCTTGTAATGGATATTGGTGGACAGTCTATCATCAGAAATTGAGACAGAGAGGTCAAGGAAAGGAAGGGAAGTGTCAGAGATGGACTATACCCCCTGACCTACCCCTCTCCGATGCTGAACGTTCAGTGCTCAGCAAAGGACTTAGTTTCATACCCTTACGCCCTCATCTCAATGAATTTTGGGCTCGGCACGATGCTGAACTCTTCCCTTCCTTTCCTTGACCTCTCTGTCTCAATTTCTGATGATAGACTGTCCACCAATATCCATTACAAGCCTACCGACTCCCACAGCTACCTCGACTACAGCTCCTCACACCCCGCTTCCTGTAAGGACTCCATCCCATTCTCTCAGTTCCTTCGCCTCCGTCGCATGTGTTCTGATGATGCTACCTTCAAAAACAGTTCCTCTGACATGTCCTCCTTCTTCCTTAACCGAGGTTTTCCATCCACGGTCGTTGACAGGGCCCTCAACCGTGTCCGGCCCATCTCCCACGCATCCGCCCTCGCGCCTTCTCCTCCTTCCTAGAAACATGATAGGGTCCCCCTTGTCCTCACTTATCACCCCACCAGCCTCCGCATTCAAAGGATCATCCTCCGCCATTTCCGCCAACTCCAGCATGATGCCACCACCAAACACATCTTCCCTTCACCCCCCCTGGCGGCATTCCGTAGGGATCGTTCCCTCCAGGACACCCGGTCCACTCCTCCATCACCCCCTACTCCTCAACCCCCACCTATGGCACCTCCCCATGCCCACGCAGAAGAAGCAACACCTGCCCCTTCACTTCCTCTCTCCTCACCGTCCAAGGGCCCAAACACTCCTTTCAAGTGAAGCAGCATTTCACTTGCATTTCCCCTAACTTAGTCTACTGCATTTGTTGCTCCCAATGCAGTCTCCTCTACATTGGAGAGACCAAACACAAACTAGGCGACCGCTTTGCAGAACACCTGCGGTCTGTTCGCAAGAAAGACCCAAACCTCCCTGTCGCTTGCCATTTTAACACACCACCCTGCTCTCTTGCCCACATGTCTGTCCTTGGCTTGCTGCATTGTTCCAGTGAAGCCCAACGCAAACTGGAGGAACAGCACCTCATCTTCCGACTAGGCACTTTACAGCCTTCGGGGCTGAATATTGAATTCAACAACTTTAGATCTTAAACTCCCTCCCCCATCCCCACCCCCTTCCTGTTTCTTCCCCCTCCCTTTTGTTTTTTCCAATAATTTATATAGATTTTTCTTTTCCCACCTATTTCCATTATTTTTAAATCTATAACTGTAATACCCTGTCAGTCTTTCCACCACACCCCCACTAGAGCTGTACCTTGAGTGTCCTGCCATCCATTCTTAATTAGCACATTTTCTTAGATAATATCACCACCTTTAACACCTCTTTGTTCCTTTCGTCTGTGACATCTTTTGATTATCTGCTCCTATCACTGCTTGCTTGTCCCTACAACCAACCCCTCCCCCCAACTTCTCTCCCCCCACCCCACCCCCCACCGCAACCTTAAATCAGCTTATATTTTACCCCTCTCCTAACTTTACTCAGTTCTGCCGAAGGGTCATGAGGACTCGAAACATCAACTCTTTTCTTCTCCGTCGATGCTGCCAGACCTGCTGAGTTTTTCCAGGTAATTCTGTTTTTGTTTACCATTCAGCCTAATTTAACTCCCCCTTCCCCATGGATGTACCAAAACAGGGAAACAACCCATGTAGTCCCTTTAAGAGGATGCTATCCCTTTAAGTGGTACTCAGAAAACCACCATTAACTCAGATACAGAACACTATTAATAGTGAGAAAATGTTATAATTTTATAAAGCATTTGATGTACTTCCCTCGCAAAAATTAAGCTTAGCATTTAGTTACAACATATAAAATATTTGAATCAGTTAGGCAATCAACACTTTTCCTTTTGTTCACTTCAATTTTCCATTGTTTGATCAGTTATTTTATGCCACTGTTCATGTGCAGCTGATATTCAGCCAGTGCTGAGCCTTTTCATCCATAGATGGAGCTATTGCGAGTGATTTGGTATTTCTCAACAGGATTTTCATAAAGAATATGGTGGATAAATGCTAAGTCAGGAGACCAATATCCATTCGTGTCCATACTTAAATATATGCTAATTAACAGGAATGGTGAGTTAAACAGCCCCAAATGCACATGGGTATATATATCAATGTAGTGCTTGGAGACAAAAGCTTGGACTAGGAAAAGAAAAATTACCCCATAAGTTCCACTTATGAATGCTATGCAGTGACCCTGCTACAAAACGCAATGTGGATAGTGAATAGAAATAGGATGTGATTTACCTGTGAAGTCCCACTTTGTGCAATACCTACTGAGCCATTTATTATTCAAAAATACTATAAGCAGGTATTTCTTAGGAACATTTTGTAACATAACCAAAATACTGCTGCTGCTGAAAACCTTAAATAAAAACAGAAAGTGCTGGAAATACTAGTGTCATTTTGTAGCGCTCTTGCTTTCACATTTGAAAACTGTGGGCTCAAGTCCCACTTGACTTGAGCAGAAAGTCTTGGTTGACAGCCCACTACAGTACTGAGGGAGTGCTGCACTTTCAGAAATACCGTCTAACAGAGGCAATGTCCACCTGTTCAAGTTGATGAAGGCAAGCGGAGCAGTTCTCCTGGTACCACAGCTAACAACCATACCTTAATCACCCTTAAAAACAGATTCCGAGCTGAACCTCTTCCAAGGCCTATCAATCCTTTCTGAGCTGTGGTGCCCAGAACTGAACACAGTACTTCAGAAATAAAAACAGAACATGCTGGAAATGCTCAGCAGGTTTGGCAGCATCTGTGGAGAGAGAAAACAGAGTTAATGTTTCATCAGATGAAAGGCCATCGACCTGAAATGTCAACCATCTCTCTCCACAGATGCTGCCAGACCTGCTGAGTATTTCCAGCATTTTTTGTTTCTATTTCAGATGTTCAGCAGCAGCTGCAGTATTTTTGGTTATGTTACAATACTCAGATGTGGCCCAACTGGAGCTTTATATAGTTGCTGAGATAAAACTCAACATTCCATTTGTCTTTTTAAATTACCGTATATACTTATGTAAAAGTCGCCCACATGCTTTTTGGCTGAAAAAGCTGTAATTTTTTCATAAGCCTCATGTGAAAGTTGATCCTAGTTTTTCAGGGATAAAAGCCCAAAAATTTCAGAAGCAAAGAATAATCTCAACAATCACATGAAAAACCTCAATTCATTATTCATTAAAAAAGTTACACTTACCATATTTCCTCCAGTTCCTACGTGTCAAGAAGGAAAAATGTAGATTGATTTTAATTTTCAAGGGCGAGAAACTGACAGATTGGAGAAGGGGAATAAACAGCGGACATGGAAACAAGATGCAGGGGACAACCTCCAAATAAATGAATGGCTGGGACTTTTGTCCTCCAGCAATGTCCTCAGCCTTCCTGCGGAGGGGAGGGGAGGCTTAGGCCTTGCCAATCATGCCCTTGCAAGTGCTGACTTAGGCACTTTACAGCCGTCCAGACTGAATATTGAGTTCAACAACTTTAGATCTTGAACTCCCTCCTCCACCCCCACCCCCTTTCCGTTTCTTCCCCCTCCCTTTTGTTTTATCCAATAATTTATATAGATTTTTCTTTTCCCACCTATTTCCATTATTTTTAAATCTATACCTTTTATGCCCTTTTAGTCTTATTTCACCCCACCCCCACTAGAGCTATCTGTACCTTGCCTGTCCTGCCATCCATTCTTAATTAGCACATTCTTTTAGATAATATCACCACCTTCAACACCTCTTTGTTCTTTTGTCTGTGACATCTTTTGATTATCTGCTCCTATCACTGCTTGCTTGTCCCTACAACCACCCCTACCCCCCACCCCCTCACCTTAAACCAGCTTATATTTCACCCCTCTCCTATTTTTACTTAGTTCTGTTGAAGGGTCGTGAGGACTTGAAACGTCAACTCTTTTCTTCTCCGCCGATGCTGCCAGACCTGCTGAGTTTTTCCAGGTATTTCTGTTTTTGTTCTGACTTAGTGAATGCCCGGGCAACAATGTCTAGATCAAGAGCTGGGGCCGTCAGTGCGACATTTTCTAATGACATGGCCCTTTCCTTTCCTTCTGCTGAGCAGCATTGAAACAGCAGGTCCAGTGATGCTGCTGCTTCCTCTCCTGAGGTGTTGACAGGGGCGGGGAAGTTGGGGCGGGGAGAAGCTCCTTAATATAAACAGAGAGAGAGAGATAGACAATAAATGGCTGTGTGGATGCCAATTCTCCCATTACCTTGCGGATTCTTTTGAGAACCACTTTAGGTGTGCTGGGCCAGTGTGTTTTAGTAAATAAGCCCCTTGAAAATACTACCTGTGTAAAAGTAACCCTTTAACCTTTTGCCTAAAAAAGGTTTCAAAAATTTGACTTTTACATGGTATGGTAATATATGGTAATTTTGTACCTCTAGTTTTCAATGCTTTCTGAATTTAGACCCCTAAGTCTCTCTACTCATCCTCAGTTCCCAGGTTATCACCATTTAGAATGATCTATCTGTCTTAGGTCCAAAGTGGATGGCCTCACAGTTTTGCCCACTCACTTAATCTATCATTGTCCCTTTGCAACTTTTAGCTTCCATCTCCTAATTAAAATGTCATCAGCAAATTTGGATGTACGACTTTGAGATTCCTTCATTCCAATCATTGATATGTGTAGCGAAAAGATGAGATTCCAATATAGATTGCTGGGAGACAGCACAAGTTACATTCAGCCAGAGTGCATATACTTTATAAAAACAAAAAACTACTGCGGATGCTGGAAATCCAAAATAAAAACAGAAAGTTGTTGAAGGGTCATGAGGACACGAAACGTCAACTCTTTTCTTCTCCGCCGATGCTGCCAGACCTGCTGAGTTTTTCCAGGTAATTCTGTTTTTGTTTTACATATACTTTATGTCTACCCTGTTTCACACCTCCTAATCAATTCCCCACCTACATCTAAAGGTTGTTTCCAATTTCAAGTTTTTTCACATTTTCTAAGTCTCTTGTATAAATTGGATGCTATGCTTCCCCCCATTACAATGACTGCACTTCTAATAATTCAGTGGCTGTCATCCTCAGGATATGAAGGGTGCTATATAAATGCAAATCTGTAATAATTTGTGAATGGATTTGTGAATGAAGCAAAAATAAGATATTAAACAGCACAATACCTATATACAACGCTTCACAACTAAGACAGGAAGCCATTTCCTATTGTTCTCATAGAAGAGCCGGGTTGTTGTGTTTGGGTTGGGAGGGGGGTGCATGTCCTGGCCAATATGCCTTCCTTAGCCCACAGCACCAAACTGCTTTGGGATGTTCTTGGGACCAGAAAAGTTCTTTTTGATTGTCTTAAAACGTAACTCTGAGGACATGGGCACTTATTGCCCATCCCTAATTGCCCTTGAGAAGGTGGTGGTGAGCTGCCTTGTTGAGCCGCTGCAGTCCATGTGGTGTAGGTACACCCACAGTGCTGTTAGGGAGGGAGCTCCAGGATTTTGACCCAGCGACAGTGAAGGAACGGCGATATATTTCCAGGTCAGGATGGTGAGTGACTTGGAGGGGGAGCTTCCAGGTGGTGGTGTTCCCATGCACCTGCTGCCCTTGCCCTTCTCCTTTTTGGAGAAACTCCAAATCCATTTCTAGATCAAAAATAGAACTCCAGTGCCGTCTTCTTGAAGGATGCCATCTCACCAACTGGCAAATGAAAGCCTAAGTCTGTCAGGAAGAAGAAGAAATTAAAGGAGGCGAGTTTGGGGCACTTGGTTCTATTTTTACCCACTCATTTTGATGGATAGCACGAAACTAGTGGCGGCCAAAGGGCAGTGAGTGTGCGGCTAGGCACAGCAATCTACAGTCCAGTGCGACCGATCCCAATATGTTTTTTAAAAAATGTATAAAAATAACAGGACAGTTTTACTCATCGCCTCAGGGATGCCAGCGACGGCCGCGCGCGCGAACAGCTCGGCTCAACGGCTGGCCAGGGGGAGGGGCTGGGGGGGGGGGTGGTGGGCGAGGGGCGGGGCGGGTTGAGGGGAGGGGAGGGCAGGCGGGCACGGGGATACGGTGCGAGCCTCAAAGCCCAAGGGCGGGGCTCGAGGAGGGGCGGGGCCAACCTGGCAGGTGTCGCGACGCGGCGTGGTCTCGTCATTGGACAGGCGCGCGCTCTGGCCGCGGGCGGTGACGCACGCGCTCTGCGGCGGCGTGTGCGCGCGCCCCCGCCGCCGGCCCGCGCGCCCTTGTGTAGTATTGTCAGTAAGATGGCGGATGATCGGCAGTGAGTGACGGTTCCCTTGTTCCGCCTGACGGAAGCGAGCGACATAAACAAGGCAGGGAGACAGAGACAGAGAGAGAACCGCAGTCCCCCTGGAGCGTCCATCAGGGATGGTGGTTAGTCAGCGGATGCCCCCAACTCACTGCTGGGATTTTTAATTTGTGTGTGTGTTTCTTTAAAAAAATAACCAACTGCAGAAAACACCAATCATGAAATTCGCCGAACATCTATCAGCCCACATCACGCCGGAATGGCGCAAACAGTACATCCAGTATGAGGTGAGCAGCGGCACGAAAGGACAGGGAGGCGGATGGGTTAATGGCACAATGGACAGTTCGCATCTGAGAGGGTTAGGGCGCTGAGGGGAGAGGGGGAGCGGAATTGGAGGAGATGGGATGGAGGGCGAGGGGATGGAGAGGAGGGCGAGGGGATGGAGAGGGGATGGAGAGGAGGGGGTGGAGGGCGAGGGGATGGAGAGGGGATGGAGAGGAGGGGGTGGAGGGCGAGGGGATGGAGAGGAGGGGGTGGAGGGCGAGGGGATGGAGAGGAGGGGGTGGAGGGCGAGGGGATGGAGAGGAGGGGGTGGAGGGCGAGGGGATGGAGAGGAGGGGGTGGAGGGCGAGGGGATGGAGAGGAGGGGGGTGGAGGGCGAGGGGATGGAGAGGAGGGAGTGGAGGGCGAGGGGATGGAGAGGAGGGGGTGGAGGGCGAGGGGATGGAGAGGAGGGAGTGGAGGGTGAGGGGATGGAGAGGAGGGCGAGGGGGTGGAGAGGAGGGCGAGGGGGTGGAGAGGAGGGCGAGGGGATGGAGAGGAGGGCGAGGGGATGGAGAGGAGGGGGTGGAGGGCGAGGGGATGGAGAGGAGGGAGTGGAGGGCGAGGGGATGGAGAGGAGGGGTGGAGGGCGAGGGGATGGAGAGGAGGGAGTGGAGGGCGAGGGGATGGAGAGGAGGGGGTGGAGGGCGAGGGGATGGAGAGGAGGGGGTGGAGGGCGAGGGGATGGAGAGGAGGGGGTGGAGGGCGAGGGGATGGAGAGGAGGGGGTGGAGGGCGAGGGGATGGAGAGGAGGGGGTGGAGGGCGAGGGGATGGAGAGGAGGGGGTGGAGGGCGAGGGGATGGAGAGAAGGGGATGGAGGGCGAGGGGATGGAGAAGAGGGGGTGGAGGGCGAGGGGATGGAGAGGAGGGGGTGGAGGGCGAGGGGATGGAGAGGAGGGAGTGGAGGGTGAGGGGATGGAGAGGAGGGCGAGGGGGTGGAGAGGAGGGCGAGGGGGTGGAGAGGAGGGCGAGGGGATGGAGAGGAGGGCGAGGGGATGGAGAGGAGGGGGTGGAGGGCGAGGGGATGGAGAGGAGGGAGTGGAGGGCGAGGGGATGGAGAGGAGGGGTGGAGGGCGAGGGGATGGAGAGGAGGGAGTGGAGGGCGAGGGGATGGAGAGGAGGGGGTGGAGGGCGAGGGGATGGAGAGGAGGGGGTGGAGGGCGAGGGGATGGAGAGGAGGGGGTGGAGGGCGAGGGGATGGAGAGGAGGGGGTGGAGGGCGAGGGGATGGAGAGGAGGGGGTGGAGGGCGAGGGGATGGAGAGGAGGGGTGGAGGGCGAGGGGATGGAGAGAAGGGGATGGAGGGCGAGGGGATGGAGAAGAGGGGGTGGAGGGCGAGGGGATGGAGAGGAGGGAGTGGATGGCGAGGGGATGGAGAGGAGGGCGAGGGGGTGGAGAGGAGGGCGAGGGGATGGAGAGGAGGGCGAGGGGATGGAGAGGAGGGCGAGGGGATGGAGAGGAGGGCGAGGGGATGGAGAGGAGGGCGAGGGGATGGAGAGGAGGGCGAGGGGATGGAGAGGAGGGCGAGGGGATGGAGAGGAGGGCGAGGGGATGGAGAGGAGGGCGAGGGGATGGAGAGGAGGGCGAGGGGATGGAGAGGAGGGCGAGGGGATGGAGAGGAGGGCGAGGGGATGGAGAGGAGGGCGAGGGGATGGAGTGGAGGGCGGGAGGTGAGTGGAGGGCGAGGGGGTGGAGAGGAGGGCGAGGGGGTGGAGAGGAGGGCGAGGGGGTGGAGAGGAGGGCGAGGGGGTGGAGAGGAGGGCGAGGGGGTGGAGAGGAGGGCGAGGGGGTGGAGAGGAGTGCGAGGGGGTGGAGAGGAGGGCGAGGGGATGGAGAGGAGGGCGAGGGGGTGGAGAGGAGGGCGAGGGGGTGGAGAGGAGGGCGAGGGGGTGGAGAGGAGGGCGAGGGGATGGAGGGCGAGGGGATGGAGAGGAGGAGGGTGGAGGGCGAGGGGATGGAGAGGAGGGGTGGAGGGCGAGGGGATGGAGAGGAGGGGGTGGAGGGCGAGGGGATGGAGAGGAGGTGGGTGGAGGGCGAGGGGATGGAGAGGAGGTGGGTGGAGGGCGAGGGGATGGAGAGGAGGTGAGTGGAGGGCGAGGGGATGGAGAGGAGGTGGGTGGAGGGCGAGGGGATGGAGAGGAGGGCGAGGGGATGGAGAGGAGGGCGAGGGGATGGAGAGGAGGGCGAGGGGATGGAGGGCGAGGGGATGGAGAGGAGGGGGTGGAGGGCGAGGGGGTGGAGGGCGAGGGGGTGGAGGGCGAGGGGGTGGAGGGCGAGGGGGTGGAGGGCGAGGGGGTGGAGGGCGAGGGGATGGAGAGGAGGGGGTGGAGGGCGAGGGGATGGAGAGGAGGGGGTGGAGGGCGAGGGGATGGAGAGGAGGGGGTGGACGGCGAGGGGATGGAGAGGAGGGGGTGGAGGGCGAGGGGATGGAGAGGAGGGGGGTGGAGGGCGAGGGGATGGAGAGGAGGGAGTGGAGGGCGAGGGGATGGAGAGGAGGGGGTGGAGGGCGAGGGGAGGGCGAGGGGGCAGAGAGGAGGGCGAGGGGGCGGAGAGGAGGGCGAGGGGGCGGAGAGGGGGGCGAGGGGGCGGAGAGGGGGGCGAGGGGGCGGAGAGGGGGCGAGGGGGCGGAGAGGGGGCGAGGGGGCGGAGAGGAGGGCGAGGGGGCGGAGAGGAGGGCGAGGGGGCGGAGAGGAGGGCGAGGGGGCGGAGAGGAGGGCGAGGGGGCGGAGAGGAGGGCGAGGGGGCGGAGAGGAGGGCGAGGGGGCGGAGAGGAGGGCGAGGGGCGGAGAGGAGGGCGAGGGGGCGGAGGGGGCGGGGGGCGGGGGGCGGAGGGCGAGGGGACGGAGAGGAGGGGTTGGAGGGCGAGGGGACGGAGAGGAGGGGGTGGAGGGCGAGGGGACGGAGAGGAGGGGGTGGAGGGCGAGGGGACGGAGAGGAGGGGGTGGAGGGCGAGGGGACGGAGAGGAGGGGGTGGAGGGCGAGGGATGGAGAGGAGGGGGTGGATGGTGAGGGGAACAGGGTGAGGGGGTGGAGAGTGGAGTGTGAGGGAGGGGGAGGAGGGTGAGGGGAGCAGGGTGAGGGGGTGGAGAGGTTGGAGGGTGAGTGGATGGAGGGGGTAGGGACACTGGGAGCAGAGGGGGTTGGAGTTGGGATGGGAGGAGAGGGGTTTGGCCAGGAAGATTGGGGATGGGGCAAGGGACGGTTCAAAGGGAGATGCAGAGCTATGAGAACAGGAAGTGAGTAGGTGATCGGAGGGACGTTGATGGTCTGAGGAGGGGTAGACGGTGAAGTGTTAGAGATGGAGATTGGGATTGGGATGGTGGTCAAAGAATAATAATTTTAATGACCTCTAGAATATGCTAAGAACTGCAGATAACAATACTCAATGGTAACGTGTTGGGTCTGGGAGGTGATTTTATATAATTATGAGATAAGGATTGGACACAGTAAATTGATCTTGGAGGGGTGAAAGGCTGCAGGCAGTGTTGATGTGAAAAATAAACACTTTGTATTACATTCCAAGGCATTAACGTTTGAGATTGTATAAACAGCTTGAACAGTTTATTTAGACCTTTTGTGTGTGGCTGCTTTAGGATCTATTTCTGAATAAATTCTTCAGTGTAAGCCTTTAATGGATTTGTTTCTGCATCTTTGTGTTACTTCTGGGGAGTAGGGTTGAACTGTCAGAGACAAATAGCAAGGCTCTGTGATTGAACATCATTAAAATCTTGTGTGATATTGTGATGTCTTTTATTGATTGAAAGATGGGAATATGATAGCTTTTCTAAATCAAAAAACTACATTGTACCTAGGTTCCTGTCTGCAAAGATTGGAGAGAGTAATTAATATTGAATGTAAAAGTCCCAGAATTGTAAACGCTGGAATATAGCCACAGTACAGCATAATTAGTGGTGTGCATCTGGGATTTTCAGTATTCTGCAGGTAAATTACCTGAAGGAAAGCGAAAAGAGAGACTGCATCTACAAAGAAATCAGAGAGAAAGGGAAAACGATGAAAGGGGTGCTATGATAAAAGCAAAAAACTGCGGATGCTGGAAATCTAAAACAAAAACAAAAATACCTGGAAAAACTCAGCAGGTCTGGCAGCATCTGCAGAGAGGGACACAGTTAACGTTTCGAGTCCGAATGACCCTTCAACAGAACTAAGTAAAAATAGAAGAGAGGTGAAATATAAGCTGGTTTAAGGGGAGGGTCGGACAAGTCGAGCTGGATAGAGGGCCAGTGATAGGTGGAGGTAACCAAAGATGTCACAGACAAAAGGACAAAGAGGTGTTGAAGGTGGTGATATTATCTAAAGAATGTGCTAATTAAGGGTAGAAAGCAGGACCAGCAAGGTACAGATAGCCCTAGTGGGGGTGGGGTAGGGTGAAGGAATCGAAAAAGGTAGAGATAAAACAATGGATGGAAATACATTTAAAAATAATGGAAATAGGTGGGAAAAGAAAAATCTATATAAATTATTGGAAAAAAAAGGGGGGTGGTTGGAAAGTGGGTGGGGATGGAGGAGGGAGTTCATGATCTAAAATTGTTGAACTCAGTATTCAGTCCGGAAGGCTGTAAAGTGCCTAGTCGGAAGATGAGGTGCTGTTCCTCCAGTTTGCGTTGAGCTTCATTGGAACAATGCAGCAGGCCAAGGACAAACATGTGGGCATGAGAGCAGGGTGGAGTGTTGAAATGGCCAGCGACAGGGAAGTCTGGGTAATGCTTGCAGACAGACCGAAGGTGTTCTGCAAAGCGGTCACCCAGTCTGCGTTTGGTCTCTCCAATGTAGAGGAAACCGCATTGGGAGCAATGAATGTAGTAGACTAAATTGAGGGAAGTGCAAGTGAAATGCTGCTTCACTTGAAAGGAGTGTTTGGGCCCTTGGATGGTGAGGAGAGGGGAAGTAAAGGGGCAGGTGTTGCACCTTCTGTGGTTGCATGGGAAGGTGCCGTGGGAGGGGGTTGAGGTGCAGGGGGTGATGGAGGAGTGGACCAGGGTGTCCCGGAGGGAACGATCCCTACGGAATGCCGCCAGGGAGGGTGAAGGGAAGATGTGTTTGGTGGTGGCATCATGCTGGAGTTGGCGGAAATGGTGGAGGATGATCCTTTGAATGCGGAGGCTGGTGGGGTGATAAGTGAGGACAAAGAGGACCCTATCATGTTTCTGGGAGGGGGAGGAAGGTGAGGGCATCCGCTTAGATAATATCACCACCTTCAACACCTCTTTGTCCTTTTGTCTGTGACATCTTTTGGTTATCTCCACCTATCACTGGCCCTCTATCCAGCTCTACTTGTCCCATCCTCCCCTTAAACCAGCTTATATTTCACCTCTCTTCTATTTTTACTTAGTTCTGTTGAAGGGTCATTCGGACTCGAAACGTTAACTGTGTCCCTCTCCGCAGATGCTGCCAGACCTGCTGAGTTTTTCCAGGTATTTTTGTTTTTGTTATAGAGGTGCTATCCTTGGTCTCAGCAGCCCCAGCTAGAACTCGTCAATCGTGGCCCTACTTATGCCATGCCTGGGTATATTCATTTATTCCTAACAGTTGAATAGCATCATAGAATCATACAGCACAAAAGGAGGCATTTGGCCCAGCGTGTCTGTACCAGTTCTTGGAAAGAGCTACCCTGTTCTTTCCTTGTAGCCCTGTCAATCTTTCCTTTTCAATAATATGTCCAATGCCCTTTTGAAACTTATTGAATCTGCATTCATTTCAGGCAGTGCGTTCCACATCATTGTAAATTGCACAAAACAGTTTTTTTTTGTAGCTTGTCTATCATTACTATCTTGACTCAAACTATGTCGCTAGTGCCGTGGAACTACATAAACTGTGAGACAGAGTAGTAAAAACACGTTTTTTGTGGGTTGTTGTGCATTTAAATAGGATAGGATATGCATATCATTCTTCAACCTACCCCAAACCAACAATCGTCAGTGCATTGGACTTACTTACAGAACTAGCACTTATGAGTTAATTGGGCATGTTAGTCTCACCCATATAGTTATTTATAATTCGGCAAAGTATAATGCTATCATTATTCTAAAGCTTGGTATGTTTTACTTTGGTCAATGTACGTGGATTCCACCTCATCTGCAAAATAAATTTTGTAAAAGTGGTTTGGAACTACTGTAACAATGAGTATGGGTGTACATAATATGAAGTAAAAACTAGTAATACAGTTTATAAAACAGTGAACAATCTTGTTAGAATGAAGCAAACAGTACAGTTAATGAGAATACATGCAATAAAAGCTAAATTTTCATCGTGTTCCCTGTAACCCTATTTCTTGATTTCAAGCAAAACTCAACAAGTAGTGAAGAGTTTGAAATATAAGCATTCAGCTTGTGTTCTGTTACCATGGTGGCCCCCCTTTGATATTGGCATGATTTTTACAAAATATTGTTGCAGCTTTTGGGGAGGTGAGGTGGAATGTTTATAAAACTAAAACGTGCCAGGCATTAGAATAATGATAGCATTATACCTTACTGAATTATAAATAACTGTATGGTGGAGGCTGGCATACCTAATTAACTCATAAGTGCTAGTTTTGTAATTAATCCAATGCACTGACAATTGTTGGTTTGGTGGTAGCTGATTACATGCCTAAGAATGATATGCGTATCCTATCCCAGTTTTTAAGATCATGACAGCCCGCAAAGGGTCTTGTTTTGTTGACTTTATGTTAAGAGCTTTTTCTTGACTCCATCATTGCAGCACAGTTGCTCAGGTGGTTGCAAAGCTGTGGAGGAATATACTCTTAGCCAGCCTTTCACATTCTACCTTCCAGAAACACATTTCTGTCTGTGTCCTTATTCACACCAAATATCGTTCACTTATCACTCCTCTGCTTGCTGACCTACCCTGTTAAGCAAAATCTCAATTTCAAAATTATCATCTTGTTTTCAAATCCTTCTTTCATTGCTCCTCCCTTTGCCCCTCTGTACTCTCCTAATGCCCCACAACCTACATTAATCATTAATCATTAGTCTGCATTAATCTAATTCTGGCCTCTTGAGCTTTCCTGATTTTAATTGCTCCACTATTGGTGGCTATGCCTTCAGCTGCCAAAGACTTAAGCTCTGAAATTTCTACCCTAAAGCTTTCCGCCTCTCTAACTTTCTTTCCTCATTTAAGACACTGCTTAAAACCTACCTCTTTGACCAAGCTTTTGACCAGCCGACCTAATATTGCCTTAAGTGACTCAGTGTCAAATTTTGCTTAATGTGAAGTGCCTTGGGACAATTTATGTTAAAGGTGCCATGTAAATGCAAGTTGTTGTTGATGCTGGGAAACTATTCTCAGTGTGGAGATGTATCCCCCAGTTATCTCATAGCACATATCAATGGATTATAGAGGAAAGTCAGTATGAAACAAAGACTGCCAATATCTTACTGCATTTTTTTTAAGTTTTGGATTTCCAGCATCTGCAGTTTTTTGCTTTTATCTTAGTGTTGCATTTTTTTTAAACCTGGGTAATGAAAAGAAATAGTGAGTGTGTGTCAATCCCCACCCTCCCATCAATAATGGTAATCAACTGCATGCCTGTGGCCTGGAATTCATGGCCTCTCAGGTCTAGAGTGTTACATGGCATATCTTTTTTCAAAAAAGTTAAACACACTGTATATTAGTCATGTGCAAATAGTCCTCAGAAAAACTGCAACCAGTGTCTTTGGCCACCACCCTGCTCCCATGCTACTGATTCTTTCACTTCCCTGGCCATTGTATTGGGCTCAGCCATACCATTTTTAACCTTGAAAAAACTCAGCTGGTCTGGCAGCATCGGCAGAGAAGAGTACAGTTGACATTTCGAGTCCTCATGACCCTTCAACAGAACAGTTCTGTTGAAGGGTCATGAGGACTAGAAACATCAACTGTACTCTTCTCCGCCGATGCTGCCAGACCTGCTGAGTTTTTCCAGGTATTTCTTTTTCTGTTTTTGTTTTGGATTTCCAGCATCCGCAGTTTTTTTGTTTTTACCATTTTTAACCTCGTCAGGTCCTGTTCAGCTCTGAGCTTAGCTTTAGATCTCCATACTTGGCACTATAAAGAAAGATTACTTCCATCTCTGCAATATTGTCTGCCTCCACACCTGTGCCTTTGGTGAAACATACATGCCTACAGGACATGAAGGTTCTCCTTGCTCGCCTCTCTTTCTCCAACTTGAGCAAGTTTACAGCATGCATGCTGTCCCACACTAAATTCTGTTTGTCCATCACCTTGCTGTATTTACTCGAGTCCTCAACCTTAAAGCTCTCCAACAACCTCTGGGTCTTCATCCCCCAGTGAGCGTTGTTCCTCTGACTCTGGCTTTTTCTGTGTCATCTCCTTTTATCTCCACAATGGTGTTTGTTAAAGCTGCCCTGATCCTGAGCTCTGGAATTTTCTCCCTAAGCCCACCTACCTCACTCTGCTCCATTAGAAAGGTCCAAAATCCACCTCTTTGATCAAGCTTATGGCCACCCTCATAACCTCTTTCTCCCTGGCACCGCGCCCAATTTTTTTTACCTCTGTGAGTTGTCTTTATGTTGAATGCAAGTTGTTACTGAATGCATTATATTATTCTGTACCACTTCAGATATTTGAAAGTAATTTAAGTCTGACCTGGGGACTTTAAATGACAATATACGTATTTAGTAGCAGAATTAAAAAAAAAAGCAAGGTTTTGACTGCAGACAGTAGTGGCTTCCACTAAAGGAAACCCTGTATCTGTATAATTATAGAGAGGAATATACCTTAGTAATTTAGCAGGAACTTTGAAATGAGTATTTAGGGATGCTGTTTACACTGCTTATGTATAGCACAATTGAAGAGTGCAGATGATGTCAGCACTTCTGTGTGCTTAGATATTGTGGTTTGTTCTTTGGTTGAATCCTAAAATTGTTTTACTGCCTGGAATAACCCAGGTGGCCAGCTTCTATTATATATTATACAAAAGTTAGTGAATTTTAGAAATCAAGAAAATCAATTCTTTCACTGCTATGGTATCGTTGATGACCCAGGCACTGCCAGGGAATCAATTGTAGTACTTCGTGATATTGGATCCAAGTTTATATTGGGACATATTTTGATGATGACCTGAAGGATTCTTCCCTGTCTGTTCTGAAAATCCTGGCCTGGCAGAGATAGCGATTCTAGCTGACACAATTTTTGTCCAGTGCTCTGTTCTGGTAATTTGCAGTTTTCGCTGGTTAAACTCCAGTTGTACACCTGCACACACCTGAGGATGCCCAAACCTTGGGCTGTTACCAGCTGGCACCTCAACTCTCTAGACTTGGGCAAGTGAAGTATCTTTCTAAGGCACAGTGTTGTTTATCTTTATTGGCCAAACAGAGCTCTACCTGTGTGAATTTTCAGTATCTTGGTTTAGAGACTCTTGCACATGATAATGGATTTACGTGCTTTAGGCACGTGGTTATCAAAAAAACGTAGTCAGCACATTCAATAATTCAATCAAAGTATGAAGTGTGACAAGCATCCGTGTTATTGAATGAGTTGTTTCCATTCTCCATTACTGGGTGCAGAGTTTTAATCTGATCATGATAAAATTATGTTTCAGATGAAATTATACCATGTATGGTCTCAGAGGCAAATGTTTGTTTGCCACGCCTAGTTAACAGGCTACCATAAGTGTAACTACTTATAACTACTTCACATACCACCATGTACCTGGCTTTCAGTTGAGCACAGGTCTCTTCACCGATATGTTGCCACCCACTGCTCTTTGCTTTAGATCTTCACACTTGGCATTATGAAGAAAGATTACTTCCATCTCTTTGGCTAGGGTCTAAGCCTGCCTCTGTCTCATCTCAGTCTAGGTCTCTCTTAGAGTTTCCCTTTTCTATTTGCTTGATGGTTTACGCTAAACACTTGCTTATTGAAATGCAGCACAGCATTTAACTCGAGTTGCAGAAAGTGACCAACTAAATACCAGAGCAGGAAAAATCAGATCATCTTTTATCTTGGATGGTCCCAAATAATTTAACCAGAAATGATTGTGAAAGAGTGTGTTAACAGTATTCGTTGGGATGATCAGTAAAGCATTGTAGAGTTTTATATTCGGGTTCAAGAGATTTGAGCTCTGTAACAGATTGCTTCTTATGTGTTGCTGTCTATTGTATGTGAAATGCTTTAAACCGTTGTTGAATGCGGCAGATAGTGAGTGAGACCATAGTGAAGCAGTGCATGTATGATCTTGGCAGAATGCTACTTAGTATGAGAGACTGTCTAACAAACAGTTTAATCTGTACAAAGTGAGGTGCTGCGGACACTATTAACACTGTTTTGTGTATACAACAGCGTGTTAAAATGGTCGTCTTAGAATAGGGCCAGCATCACGGTGAAGAGAAGATGGTATTGGTTTGTTTATGGGCTAACAGCTTAGTGCAGTACAGGCAGTTTATTCAGTACAATGAGAGTGAATTACGTTATTTTACAATCAGTTGAGAAAGATGGAGATCAAACAATCATTGCATACATTTTTACTGGACTATTATGTCCAATTCGAGGCAGCACAGTGAAGGATGTGTAAGCTTCAGAGAGAGTGCAGAAAAAACTTACAAGAATGGTTCCCAGGATGAGGGATTCAGATCATCTTTTACCTTGGATATGAGTTACGTATTTAGATTGGAGAAGCTGGGATTGTTCTCCTTAACACTGAGAAGTTTGAGAGGAGATTTCATGGAATCACAGAATGGTTACAGAACAGAAGGAGGCCATTCAGCTTGTTGTGTCTGCACCGACTGTCTGAATGGGCAATTCACTTAGAGCCACTTCCCCGCCTTCTTCCCATAAGCCTGCACAATCTTCCTTTTCGGATGATAATCCAATTCCCTCTTGAATGCCTCGATTGAAACTTCCTTCAACACACTCTCAAGCAGCGCATTCCATTTCCTAACCACTTGCTGTATGAAAAAAAATTCTTGTTGTGTCTCCATTGCTTCTTTTGTCAATTATCTTAAATCTGCGCCCTCTCATTCTTGATCCTTCCACCAATGGGAACAGTTTTTCCCTATCCAGAACCCTCATAATGAATACCTCTATCAAATCCCTCCTCAACCTTCTCTTCTCCAAGAAAAACAGTTCCAACTTCTCCAGTCTATATATATATATATATATATATATAACTGAAGTTCCTCATCACTGGAACCACTCTTTGTGAATCTTTTCTGCACTCTCTCTAATGCCTTCACATCTTTCCTAAAGCATGGTGCCAGAACTGGATGCAATACTCCAGTTGAGGTTTTGTACAAGTTCAACATAATCTCCTTGCTCTTATACTCTATGCCCCTATTAATAAAGCCTTGGATACTGTATGCTTTATTAACGACTCAACCTGCCCTGTCACCTTCAATGACTTATGCACATATACACCCAGGTCCCTCTGCTCATGCACCCCTTTAGACTTGCACTCTTTATTTTATATTGCCTCTGTATTCTTTCTACCAAAATGAATCACTTCATACTTTGCTACTTTGAATTTCTGTCATTCCACCAACTTGTCTATTCCTTTTGAAGTTCTGCATTTGATAGAAGTGTTCAAAATCATGAGCCTAGAAGAGTAGATGGAGAAATTGTTTGGCAAGAGGATAGAGAACTAGAGGACACCTATTTAAAGCGATTGGCAATAGAACAAAGGTGACATAAGGTAAAACTTCTTTACACAGCGAGTGATTAGGATCTGGAATACACAGAGATAAAACAAAAAGCTAAAAGCTACTGCGGATGCTGGAAATCCAAAACAAAAACAGAATTACCTGGAAAAACTCAGCAGGTCTGGCAGCATCGGCGGAGAAGAAATCAGTTAACGTTTCGAGCCTTCATGGCCCTTCGGCAGAACTGAAGCATAATTAGGAGAAGGGAGAAATATAAACTGGTTTAAGGTGGGGGGGGTGGGGGGAAGAGAGAAGTTGAGGGTGTGGTGATTGTGGAGATAAGCAGTGATAGGAGCAGATAATCAAAAGATGTCACAGACAAAAGGATCAAAGAGGTGTTGAAGGTGGTGATATTTGTCTAAGAAAAGTGCTAATTAAGAATGGAAGACAGGATACTCAAAGTACAGCTCTAGTGGGGGTGGGGTGGACAGACTAACAAGGTTTTAGTTTTAGATTTAAAAATAATGGAAATAGGTGGGGAAAGAAGAATCTATATAAATTATTGAAAAAAAAAGGGGTTGGGGGGGGAGGGGGGGGAGTTTAAGATCTAAAGTTGTTGAATTCAATATTCAGCCCGGAAGGCTGTAAAGTGCCTAGTCGGAAGATCACCACACCCTCAACTTCTCTCTCCCCCCCCCCCCCCCCCCCACCCCCACCACCACCACCTTAAACCAATTTATATTTCTCCCTTCTCCTAACTATGCTTCAGTTCTGCCGAAGGGCCATGAAGGCTCGAAACGTTAACTGATTTCTTCTCCGCCGATGCTGCCAGACCTGCTGAGTTTTTCCAGGTAATTCTGTTTTTGATCTGGAATACGCTGTCTGAAAGAGTAGTGGAGGCACATTCGCTCCTGGCTTCCTAAAGGAAATTGAATAAGCACCTGAAGGGGAAAAAAATGTGGAGGGCTGTGAGGAAGGGGTGAGGGAGTGGAACAAGCTAAATTGTTATTCCAGAGTTGACAATGACTCAATGAGCCAAATGGCCCCCTTCTGTGCTTTAATTTAAAAAAAAGAGTATGGGTAAAATAAAAAGCTTTGAAGATTTTCTATCTGTCGTAACAGTATAGAGTCCTCCAATGACCTAGTGAGTGAAGACACTGTCCAGTATTGTACTAAGCCATACAGGAGGTCCTAGGTTTGATTTCTGACATATGCTGATTAAGCTGATCTCGGCTGAAGCAACAAATATGATCCCGCAATTGATCACATATCCCTGGTTAAAGGAAGGAGAAAGTAATTTGGCCATTCTGCTTCTGCTTTATATCATCTTGCAAAGTGTATTTTCTTGGATATCAGGTGAGAGCAGGATTAGGTTTAATTATGGTCTTCCCTAAGGTTCAGTAACATTCACTCTCTCTCTAGGCTTACACATGAACAACGATTGCTAATCTGAAATATTGGATCGTCTGACACTGTGGAACTGTGTTTCAACATAGCCTGTCCCTTCAGGAGAGTGTGATGAAATTTAAGTGGGTCGGATAGTGGTTGCAGGGGGAGCGGGGAGTGAAGGGAAGAGATAATTACACAAAGTTACAAAAAAGCATTGCGTGTCTGTGAGCGTGTCCTTAGCATGTGTAGCTGTGGAATGGGTGGATGAATGTGGGCTTGACTTTCTACTCCCTCCTAAGATTCCTGTGCTACTTGTGCCAGCGTAGGACGTACTGAGTAGAGGTCAGGTGCTTCCTGTAGGGCTGTAGGGGAGAAAAATTGTGTGAGAAGTTTGCATCAAGCCACTTGCCCCTTCTAGTGGCTAGCTGTTTTGGTGTTGCGAGTGGTTAGGGAGCCAGCCACCTATACTGTTAGACTGAAGTGATCAGAGTTGTAGATTAAAAAGGTATTATCCCTGAAAGGCACACTGGTACTGTAGCATTCTGTGCCACAGAGTGGTGGAGAGTGGTTTGTCTTCTCATGATTTCCCTTTACTATCAGTTTCCAATTATAATAGGAAGATATGGAATTAATGCATTGGTAGAGGTCTTGAAACCAGGTTAACTGGCCTCATTGGAGATGTTACACAATGTCAGATCTGATAAAAGGAGGGAATACATGAAATTAAATATGTAAAACAAAATTGGAATAAGAGCAATGAATGAAATACAAACCTGTTAAGGTTCTTAATTGTATGATGGGGTCCAAGCACATTCCGAATGCTTGTATTGTGTGGTCAGCTGTCATTAATGATCCCATACGAACTGAATTGTTTAAAATTTCTATTGAAGTTGCAAAATTAATAGATGTAAAGTGTTTCAGATGATACTTTTTCTATCTGGTTCATTTGAAAATATGTGGCAGAATCTTCCACACCTGGTTAAAAGAGCTGGTTAAGGTGATGTTGTGCAGGAATGAATAGAAATAGTCGCTCAATTCCGATAAACCTTTAGAGTGCAAATCTTTGGAAAATGCTTTGGCAATCTGCATTGTCCAATATTACATTGCTGATCCATTCTGTATTATCCTGGAGGATGAATTCATGGAGTGTATTCAGGACAGTTTTTTGGAACAATATATTTTGGAACGTATGCAGTGGCAGACATTTAAGGAGATATTTCTTAACTCTCAAAAAGATATATTCGATTGAGGAAGTAAGACTCTATTAGAAGGATACAGCATTCATTGCTAACTAAAGAAGGATGGTATCAAATTGAAAGAAAAGGCATACAATGCTGTGAAGATTAGTGGTAGGGCAGAAGGTTGTGAAAATTTTAGAAACTAGCAAAGGCTAACGAAAAGAAAGATGGAAGAATTGGAATACGAAAGAAAACTAGCAAGAAATATAAAAACAGAGTAAAAGTTTTAAGTATTTAAAAAGGAAAAGAGTAATGGGAAACAAGGAAATGGCAGAGGCTTTGAACAAGTATTTTTGTATCTGTCTTCACAGTAGGAGACACAAAAAGGATCCCAAGAATAGTAGAAAATCAGAGGCGAAAGGGTAAAGCAAACACTGTCGCTGAAGAAAAAGTAATGGGAATACTAATGGGACATAAGGCTGACAAGTTCCCTGGACCTGATGACCTGCATTGTGGGTCTTAAAAGTGGCTACATAGATAGTGGATGCATTGCTTGTAATCCTCCAAAATTCCCTAGATTCTGGAAAGGTCCCAGCAGATTGGATAACTACAAACGTAGCACCTCTTTTCCAGAGCTGAGAGAGGCAAAAAGCAGGAAACTGTAGGCCAGTTAGCCTAACATCTGTCATTGGGAAAATGTTAGAATCCATTATTAAAGAGGTAGTAGCAGGACATTTAGAAAATCATAATACAATCAAGCAGTGTCAACATGGTTTTATGAAATAAAAACCGTGTTTAATAAATTTGTTTGAGTATTGCTGGAAAAAAGACATTTGTCGAAGCTTTTTGTCTTGCACCCATCAGGACAATCGCATATATACCAATGTCAGGGGAAGCAACAAGTTTATACTGTATGAGAAGAGAGTGCTAATTGGTTGGCAAGTGGACTCTGATTGATAGAGGTGTTGCCATAGAGAATGCATCAGTCAATGGTTACGGAATGCACCATTAACTGGTGACAAGGGAGTCGAGGGTTATGGGCGATAGGCAGGAAAATAGATTTAAGGCCACATCAGATCAGTCAGGATCTTATTGACTGGTGGAGCAGGCTTGAGGGGCCAAATGGCCTATTCCTTCTACCTATTTTATGTTCTTATCCAATATTACATTGCTGATCCACGGTGCTTTGTAGCACACATTATTTGATAGTCAATTTTGTTTATGCAATCTTAGTTTTATGTGAACTCTCCTGAAACACTGATCTCCACCCCTTCTGTTCTATTCTGTTATGTACTTTTGCCCATCCACACATGGAAATGGGTGTTTGCATGCCAGGTTAGTATACATTTTTAACATGAATTAAAACCCACAGTTGAATATAAACTATCCATGGAGACAAATAGACAATGAATATTACTACATGCATCCTCTGGATCAGCAGCAGGTATCCATCAATGCCATAGGAGATCGTACAACTGTATTCACAGAAAAAATGTCGGTTATGAAGTACGTTCTCCAAAACATCAGTAAAAATCCCCATTTGTTATACTTAAATCTTTTTCTTAGTTCCAGTGCCTATGTCATCATAAGCCTCCAGCAACAGACAGAGGTTTATAAATCTACACTTTTGGGATTGGATCATAATACTGGCTTAAAGCAGCTAGATGTGAACTAGTGGTAGTAAATATCGACATGCTAGGTTTAGTGTATATAACATAAACAGTGATTGTGATGGTGTTTGAACTTGTCTGCTTAATACAAAATTGCTTCTATTTACATGATTTACATGATTTTTATTTTCACCAGTGACTGATTGTAAATTGCTTGTTTAATCCAACTGCTAAATCTGCACTGCTGACTTTCCTTGGGAACTTTTTTTTAAAAAAACCTTTAAAGTATCAGTAGCTTATTGCATTGTAAGAGTCTGTGAAAGTGACATTTTGTGTTCTGATGCCATGATATGAAATCAAATAAATATCTAGGATCATCAGAAACCTTTACAATATTTGAATAAAGTATGTATTCTAATCTGACCTTTTACTTTGGTGCTGGATTACTGTTGAGGACCTGGAAAAGTTAATTTACGATGACCAAAGTTTGAGACTTCCCAGTGGTTTATTAGGTGAAGCATCACCTGAATGGTAGATTTTCTGTGTAATAGGTTAGCAAAATCCTAAACGTGTTTGCAAAGAATGCATTTCTAAATTAGTTACACCTAGCACATAGAGGCAATCTTCCCTGCTGGTGCAGTGCTTATTATTTAGCGAATGCGAATCTCTGCAGCCAAGCGATCGTCTCCTCATTAGCTGAATTTAAGGTGATAAGTTCGCCACTTAGTCAGTAGGGGGGACACTCCTAGGTGACATGCAGCATTGTCTGTGTTTCTCCACAAATGCATAAGAGGTTTGTACTGAGGCCCCAGCAGTGGAGATTGGCTGCGCATGGACCCTGACTTGTCCTGAACCTTTCTAGCAAGGACCACTCCTGCTGTGGTAGATCAAAGCCTGCCATTCGACAGGTGGGGTTTGTCACAAGAAACTTATTAATGACTTCCCGTGTTTCTCATTCCTTGGCCCAAAGAATGTCTGCTCAAGGCGATTACTCCATATGGGGCACCGAGATGGAAGGCAGGCAGCAGGATTGAATGTATCATTGTGGAGTGGCAAGTGAGGTGCATCACGGATGTTTCCAACCAGCTTGTGGGCTTTCGTCAGTCGGCAGATGTGTGGCGGAGTGATGTTTATGAGGACAGGAGGCCAGGGGAGGGCTGTTGAGTGGAGAGTTCCAGTTATGATGTGCATTGTTGCATTCAATTGAGTGTCAACAATATGCATGTGTGATGACCTGTACCAGACATGTACACAGTACTCTGCTGTGGAGAATGAAAGGGCAAGTGCTGAGGTCTGGAGTGTTGTGGCAACTGCGCCCATGTAGATCCAGCAAGTTTGGTTATTAAGTTGTTTCTGGTTTTGACCTTTGCTGCTGTTTTCTTCAGATGTTCCCGAAAGGACAGAGTTCTATCTGGAGTCAGTCCCAAGTATATTGGGTTAGGTCATGCTTCAGTCTCTGACCACTCATGTAAACGCAATTCTTTTTTGGCACTGGCATTATGGAGGTAGAATACAGTGGATATAGTCTTAGAGGAATTCAGTCACCATTTGCTGCAGTAATTCGTCAACTTCGTAATGTCTTCGTTAAGGATCTGGTCCAGGGTGCAGAATGACGGAGCTTGGGTGGCACAACAGATGTTGTCAGCATAGATGTACTTACGGGATGTGGTTGTTGGCAGGTCATTTGTGTATATATATTGAACAGCATTGGGGCTAGCATTGAGCCCTGCGGTAGTCCATTGGCCAGTCTTCTCCATGCACTTCTCCCTTGTCTAAGATGGACTTTAAATCGTCTGTTGCAAAGAGATGTTTCAACAACTGACCTGATCCAGCTTTAGGAACAGACCAGTGTGCCATACTGTATCATAGGCAACTGAGAGGTCCAGCAGCACCGCGCTTGTCTTCAAGGTCTTTTGGAAGCATTTTTGATGTAGGTGGTGAGTGCCAGAACTTGATCACTTGTGCTGCACCCCTTATGGAAACCAGCTTGGGCGACATTAAGGATAGTCTCTACTTCCGGAGCTATGAGTTGCAGCATTAGATGCCCAAAGATCTTCAAGCACACAGAAAACAGCTGGCTGCCAGTGTGGGATCTTTTCCATGTTTTGGTATGGCAGTGATTTTTGCCATACGCCACACCTTCGAGAGCGAGTTTGAGCTGATGATCCTTATGTAGAACTGAGTCAATCAGGCACGAGCACAGGGGCTGAGTTGTTTCAGGAATTCTAGTGTAATGTTGTTATGTCCCACTGCTTTGCCACATTTTGGGTCCCTTAATGTTGTCTCCAGTTCTGTGCTGGCTAGACCAGCATTTATTGCCCATCCCTAATTGCTTTGGTTCTGGAGTCACATGTAGGACAGACCTGGTAAGGACAGCAGATTTCCTTCCCTAAAGGATGGTAGTGAACCAGATGGGTTTTTACAGCAGTTGGCAATTAATGGTTTCATGGTCATCATCACACTTTTAATTCCAGATATTTATTGAATTCAAATTTCACCATCTGCCATGGTGGGACCCCACCAGGGCCCCCAGAGCATTATCCTGGGTCTCTGGAATACTAATCCAGTGACAGTACCAGTATGCCATTTCCTCCCACCCGGACTGCCTTGTTCTGCATGTTGCTGGTGTGATTTATTTTAGTTCATTACAGATGGTGAGTTTTGTTTTCTTATCCACTGGTGCCCTCACTACATTGAGCAGACGATGGGCAATTTGGTTTGGGGTGACTGATGAGCGATTCAATACAGGTGATTTTTGGGCTGCTTCAAAGCGGCATCTTGGGCTCCAGCACTTCCAACGGGAGTGAGTGAAGTTGAGCCCTGCTGTTATTTCCTCCCATCTGGCACAGTGAGCAGCATTGAGAGACTCAATGAGGTGGTCTGCTATGTCAGGTTCGCCAGATGATTCATATTCCTTTAGGAATGCTGCTCTCTCAGTTTCAAGGCATCGGATATGGATGGCTCAGTAGCCATGAGGGATGGCTATGCAAGCAGCCTTGTGAATGGCACCACAAAAGCGCTTGTATATCTTCCACAGGTATGTTACGGATAGGCATATTTCCAATTATCCAGCCCGAGGTCTCACTGTATTTTTGCCAGTCAGCTTTACGGAACTTCCATCACATCTTCCTTGCACTGTTGATGACTGGAAGACAAAGGCCAATATGGATGAGTGATAGCCTGTGTTGACTATGTGGGAAATCATCCATGTTGAGGATTGCCATCAAGGGAACTGACCCAGCACAAGTCAGATGAGCATTTCCGGCCCCATCCAGCTGAATGAAATGTTCTCTGTTGCCTGGGGGCATGTATCAAGGTAAGGTCATTTTTGGAGACCCACTGTAGGAGCTGTCCACTATCACTGTTTGGTACTGAGTAATCCCAGTCAGTGTGGTGGTTGTTGAAGTCTCCTACGTAGGTGGCTGGGTGAGGCAATGTTGGCAGGACTTGTTCCCAGCTGGCACTTGGAGGCTCGAACACATTTGCAATATGAAAACAGCTGACCCGAATTGTGTCACAGAACTTGGTTGATGACAAGACGGCTACATTAGCAATGCCAGATCAGACATGGGTGGCGTGGCTGTGTTTAGCATGAGGGGAGTAGCACAGTTGGTCAAAGCTTTTGATTAATAGTGACCTGCTTCTTCAGTTCCATTATGGGCCTCTTGTAGACAAATGATGTTGATGGAGTGTTGGGTGGCAAGGCACCCAACGAGGTTTCACTTGACAGCTGATAGACCCTCGACATTAAGTTCTAAGATTCGGAGAGCATGCCCTATTGCCATTACGTCAGAGGGCTACTCAATGTTAAGACTGTCGGTTCTGGGGGGAACTGGGATTCTGCAAGGGAGCTCTTTCGGAGCCCTTTAATTTTCTGATGGAATTCAGTCCACTGGTAGGATCGTTTGCTTCCCCAGGGGCAACTGGGTACCAACCAGGGATGCGATGTGAATGTTGATCCATTGTCCCCTGTAGCACTGAGCCATTAGACCAGAGGGTTGCAGCTTTGAATGCTTTTCCACAGTGAATTAACTGATCTTGGGTGAGATGCTACAATCGACATTCCTGAGCTAGGAATAGCTGAGATTTCCTGCTCCTGACACCTATCCAGTGATCCACAAAGAATTGTCCATTGAGTACTGCACCTGCAGTCTGCCTGACCCACAGATCTGTATCTCCGTAAAAGTCATTGCCGTTAGGAGAGTAGAAAGAGACAAATGATGAAAAATTCTCAGCACCTTAATTTTTAAAAACACATGCACAGTGTTGTAAAATACCTTTAAAATAGCATTCATATTCAAAGTGGACTTTTGGAGCAGTAAATTGGTATATTTGTCTGGAAAGGTGAAGATTTAACTTGTGCCTGCGATATCTTGCTCTTTGCTTGTCCTTCGGTAGGAGGAAGAAAGGGAGGTGTTGAGTGGAGGTAACCTGCACTGGGGGGGATCCCATGGAGAGGAAAAATTGAGAAGGTGGTCACCTGGGCAAATCTTGTCTATCTCCTAACGGCAAGCTTGGAGTGTCTTTGAGATTTTCTCGATGTCACCTGTCTCAGTCCCAGCCTTGCTTCCATTTACTCTAGATCATTCCCCACAGCTTTTGCCCAAGTTTTGCACTTGACAACTTGCAATTTGTCCAAAATTCCACTAGTTGAATTCTATTCTGAAATAAGTTTTGCTTCTCTCTCATGCCTTGCAATCTTCATTTGCTGTTGGTCCCTGCAACACCTTGTTTTCCAAGTTTTTGTTTTCATCTACAAGTGTCTTTGTAGCCTCATCCCTCCTTATTAGCAACTTATGTCCTACACTCCCTCCCAATTCCGGTTTCCTTTGCATCTCACTTGCCTGCATATTCCACCATTGATACTAAAAAACCTTAAGCCACCTTTATCTCCAAGTTTTGGAATGTTCCCTACCACCTTTGCCTTGCTGTCTTTCTCCTCTCATTCAAAAACCTCAAAACCTATCTCTTTAATCAAAATTTTACTGCCCCCTCTAATCTATCTTAATCACCATTGCTAAATGTCTGGGTATTTTTGCCTCCTGTAAAGTGTTTATGAACATTCTGTTACATTAAGACACTTCTATAAGTGAAAGTTGGAAAGGAGTATGCATTTGAGTAGAGAGGAAAGCCTTTAATAGGGAAAATAAATGAATGGGGAAGTAGGAAAATGCAAATTTCACAAGAGGTTTTTAAAATATACTGCCAATATGCTTACATAGCCATTAAATGAGTAAGCAGGGACCACTTATCTTTTAAAATATACATCTGACTATCTGCTGTGTTTCGCAACAACACTCGTGCCCAGAAAAAGCATGACTAATTCCTGAGCCAGGTTATTTGGAAGATGGTTACTAGAAATTACTTCAGCTGAGTTACAGTAATACCTTGAACTCTGAGGTGCTGCCAGTCCATAGTAAATCACATTGCACTGCTCAAATAAATATGTTAATATTTAACTCATATCTTTTCCCTCCTCTCATGACTTGGTATAAATTGTGCTTCAAAGAGGATTTGAAGAATTGCATCAAGAATTGCAGCAACTAAATGAAAAACCTGCACAGCCTGGGATTGTTCAAATTGGAATAATTTGTCCTCATTTGAAGTGATCCCAGAGCTAGTTTTGAATTATTTGTTTTCCACTTTCCCACCCAAATACACTCTGCAGAAAACATGCAATTTTTTTTTGCCTTTTTTCCTATAATATTCAATTTTTTTCTGCTTTGTGACTGAATTCTTTAACTTTGAGAGGCACATAAAGCTCTGTGTTAAATTAACTGGTGTGAGGGGGCAGTGAAATCAGATTCACAGAATGTAGCTGCTTGGGTTGAATACTGTTAACGGTAACGTGATCATTTCAGAGTTTTTGTTGCATTACCTATTGGGTGCTGGAGAAAATTTCCGAGGTTTTGCCTTGGAGATTTTAATTGTGATTATTCAGATTTTGTTAGATTGCTAAAATTTGGAGAACCCACTAAAGAGGCGGTATTCTCCTGAATGTTTTCATAAGCAGAACAGCCCGATTTAACCAGAAGCTCTGACTGTAGATTAACCATGTGTAGGTTAATGTTGCTTATTTTTAAAATGTTAGAAAACTAATTTTCCAGTCAATTTAGAACCAAACTGCTGGACCTATCTGTACATTCAAAACTATTGTCTACATGTACTTATAGACATAAAAAACAGAAAGATCCGGTTCAGTATAACAGTTGAACGCATTGAACCAGCTCCTAAAAGGTTAATTGCACCTTCTTTTCGGAAAGCTTTCTTAGTGGTAAACTAATGGCTCTCGGGATGAGGCAGTTGGGTTTTCTCCTTTGCAGTTTTATTGGAGGAAACTGTGAGCTCCATATACCCATTGAATTTGTTGTGCTTATACCAGAACTAAACACTACTGAAGAGTTCCCATGTTTTATGGTTTTAATGGCCCAGTTTTATGGTCAGCAATGAATGAACAGCGTGCGAGCCATTCATTATCTTTATACACATACTTTCTAAAGGCTTTTGCATTGAAACTTGCCGTAATTAGAAACATAGAAAAATAAAATAGACAACAATGTTGCCAAACAATGATGTAGAAGAGCAGTGAGAAACATTTAAAAAGGTGTTCAGCAGTGTGCAGGGAAAAATATACTCCACTAAAAAGCAAGAACAAACTAAACACTAATGACTTACCATGGATGAATAAACGACATGAGGGAGGTAAGGAAAGAGCCTAAACTAAGTACATGGATGGCAGGGGAAAGTATGATGTGTACAGTTCTGGTCACCACATGTTAAAGAGGATATAGAGGCACTATAGATTTAAAGATTTATAAGGATGATACCCTAGGTTATACCTATTGGGTAAGATATAAAGCCTGGGTCTTATTTCTCTTGAAGATAGAATGCTGAGGGGTTACCCGATAGAGGCTTTTAAAATTGTCAAATGTTTTGATAGAGTAAATACAGAGACTGTTCCTATTTGTGGAGAAGAGAAAAGCTAGAGGTCAACGATATAAAATTGTCACCAAGGAATCCAATAGGGAATTCAATAGAAACTTCTTTACCCAGAGAGTAAAACTCATTACCACAGGGAGTAGTTGATGCATTTAAGGGAAACCTGGATAAACATTTGAAGGAGAAGGGAATAGAGTGTAATAAAAACAGAAAATGTTGGAAAAACTCAGCAGGTCTGACAGAATCTGTGGAGAGAGAAACAGAGTTAATGTTTTGAGTCCATATGACTCTTGTTCAGAGCTGAAGAAGTCATATAGACTCAAAACATTAACTCTGTTTTTCTCTCCACAGATGCTGCCAGACCTGCTGAATTTTCCCAGCATTTTCTGTTTTTATTTCAGATTTCCAGCATCTGGAGTATTTTGCTTTTATCTTAGGGATAATATGCTAATGTAGTTAAATGAGGAAGAATGAGAAAAGGCTCGAATGGAGTATAAACATAGACATCGACTGGTTGGGCTGAATGGCCTTTTTTGTGTTGTATATTGTAGGCAATTCTGTGTAAAACAGCACCCTCTTCAAGGATCCAGGATCTGCGTGAATGCGGCAAGCAATCGGATTGAAAAATCTTTGAGCCTGTCAGTTTGAACCAGGAAGTCTAAGTTAGAACAGCCAGTTCAAAGCAAAATCATGTACTGATAGTGAAATAACAAGAGTGAAAGATAGAATTGCAAGAGAGATTACAGAATTGTTACAGCGCAGAAGGAGACCATTCGGCCCATTGTGTTTGCATCGGCTTTCCGAATGAGCAATTCACTTAGTTCCATTCTCCTGCCTTCTCCCCATAACCCTACACATTCTTCCTTTTCAGATAACAGTCTGATTCCCTTTTGAATGCTTCGATTGAACCTGCCTCCACCACGCTCTCAGGCAGTGCATTCCAGACCTTAACCTCTCGCTGTGTGAGAGTTTTTTCTCATACTACTTTTGCTTCTTTTGCAAATTACTTTAAACCTGTAAGATTAGAGACAAAGACAAAGGTAACATTTTATTTAAAATTCTTTATTTTTTAAAATCTTCAACAATAATTAAAACCTGAAGTGATGAGATTCCACACTTGCAAATGTTAATTTTCAATGCCAGAGAGGCTTTTTGGCAGTAATTAAGACTTAACATACAGTTAAAAATTGCTTACCTTGTAATGGATAGGCCCCAACTTTTTCTGGCATGTTAAGTGGGTACCTATCATGTAAATACCCCATCCTAATGCCCTTCCATATATTTGAATGTTGAGCCTCTTGCCGAGATACAGTTATAGCAAAGCTTCTGGAGGAGCCGTGCATCCTTGATAACAAGTTTCTCATTCAATTGCGCAGTCTTTGGAAGGGGACCAGTTTTCTCCTTAATAACCGTGGCCCAGATGGTTTTGTGGAAGGATTTTCTCCATATAGTCGGAGACCGGATGTATCCTGGAAGATGGGCTATGGGACTTCTTGGAAGTCCCAACGCAAGGATTTCGTGGGAATTTGAACATTCCCCTGCTCCAAGGGACACTCTGAAAAAGCCTCCAACTCTGGGTTCGAGTTGAACACTTCAGGCGGTTCTGACTTACTTAACTGGATATAGTTACCCAGGAAATGATAGACAGAAAGTTCCTCATCTGACACCTGGGCAACTATGCAACCAAACTCCCAATCACTCTCACTGACGCCGCCTGACTCTCCCGAATTCCAGAATACCCAGCCTGACTGCGCCCACCCCCAACCTCCGAGCCTGACCACCCCCATCTCCCCGGCTTCCAAGTTTACCCCCCCCCCCCCCCCCCCTCCCCCCCGGTTTGATCTGACTACCCCCTGAGCTGCTTCAACTACCCGCTTATACACCCACTGCCCTGCTGTTCCCACTGGCACCCGCATGGTTTCTGCGCAGATTCTCTGTACTGCTCCCTATGAATTTTTCTGCATTAGGTCAGATGCAAAGAATCCTCCACCAGAAGATTACTCAGAAAAATCGGAGGAAGTTAAGTGCGCGTTTTCTTTGGCTGATCAGGGTTGGCAATTGGGGTTCCGATCCCGAACAGGCAACCTGGACCGGTGAGTGTTGATAGTCTCAGCACTTTTTTTTACCGCTAACTTATTCACTCCATTTTAAATGAAGCATTGCCAGTAACAAATTATCAAAGGGCAGTCCATGAGGATGTTTGTCACTGAGCTGTTAAATACACATTGCTTGGTTCTCAAGCCCATATTAAAAGTTTATTTTGGTACAATCCAAAATTGCAAAATGCAAAGACTCATTGTCTTAACTAACCTTCTA
The DNA here is from genome assembly GCF_964194155.1 of Cetorhinus maximus. NCBI lineage: Eukaryota > Metazoa > Chordata > Chondrichthyes > Lamniformes > Cetorhinidae > Cetorhinus > Cetorhinus maximus. Next base: position 77,955,842 of record NC_135895.1, on the reverse strand, counting down.
CTGAACATCCTTGCTTGTTTATCACAGATAGATTGCTTCCTGCCTTCCGTTTTGGAACTTAATGCAGCCACTTAGCTATCGTTTTAAAAGCCAAATCAAAGACTGAAATTCTCATTTTGTCACGCCAAGATAACAGACTTAATACAGACAGAGTTGGATTGATAGATTGAACAGTCTTTTCTCATTTCACAGTTTATGTTCTGGTGCCACTAACTGTTGTTTCATGTTGTTACATAAAATGAATCACACTTCTATTTCAGTGGAAAAAATTCAGGGCGAGTAGAGTGCAGTTTGCACATTGCAGGATACTTGTACTTGCAGCAAATTTAGAACAAAAAGAACTGCAAATAATAATTTTGCAGTTGACTTTTCCAACCAGGAACTGCCATGTTAACAAATTCTTCAGGGATTCATGGTTATAAATTGATCAACAGCTTAGTGTCTAGCTCTCTTTAAATACTGTTTAGTGATTTTCTGTAGAGTGCATACTGCAGTAGGAAATTCTAATAACCACTTAATTTTAAGCAGGGCAGTGGAAGAATTTTATAGCCATAAAACATTGTAACTCCAATAGCCCACATCCCGTAAAATGAATAAGAAAAAAACTTTCCTGTTAACATGAGGTGCTTTAATTCAGATGTAGGAGAAAGGGACTTTTGAATTTGAGATGTGTATTGCAAAAGTGAGATTGATTTTGAAAGGCATTTCAGCAGCCTTTTGTTTTGCTGTTGGTGCAAAATGTGGATGAATGCAAAGTTATGCCAAAGCAGATAACTTGTTAATACTTGGAACTACCTCCTGTTAATCAAACTGTCTTATCTATATTGTAGATTGGATTCACTAAGAGGCGAGCACTTAAAAATAAACCCAAATGTATTACAATGTATACATGTGGGCAGTAGGTAAATTATTATTTACCACATGCCTCTTCTATTATCTGGCTCCATCCTCGATTGTAGTGTGGCTGCGAACATATGCACATGTGTAAATTTGGCTGTTTGACCTCATGAAGAAAGTCTTCTAAAGCACGTGCTTGACATTGTAGTGAAAAACTACTGGCACCAAGTGGTTTTTGACATGCCTTTTCTTCAATTAAGTTCTAGCAGCACAATTGCCTGACATTTGAGAAAATATTACTGCATTTTCATATTTATAATTTTCAAGATAAATACTGTGATGTTTGTTGAGAGCATATTGCTTATTCATTGGAACTGAAGTAACACAACTTCTCATCTTATACCAGGAAATACTTTTTCACTCCAGATGAGTTTTTGCCACGACTCGCCTTAGCTTGGCTTTACTTACACACAACCTCATTTACTCGCTTGCTCTCTCTCCCTCTCTCTGTCCCTACTCCAGGCAGTGATCTTGTTGGTATAAATTCAGCTATCAGATTGTTATGTGAATCCATATTTTTACCCTTCTCCCTGTAAATTTTGGAGGGGAAGACTCTTGATGCATGTGGTTCCACTAGTACCGGCAGCATTTTCAGCACGTCAATCCACATGGAAGCTCAGGTGATGAGTGTCAGCAGGCCATTTGACCACAGTAAGCATTACAGGCAAGCCTTATCTGTCCTCACTTGATGACATATTTGCATTTTCCAGCAGGGGCCACAGGATAGCAGTCAGGAGTGGTTGATTTTTGATCCTCATTGGCACCAATTGTAGCAGTTAGTTGAGATCAGATAACTCAGCACAGACTTGCAGTTAAACCTGGGAACTTCTGATCTGTGAGATACAGTAATAGACTGTGCATAGAATGTTGGTGGTTAAGCTGCCTTATAATATCTGTAATGGAAGAAGGAGGTAACTGAAGCAGATAGTTATTTACCAGGGAATCTGTGATGGGGAACACCGTGTATAGTAATTTATTTATTGATGTTGGACTTTTAATAATTTCTGTTTTGAATGATAACTGGTGTTTAATTCTGAAATGTTTTGTATTGCAGGCTTTCAAAGAGATGCTGTATGCAGCCCAAGACCAAGCACCATCTTTAGAAGGTAATGGATTTTCATGTAATTCCTCTGATGAGCAAGGCTGATTCTCTCAGCTATTGACTGCAGAATTTAACATTTGCAACCCAACTTATGGAGTCATTCATGTGCCTACCAGTTTCATACCATAATAAAATAAAACTGCAGATAAAGTGGAGAGAATATATTGCATTGGGAGGGGAACCTAGGAGCTAAACTGTGTTTATCTTTAATAATTGGAAGTTGTTTACTTTTCAGTGGAAAAATAATTCTGACTAGTAATCCCACATTCATACCATGCAACACAATTAGTCCAAATGGTAAAATGGAACTGAATAGAATGAAAATGTCTGAAGTAGATTAAAAGTTGGCTAAAGCACAGAGTCGACACGTTGATTGTCATGGAGCATGGTGTCACTAGTGGGGTGTCGGAGGGGCCAACAATCAAGCGAGTGCTGTTTACAATGTATATGTATGGAGACACCAACCAGGCTATCTTAAGCTTGAAGATGACACCAAATTGTGGTTTCGTTGGGGGGTTGGGGAGGGTGGGGTGCAAGTAAAAGAGAAGGGGCAAACCATATGCAGAATTATCTGGAGAGATTGAGAAGTGGCTGATGAATGATCAATGGAAATGCAGAGTAATGGCACTTCCTTGGGAACAGCAGGAAAATAAATTTTAGTGAGTGATCGTGCAGCAATTTATTATTTTTTTTAATACTCTGCACATTCTGGCTGCGGCAGTAAGAGGAGTCAAGTGCAGAGGATGGCTCTTTGAGGCGAATGGGAGTCGAGCATCATTTCCACAGGCCTGTTTTCTCCTTGTGTCTGAGTTGATTTAAGCTTTAGAGCTGGGTAAAGTGGGTTTAGGTTAGGTTGTTTCTGATCTTTATTTCACACTGTGGATGTCAAATTGTCTTAGTAAGATAAACAAAATTTCACTCTACACATTGCTGTTTAATAGAACGTGTTGCTTTTAATTCGTCATCTCAAATTATTTCTACTAACAGTACTTAGCTAATATTGGGGTATAATGTTCTCTCCAAATGCAAGTTATGGAAGGATGATATCTATAAATGCACTATACATGAGTTTTTCATAGTTTAGGTGAGCAAAGAATGAAAATACCCCACACACATCATTACACTTTACTGAAATTCTAGCAACAATACAGAACAGTTAGACCGGTTCAGGTTTAATGGACTACTTTGAAATACGCTACCACAATTAAGCAATGAAGTTGTACTGGAAGTGCATTTTGTGCTTTTGTAGGAATGTGCTTGCTTTGGTCGCCTTCCCACATGAAATAATGTTCCATGTGAGCAGTCCAAGCAAGTTCTAATAATTTTTAGTGGAGTTGTCACTATTAATTACATTTTACAAACTTCTTTTATTTTAAGAAAAGCATCTTTGTTTTGTATTCTTTCTATGCAGTGCAAAGGTGATGAGCACCTTATTGTAAAGTAGTTACTATTGTGAATTGAATAGTGCGACTGTTTTCCATTAATTTGGTGGAGTGCCATTAACAGGTTGTCCAATTCCAGCCTCACTGAAAATGGTCTTCTTGCACCATGTGCAACAAATGTGGAATATCAGCAGTGCAGTTTCACACATCAGGTTTAACTGTGGCGTTCTTTCCAAGATATAATTTGTGGCTCAGTGATTGTATTCTCACCTCTTAGAGGGTTTTGAATTCCAGTTCCAATGTTACTGTTTTCATAAGGACCAAAGTCATGGAACAGCTGCCCTTGTTCTTCATCTTCTGTTCTACATCTATGTATTTTGGAGATTCCATTCAAACTCTGTCTTGTTTGACCTTGAACTAAGCTTCAAACCTCTGGTTCCCACAGTTTCAATGACCACCTACTTTCCCTTGTTCAATTGCTTGTCTGCGCTTTCTCAGTTGTCCATTTTTCCATGAAAGTCATAAATCGGTAGTGTTGAACATTAGTGACCTTATCTGGACTGTCTCAGATGGGGAGATCACATGGAGATGAGGGTTGTTGTAGGAAATGTATCATAAACTGAAAACAATAGATATTGCCAAGTGGCATAGAAGCCTAAATTTCACAAGTTTATTTCTAGGAATGTTGAATCCTCTAGGCAATTCAGATGAGAACACCGCATTGAAAGAATGGCAGCAAAATAAATTGCCAGATTGCTTTTTAAATTGCATAAATATGGGGACCACACAATTTATGCAAAACCATAAAACCACCAACCCATGAATAACCAACTGAATATGGTGCCACATGATTCTAGTATGGGTCAGGAGTTTGTGAAGTTCACTAGCTCATCTCTGGCAGTGTTGTGCAGCACTACCTCACCTTGTACTCATACCTGAATAAAATATTTCCGTGCCCCTTCATCACTGTCAAAATCCCCAGTTCATTTAAAGTGACATTACTTGTTACCATAACAAAAACAGAATTACCTGGAAAAACTCAGCAGGTCTGGCAGCATCGGTGGAGAAGAAATCAGTTAACGTTTCGAGTCTTCATGACCCTTTGGCAGAACTGAGTATAGTTAGGAGAAAGGTGAAATATAATATTTTTACTTGTTACCATTATGGCTTAGCGTGTCTGTGAAATATGGGAAATATCCTGACATTGTTTCTCTCTGGTCACTTGTAAGATATCTGTATATTCCAGGGTTGGAAACATGGCTCCATATAGCTGTTTTGATGCAGCTGCTCTGCTGTAGCCCTTTGGGGTTATATAGTGAGTTTAATTATTCCTTTCTGTTTTGTTCCTGTTGATCCTCTTTACAATAGCAATGTTGTTTGCCAGACAGAACGTGCTGGGCTCCGCCATAGACTGGAAATTCCTTTATGAAGGTTAATTAAACCTTCAAAGCTGTCAGACGAAACAATTGCTTGATACCAGGGCTTGAAATTGGAGCGAGATAAAAGGGACCAAGTGTTAAAAGCAACAGCTTCTATAAGCCTTTCAGGAGAGAAAAGTTTATCTCTCGCTGCAGCTCTCCCTTAACATTAACAGTGCTGTAATCCCATATAATTCCCTGTGTCAGCAAAGAATGCTATCTTCCCCGGTGTCTTCTCTAGCTTTTAAGATAGTTTACAGTTCAGATCATGGTCTTTTAAGCTAAAATCAGATAACTATTTAAATCATTCTTTTTTGCCCACAGTAACTCCTATCTAAGAAACTTTAAGTCAAGCTGTGCTAATATTTTCAAAATAAAGGGAAGAAACTCTAATGGTGGAAATTTGAAAGAATAACAATATGCTAGAAAAACATAGCAGGATCGTCAGCACCTGGATAGAAAGAAAGATTAACCTCTCAGGACAATTACGAAGGAGGAAAGTAATTGAACCCATCTCCAGTTTATCTACTCAAAAACACTGAAATTCTTTTATTTTCTGAAATGAACCTAGGGTCCTGATGCTCACTGTTCTTTTTCCATTGTTTATTCCATTCCATCTACTGGTCCCGCTTTGTGTGAAAAAGGATTTCTTAACATCTATCCCAGATTTGCCTTTTACTAGGTTAGCTGTTTGTCAACCTGAATTGGTACCATTCTTGGCTCTGAGTCATATGGTCATGGACTTGTGCTCATGCCTCTGGAGCGGAGCTCATAATATAGGTCGACATTCCAGTGTAATAGTGAGGGAGTGCTGCACTATTGAACATGCTGGCTTTCAGATGAAACTTTAATTGAGACCCTATCTGCCTTTCAATGGATGTAAATTTCCCATGACAATATTTAAAGAACAGCAGTGGAATATCAATCCCTCAATACACCACCACATCAGATTATCTAGACATTATTACATTGCTGTTTATGGGAGCATGCTATGTGCAATTTGGCTGCTGCATTACAGCAGTGACTGCACTTCAAAAATATTTAGTTTAGGAAGCCCTGATGTCGTGAAAGTCGCTATGTAACTGCAAGTTTTATTTGTATTTTTAACTGTTGTCCCCTAGTCCCACTCTCACAATATGGTTTAAAATTTTCCAGATTTACTTTTATCCAGTCCAGTCAGCTGCCTTATTTACCTCTAAGCTCACCTTTTGGGTGCTACTTTTCAAGGCAGATAAGTCTCGGAGGTTCTTCAATCACTCCCTAGAAATGTGTCTAAGTAGCTTCTGAAACTATTCATACTGTTGGCTTCAATGGCCTTCCCTGATAAGTTATTCCACAAGTTGATTCCTGTGTGTAGCTCCTTTTTTTTTTATTACTTAATGATCTAATTTTTAACTTGTGTCCTTTGATATTTGAACCTTAGCTAATAGATCAGTCTTACACATGTGACATGGATAAGTTGCAGGAGAAGACCACTTGAAATGAAAAGATAATGATGGAACTATACAGCAGGCCTGCCTGTGTGTGGAAGCAGCAAAGGCGGTTTAAGTTTTCATGTTTATCAGAATGGGAAACTGGAAAACAGGCAAACCTTAAATGGCTCAGAAGGAAACAAGCAAGGAGGTGAAAAGCAATAGAAAAGAAAGGTGAATCAAGAATTGTGACTCGTGTCATGAGATAATGAGTTGAATGCTGCCTTGTACATTTGTACTGTCAGAGAGATCCAGTGAAACTCCATATCAAGGAGGGTTCTTGTACCAAGTTGTTACTACCACAACCCAGAACTCCCGATCTCTGGATGGCCGTAGCCCAGAAGTATCTCCGTAAGATCAGAGGGGGATCCCTCTGAAGTCTCTGCGCACTGTACATGCGGGAATTGCTCAGGTAGAATGAAACCCTCCAAAAAAGTCTCCAACTCTGAGATAGAGTCGGAGACTTTGAATGGTTCAGACTCACTTACCAGAATAGTTATCCAGGAAAAGTTAGAAGAATTAATACCAGTTCCAACTCCTCTAATTCCTGGGTAACTATACTACTGACCACCTAACCCCCCCCCCCCCAAACAACCATCCCCACAAACCGACTACCCACCCCCCTCCCCCGACCCCCTAACCACCATCCTAACCGCCCAACTACCCCTGACTCTCCGGACCACCCGACTACCCTACCGACACCTGACTACCCTCTCCTTGACAAACCCCACGCTCCCCTGACTCACCCAATCCCTCACCCACCTGTGGCCCTGCCTCCTCACCACCTTATCTACTGCCCTACCCCCTCACCCATCTACCTGCCACCCTACCGCCTCACTCTCCCACCTGCCACTCCACCCTCTCACCCACCGCTACGCTACTTTACCCTCTCACCCATTTACCTTACAAACAGACCTTCTCTCTGTAGCTTCTCAAAGTGGCTTTGGGACCTTTAAATCTCTACTTGCTGAAATACGGCAGCTAGTGCCATTAAAATGGGATGTGGCTTCTACATTGATTCTCTCCACTGCTCCCTGTGAGGATTTCTGCACTGTGTGAGTTTGGAAGGAGCCTCTATTGGAAGGTGAGCCCAAAATATTGTAGGAAGGTAAGTATGTCACTTTTGTCTGATTGGGTCTGAGACTGGCATTCCATCCAGATTGGAAGTTTTGGTCCCACATTGTTACTATAGTTGTCATCAGTGACAACTCTGATGAATGGGATATCAATCTTGAGTCAGAACAGTTTCAATACAGGAGCCCCTTCTATACTTTGGGGTGACATTGCATGATATCTGCAGAGTTGTGTGGTTCTCCAGGGTTAGAAGTCATAATAGATTTTATAACTGGCAGGCATTCCATTAGAAGTAAACCTGTTTTAGATAATTCAGTAAATTTTAGTACAATGAATTATGATTTCAGTGGGAGATTTGCAATATGTTGGAGAAAACCTAGGTAGGGTAAAATAAGATGCAGTATGATCTTCAGCTAGAACACTCAAATTGGAATAATGAAAGCTTTAGTACTAAATAGCAACACTTTTGTGTGTCAGAAGATCGTGGGTTCAAGTGTCACTCCAGGACTTGATCTCATAGTTTAGGCTGACAACTTCAGTGGAATACTAAGGGATCATGGTGTCGGAAGTGTCATCTTTTGAATGATTTGAGTGAAACTGAGCTTGTTCAGGTGAGTGTAAAAGGTCCATAGCACTATTTGAAGAGAGCTGTGAAGCTCTCCTGGCCCTGACCAGCTTTCAGTCCTCAACCAAAACAGATCAACTGTTCAGTTATCTATTTCGCTGTTTGAATCCTGCTGTACACTAATTGACTGCCAGATTTGCATGCCTAACAACAGTGACTACATTTCAACATTAATCCATTGCCTGTGTAAAGCTCTTACAAGTCTGAAGGATGTGAAAGGCATTATATAAATACAAGTTCATTTTTCTAAATTTTCAATTCTCCTGGTGGCTTTTAACTGTTCAATTTACTGTACGTGCCATTTGAAGGTCAGTTGCATACCAAAGACACCATTGGACATCCTGTTCCCAAGCATTTAGAAATGTTAAAGCTCTATAAATATCATCCCATGCTGTCCTGTAATCCTTGGTTATTTCACTTTTGACATACTGATGACAGAACGACAAGGTGCATTCGGCTGTAACTTCATTCTCCTGGCCTGATGTAACTGATCTTTTCCACGCGACTAACAGCTTGTCTTAAGTTGTCTTAATGAGATATTGTTTTTGAAGTTTATGTGTTTGTTGTGTTTATGTAAAACTGATTATTGTTGCCATTGTGTAGCACATTGATACCAATGCCCTCCAGGGTTAAAAGGTCATAATAGATTTTATAATTGGCAGACATTACATTAAAAGTAAACTTGTTTTAGAAAAGCCATGCTTAAATCAACACTCTTAAAGTTGTGCCACTAAGATTCTTGTGTAATCCAATCAGTGACTGGTTTGAAACTGCGAATACTTCTCTGGTTTTATGTAGCTCTAAATATTCTCTAAACAGGAATTGCATTTAGAGGTACAAAATCTATAGTTGTACTGTTGACTGCCCCTCGCACTTTGAGTGGACAAAGATTAAAAATTTCACTCACCAACTTTAGAGTTATCTGGCAATAGTACCAAGTAAGCAAGCTACAAGACAGTAAAGATGGAGAAAGTGCAAACAACATTCTGTATGCAGTGAAATGTTAATATATCAGCCTTTGACTTGTAGCTTGGCTTGGTGTTCCAAAGTTTAGTGTTCTCCCAGTCCCTAGAATCAAATTATATTTAATTTTACTTTGATATATCAAAAGTAATTTTGTTTCTTTGCTCAGTTGCACTCACCTGCCCATGGTCCAACTCCACTTCATAGCCTAAAAAATTTGGGCCTCCATTCCTCCGCATTATTAGCCTCCGCATTCAAAGGATCATCCTCCGCCATTTCCGCCAACTCCAGCATGATGCCACCACCAAACACACCTTCCCTTCACACCCCCCGGCGGCATTCCGTAGGGATTGTTCCCTCCGGGACACCCTGATCCATTCCTCCATCACCCCCTACTCCTCAACCCCCACCTATGGCACCTCCCCATGCCCATGCAGAAGATGCAACACCTGCCCCTTCACTTCCTCTCTCCTCACCGTCCAAGGGCCCAAACACTCCTTTCAAGTGAAGCAGCATTTCACTTGCATTTCCCCTAACTTAGTCTACTGTATTCGTTGCTCCCAACGCAGTTTCCTCTACATTGGAGAGACCAAACGCAAACTGGGCGACCGCTTTGCAGAACACCTGCGGTCTGTCCGCAAGAAAGACCCAAACCTCCCTGTCGCTTGCCATTTTAACACCCCACCCTGCTCTCATGCCCACATGTCTTGTCCTTGGCTTGCTGCATTGTTCCAGTGAAGCCCAACGCAAACTGGAGGAACAGCACCTCCTTCCGACTAGGCACTTTACAGCCTTCGGGGCTGAATATTGAATTCAACAACTTTAGATATTGAACTCCCTACCCCATCCCCACCCCCTTTCCGTTTCTTCCCCCTCCCTTTTGTTTTTTCCAATAATTTATATAGATTTTTCTTTTCCCACCTATTTCCATTATTTTTAAATCTATAACTGTAATGCCCTGTCAGTCTTTCCACCCCACCCCCACTAGAGCTGTACCTTGAGTGTCCTGCCATCCATTCTTAATTAGCACATTCTCTTAGATAATATCACCACCTTTTACATGTCTTTGTTCCTTTGTCTGTGACATCTTTTGATTATCTGCTCCTATCACTGCTTGCTTGTCCCTACAACCACCCCCACCCCAACTTCTCTCCCCCCACCCCCACACCTTAAACCAGCTTATATTTCACCCCTCTCCTAACTTTACTCAGTTCTGCTGAAAGTCATGAGGACTCAAAACGTCAACTCTTTTCTTCTTCGCTGATGCTGCCAGACCTGCTGAGTTTTTCCAGGTAATTCTGTTTTTGTTTTGGATTTCCAGCATCGGCAGTAGTTTTTTGTTTTTATCTAAAAGATTTGGGGCTTGGCTATGTGCAACTTAACCCAAGGCAACAGAGGTAATTGCTGCACCAGTTCCCTGTGTTACTGTCTAGTCCTGATTTCGGCGCGCTCCCAATCTGCTGTCCCTGGTTCCCAATCAGCATGAGATACTAGTTGGAACAGGCAGTGTTTTCCTGTTTATGCCATTGATTCCATTAGGCCTTTCTAATTTCAGCAGATAAGCCCAATGACACGGATAAGAATAGTGCTCACTGTTCCAACTGAATCTCTTCCCTCGCATTGCTCATGCTATCCAAGACTCAAAGTGAGGAGAGCAGGGAAGCAGTAAACTGATACTGGAGAGTAATATGAAGGCTAGAATGGTATTGATATCAGATGGCTTGGGTCAGGTTTATATCTGGTGTGATGGGACTGGTGCAAGTACAATTAAGTGGTAGCCTGAGAGAGTAGAAGAATAGAACTGGGACAGTTGCAAAAATCTTGGTGCATCAAAGCCACAATATGTTAATTTCTTTGGACTTTGATATATAAAGTTTCTTCTGTATGTTGTACAAAATATTAGGGTTTACAGTGCATCTTGGCTTTAATGAGTGTCACTGAATCCTTTCAGGTTTTAATCTTGTGGTATGTAATAATGTCTGAACAATGGGATTTGCTGGTCTATAACTCTCCCCTTGTATCACACATGTCACACGTTGAATTAAGATCAAAAAGAATATAGAAAAATACAAAGTCTGAATCATAAATTTTAGTGAAAGGTGCTGCAGATTGTGACCCCGTTCTGTGCTAGTGATGCTAAACATGGATACAGCAAAAGTTCCAGGGTTCCCATAAAGATAACGTCCAATGGTCTTGATGGATTGGGTGCAGTTTTAATGCACTTGGCATTGTCCTCAACAGAATTCAATGTACCCTTTCCCTCCATACAAAATACAGACTTCCTTAAAGAAAACACAGTGACCCACAAATGTATGCATGTGTGTGTGTGTGATTGTGGGGAGCTACTGTCTTTGCAGAACATTCTGTAATTTGTGGAAATTATTTATAGCCCCTGAAAAGGTTGCTAGACTACATTATCAGAAGAAACCCTGCTGATGGTGGTATTTGATTGGTAAATGTGCAGGCATTTCCCCAGACTCCTTTCCCCTTCAATTAGATGCTGTGTTAGTGCAGATGAAAGTATGTGTATAAATTATTCATTTGAGTTATCTGTTTGATAGGCTGATGGGGGCTGATGTTTTTTTTAAGTGCTGTTCCCTTTGTAATTGTGTCTATCTCAGTTGTCGTGCTTTTGCCCCCAATAAAATTGGTTTATTCTTAATAACTTTCTAGATTGTTCACTGAGATGAAAGATCTCAATTGTAGTCCAGCCCTAGGAGCAAGTATTAGAGCAAGAAAATATTATAGCAAGGAAATAAGACAAAGCAAGATAATATTTTGACGAAAACACTGAATACAAACATCCAGATCATCCAGTGGAAAAAACATTAATAAAAGGGGAAAAAAAATCAATGTACCTGTAATTACCGGTATAAGGTAACAACTATTGGCCACTTGCCAGTAGAGCAGTACCAAACACCATGTATTGGGAGGCATTCTGTGAAAACGGATGCAGACAGATGTAAATCAAATTCAGACAAATTGCTTGCAAAACTTCAAATTGTTTACAGGTTTTAAGCTATCATCAAAATATACAGAGCAACTACACTAAGTAAATACACTGATATTTGGTGGATTTAGGTTGGCAATCTGCCATCGTGTGACTTCATGAAAATTGTCGTCTTCCCTTTATTTACTATCTTATCTAATGAGTCTGTCAGGCTTCATTGAGGCATCTGTCATTGGCATTGTCCATCTCATTAGTATGTTTGGCTTGCTCCGAGTTTCTCTTGCTTCTTGTTGGGAGTGCTTATCCCTCTGCTCAGTGTGTCTTGACAGCTTGGCTTCCCATATGGGAAATTATCAAGCAGGTAGGTAGCACTGTGCACATACGTGAGTAGATCGACGGTCAGATTATTATTTTGTAATGGAACCGCTTAACATGTAACTATAATTATAGAGCTCCAAGAATGCAATGCCCGAATTAAAGTAATCTTTGTATTTGTCTTTCTGAATGTGGGAACCCAGCATTTGTAAGTTGGCTTTCATTGTTACTGCTGTTAAATCTAGTTTCTATAAACTTGCAACATACATATAGACCCAGTTAAAGTTGGCTGCTTTTATAATGTTTTTAGAACTGTAGCTCCTGTAGCATGGGTCTCCCACAAATGGCAACCTCATCAAGGTAGCCTGTTGGAACCAGAAACAGAGAAGATCTGTTTTCAAGAGGTTCCTGGCTATTGCTATCCTAATATAGCTGGTAAACATGTTGCTATGATGGCAGCAGAATGATTCTGTAGAAATGTAGGATCTAATCATGCACACAGGTCAACCAACACTATCTCATTCCCCAATAGTGATTTCCCTTACCTTGATGAACATTGAGATCACCAAAATACACCAAGCTGATAGCTCTGGTAGTATGGAAGACTGGTGAAAATAACAGGCCTACATTCTGTACCTAAACATACTTCAGCTTTAAAAACAAGTGCATTTGCTGCTGAAATCCTCATTCATGCCTTCGTAGATAGATCAAGTAAGGATTGGAGTTTCCTAGCACTGTAAGATTGTAACATGTAGTGTTTAGGTTTGTCCAAATTTATTTGAATGCCTGTCATTTGTGAAGTCTTCGATCTTTTAATCTAATCGACCATGTAGAAGTCATTTTTGCTCCTTTCTTAAAGATAGTCACTAGAGTTGGAATCACTGAAAAGTGATTAGAAGGAGGATCTTTGTAATTTTTCCTGTATTCCATCCCCGTCCAGCCTAGGAATACTGAGGCCAGTTTACACCCAACTGAAATCAGTCAGCTTGTCATTGCATAGCAATCAAACTTGGGATCTTCCTAGTTTCTTTACGGCTCAGCACACTAAGCAACACGTTTATCCTCTACACTGTAGAGGACACCAACAGAATCATAGAAAAGTTCCAGCACAGAAAGAGGCTATTCAGCCCATCATGTCTGCGCCAGTTGAAAAAGAGAAAAAGAAAAAATTAGCCGCACATTCTAATCCCACATTCCAGTATCTGGCCTGTAGCCTTGCAGGTTAATGCATTTAGGGGCTGATCCAGGTACTTTTAAATGAGTTGAGGGTTTTAGCCTCAACCACCAAACTAGGTAGCAAATTCCAGACACCTACCACCCTCTGGGGCAAGAAGATTTTCCTCATGTCCCCTCTAATCCTTCTACCAATCGCCTTAAATCTGTGCCCCCTGGTAATTGATCTCTCCACGAGGGGAAATTGGCTCTTTCCTGTCTACTCTATCTAGGCCCTTCATAATTTTGTACACCTCAATTAAGTCGCTTGCCAGCCTCCTCTGTTCTAAGGAAAACAACCCCAGCCTATTCAATCTCTCCTCATAACTGAAATTTTCCAGCCCTGGCAAACTTCTTGTAAATCTCCTCTGCACTCTCTCCAGAGCAATTATGTCCTTCCTGTAATGTGGTAACCAGAACTGTACACAAAATTCCAGCTGTGGCCTAACCAGCATTTTATACAGCTCCAGCATTACATCCCTGCTTTTGTGTTCAATACTTCGTCCAATAAAGGAAACATTCTTTGCTTTCTTTACCACCGTACTGACCTGTCCTGCCACTTCAGGGACCTGTGGACATTTATTCCAAGGTCCCTCACTTCCTCTACCCCTGTCAATATCCTTGCATTTATTGTGTATTCTCCAGCTTTGTTTGCCCTCCCCAAATGTATTACCTCATACTTCTCTGGATCGAATTCCATTTGCCACTTTTCTGCCCACTGAACCAATCCATTGGCATCATTCTGGAGTCAACAGCTATCCTCTTCACAATCAACTACACGGCCAACTTTTGAGTCATCTGCAAATTTCCCAAATTTTCCTCCCACATTTAAGTCTAAATCATTAATATAATACAACAGACAGCAAGGGCCCCTACACTGAGCCCAGTGGAACTTCACTGGAAACAACTTTCCATTCTCAACCATTATCCTTTGTTTCCTGCCACTGAGCCAATTTTGGATCCAACTCTCCACATTCCCCTGTATCCCATGGGCTTTTACTTTTCTGACCAGTCTGCCATGTGGGACCTTGTCAAATGACTTACTAAAATCCAAGTAGGCAACATCCACTGCACTACCCTCATCAATCCTCCTTGCTACTTCCTGAAGAAATTCGATTAAATTAGTAAGATCCAACCTTCACCTAACAAAACCATGCTGACTATCCCTGATTAATCCATTCCTTTCTAAGTGACAGTTATCCTGTCTCTCAGAATTGATTCTAATAACTTGCCCACCACCAAAGTTAAACTGACTATAATTATTTGACCTAACCCTTCCACCCTTTTAAAATAATATTACAACATTCGCAGACTTCAAATCCTCTGATACCTCGCCTGTATCTAGTGAGGATTGGAAAATGATCCCCAGAGCATCCGCGATTTCCTCCCTGATTTCTTTAACAGCCTAGGATACAATCCATCTGGTCCTGGTGATTTATCCGCCTTCAAGGATGTCAGCCCCTCCAGTACTTCCTCTCTCACTATGCTTATTGTATCTAACAGTTCATAATCCTTCTCCTTAACTAGAATGTCTGCATCATCCCTCTTATTTGTAAAGGCAGAGATAAAGCACTCATTGAGAATCCTGCCCACATCTTCTGCATCAATGCGTAAGTTACCTTGTTCACCCCTGATAGTTTCTATCCTTTCCTTAGTTATCCTCTTGCTCTTAATGTACTGATAAGACATCTTTGGGTTTTCCTTGATTTTTACCTGCCAATAGTTTTTCATATCTTCTCTTTGCTTTCCTAATTTCCTTTTTTGCTTCACCCCTGTACTTTCTATACTTCTCTAGGCTTCCTACAATATTAAGTTTTCTTTTTGACTGTCATTGGCTTTCTTTTTCTACTTGATCCTACCTTGAATGCTTCTGGATAACCAGATTTGGCAGTACCGCCCTTTTTCTTTGTGGGGCACGTCTACACTGTGCCTGTAGAATCTTGCTTTTGAATGCCTCCCACTGATTTGTCTCTGATTTTCCTTCAAGTAGCTGTGTCCTGTCCACTTTTGCCAGAACACTTACCAGCTTCATAAGATTTAAGATTTGTCTTCCTGCTCTCTCTCTCTCTCTCTCTCTCTACCCCCCCGCCCCCCACCACCAATTTAAACTTTTACTCCTGTTCTATCTTTGCCCTTTTCCATAATGCTATATCTAACTGTATTATGGTCACTATCTCAATTAGTCACCCACTGCGATTTCATTAATTTGCACTGCTTCATTTCCTAAGACTAAATCAAGAATTGCGCTCCCTCTCGGGCTTGTTACGTGCTGGCTAAAAAAGTTCTCTTGCATGCAGTTCCAGAAAAAATGCTGAACAATTTAGGATCTAACATAGAATACTCAATGCCTGCCCACCTAAACTGATGGGATTAGTGGTACTTAAATTCAGTCTAAGTAGACCAAAAAATTATAACCTTCAAAACATTAATGGTAAGCCCCAGATGTTTAATTGGATCCCATCTGTTGAGGGTCAACCTAAATATTTAATTGCAAGGCTTGTTTGATCCCAATTTGTAAGCTTTGAAAGGCCCTACTTCAGACAGTGATAAAATATTGTCCTATATGGTTGAAATTCCCCTGAGCACTGTTTTTAACCTACTAGTCAAGGTTTGCCTTTCTGTTATTTTAAATGGTTAGTGTTATTGTCAAAATAGCGCACATAGGAATTTGACAAGTGTGCTAACCACCGCTCTAAGTATAGCGAGCAGAGAATAGTCAACCTCAGTGTATTTCATTGGTTGAATTTTTACTTCTCTTTGAAGCTATTCTTCATTCCTTTCCTCTCTCCTTTACTGAAGGCATTGATAGCTTCGATGAAGTCTTTTTCCAAGACTGTCCCCCTTTCAGCACTTTGCCCAGTGTATAAACCTTGATGGTAGTGGGCGAAGATAACTCCACCTGATCCAGTCTTAGCCCAATGCCTGTCTCTTTGGTTATCAGGAGTGGGCTAATTGATTCTTTTCTAACTATGGCGCAGTAGCTAATTGCGCTATTGTTATAAATCTAGCATGGCCTGTGGATTGAATCTGGAGTTTACCTGATCTGTGTGCTTCAGAGATGGGGATTTTATCTCTCATCCATAGAAGTGATGACTACTGTTGCGATTTTTAAATTAAAAGTAAATTGCTGTGTGCCAAAGAATAATTTATTCTCTTTGAGTTGCTAACTATTGTAACAGGAACATATTAATGCAGATACTTATTTATGAAATCCTCTTTTCTGTATGCAGTTATGAAAATAAATTATAATCAAAGATCAATGAATGTTGTTTGAATTTACATATGTAATCAAAAATGTGTGTTTGAAAATGAGAGAAAAATTATTCAAGTGTCTTGGAATCTTTTTAACTCCACAGAGTTCAATATTTATTAACTTCTCCAAATGTTTTCTTTGTCTGTAGCCAAACCAAATGATTGAGGACAGGAAGAGTTATTGTTGGAATGAAATCCCACCTTCCTGATCTGAACAGCCTGAGGTAGAATACCACATTGCTTAGAAGCCAGGTTTATATCAGTAGAGGTAGTATCAAGGGAGCATGGTGTGAAGATGACCAGATGAGCAGAGGGAAACTACAGGCTAATTTAGGTTTAATCTATGTGTGGATTCAAGTGTTGCCTAGGAGACCACTAGACATCTACTGTGATTGCAAATTGAAAGATTTGCCATCAGAATGTGCTTCACACCACAGCAAGAATTATTGTGATATAAAATAAGTAATTTAGTGGCTAAGGCTTCAGAAACATATCTGAAAAATGTGAAGTAGAAGTTTATGTACTTCAGATTGTATGAAGTTATACAGTAAAGATCAAAGGAAATGTGAATTCAAAACAGAAAATGCTGGAAATACACATCGGGTGCACTCATATCTGAATGGAATGGCACGTTTTGAGTCTGGTGCTTCTTTAGTTGGACAAAAGATCTTGAAACTTGAATCTGTCTATCTTAACTTTCCAAGAGGCCTGCTGTGTATTTGTGATTTTCTTTTCATTATATAATTGTTTTGCAATGGATTAGTAAAACACAGCATGGTTAAAGTCAGTATAATGATGCCTTGCAGAATGTACGTGACAAGAATAGGAATTTCTTTCTTTTACTTTAGTAGCATTTAAATAGTCATGGTTAAAAATGGTTATCACCAGCTATGGGGTGCGGGAGGAGTGGGGGTAGTGCTTGGGGATGGTAGCATCAGTCATGTAGGCATTCATGGACTAATATTGCAAAACAAGGGGAATGCAATGCTTGTATCTCAGAAACAACATACTCGGTGTACAAATTTGAATGAAACCTATTATTTCATTTTTGCCTGATTCCCGAAAACACATCACATTGTTAGTTTCCGTGGGATCCTCTGCAGGTCTAGTTTTTATGACTTCATCTTGCTAATGGTCTAAAAATATAATTTCCAACTGTTAGATGGTGAAACCAGTAGAGTTGAAATTTGAATAGTACCAAGAAACATGATTCTGTTTGTAGGTGTGCTTTTTTGGAGTCAGTCTTCAAGCAAACTGTAGCTACATAGGGATGGACAGCGATGCTCACATCCCATGAGCATATGTGAAAATAAAGGTGTTTTCATTTTTTGTGTTTGGTTTATAGGTGGAGTTGAATTTTTTTTATGTAGCACTTAAATATGTGCCATTCGAGACTGACCTTCCAGAATTTTTCAAGTGATGGATTCTATGGGCTCTTCAAACTGCCAACCCAGTTTACATGTACTACAAACTGTTCAATAGATTTCACAGTATCTTGCATCCGTCTCTTTGTTTCTGCTTATCATATATTGTTAACTGTAGTTTAGCATGTATAGGATCACTTAAGGGTGTGAAATTTTCCCTTGTCTAAATTGGCAGATTTATTGAGATCCCACATTTTCTACAATCACAGATAATTATTGGATTTGGGCTGTGCGAACTAGCAGAGTGAAAGATGCTGGTTTTGGGTTGTAGGTATTTTTGTTAACAAACTGTGTGTATGTGGAAAGAGGTGTTGGACAAACCTCAAAGTTAAATGATTTGTGACTTGAACTGCTGATTAGCATTCATTAAGTATATTTTCCTGCAGCTTGACTGCTTTGTATAATTAGTTTTTTTGATTATTTTCCTTACCCCTTCCCCCACCCCATCTACATGTCCCAGCGTTCAGTTAGACAAAGAATCGATTCCTATGTTTCTGCCACAACTTCGTTTGAAATAATTGCAAAAGAGCAGCTTTGGATGTGGCAGATACTGTTAATATTAAGATGAACATCATGGTGTTATTTTTGTATGGTTTCAGAAATATGGTTCATGGTTTTAGTTTCATCATAAGAATGTGCTAACATCAGTTTTGCAGTATTGTCTCTCTTTTAGGCTTTACTGTAAACTGCATGATTAAATGTGGAATTCAGTTTCCAAACTGTAAGTAGTACAGTGAATGCTATCAACTGCACGTATGAGATAATTCTGCATCATGGACCGCCAGGAGGAGGTTCTGAAGGGAAAACAGATGGTGAAATCACTCTTATACATCATCCGATGAACTGGTCAAAGAGTGGAGTTTGAGATTAGGGAGCAACTCACTTGTGCCGATGGTGACATTTTGTTTGGAGGGTGACACCTGAAAAAAAAGGAGCATGCATTTTAAAGCTTAGTCACTGCCTGCGTATAAGAGAATACCAAAATAAGGGTAACATAATAAATACTGTACATATATAAGCAGTGTATTTTATGTACTGTACATTATGTAATTTTCATCAATATCAATCATTACAGTTTTTGAGTCGTAATAGGATGTTGTCTGGTTAATTGTTTGTTTCAATGCAGAAACAAAATGGAAATGGCGACCATTGTTTCTATCTTGCTCCCATGGGAAGTTTTATTTCTTGTGACTGAGACATTTGCCTCAGTGCAGTCTTTGTACTTGGCTTTCTTGCTAGCTCTTATTAAAATGCTCAACTAGCATCTCAGATGATGTTAATTGTGACATCTCCTCTGGAGATCTTCCTCCCACAGCTTCCAACCTGATAGTCGCCCAACCTCGGACGGCCCGCTTCTACCTCCTACCCAAAATCCACAAACAGAACTGTCCTGGCAGACCGATCATGTCAGCCTGTTCCTGCCCCACGGAACTTATTTCTCGTTATCTTGACTCCCTTCTCTCTCCCCTTGTCCAGTCCCTCCCCACCTACATCCGTGATTCCTCTGACACCTTAGGTCACATCAACAATTTCCAGTTCCCTGCCCCAACCGCTTCCTCTTCACCATGGATGTCCAATCCCTCTACACCTCCATCCCCCACCAGGATGGTCTGAGGGCCCTTAGCTTCTTCCTTGAACAGAGGCCCGAACAATCCCCATCCACCACTACTCTCCTCCGTCTGGCTGAACTTGTTCTCACACTGAACAATTTCTCCTTTAACTCCTCTCACTTCCTCCAAATAAAAGGTGTGGCTATGGGTACCCGCATGGGCCCCAGCTATGCCTGTCTCTTTATGGGGTATGTGGAACATTCCTTGTTCCAGTCCTACTCCGGCCCCCTCCCACAACTCTTTCTCCGGTACATCGATGATTACTTCGGTGCTGCTTCATGCTCTCGTCGGGACCTGAAAAAATTTATTAATTTTGCTTCCAATCTCCACCCCTCCATCATTTTCACATGGTCCATCTCTGACGCTTCTCTTCCCTTCCTTGACTTCTCTGTCTCAATTTCTGATGATAGACTGTCTACCAATATCCATTACAAGTCTACCGACTCCCACAGCTACCTCGACTACAGCTCCTCACACCCCGCTTCCTGTAAGGACTCCATCCCATTCTCTCAGTTCCTTCGCCTCCGTCGCATGTGTTCTGATGACGCTACCTTCAAAAACAGCTCCTCTGACATGTCCTCCTTCTTCCTTAACCGAGGTTTTCCACCCACGGTCGTTGACAGGGCCCTCAACCGTGTCCGGCCCATATCCCGTGCATCCGCCCTCACGCCTTCTCCTCCCTCCCAGAAACATGATAGGGTCCTCCTTGTCCTCACTTATCACCCCACCAGCCTCCGCATTCAAAGGATCATCCTCCGCCATTTCCGCCAACTCCAGCATGATAGCCACCACCAAACACATCTTCCCTTCACCCCCCCGGCGGCATTCCGTAGGGATCGTTCCCTCCGGGACACCCGGTCCACTCCTCCATCACCCCCTACTCCTCAACCCCCACCTATGGCACCTCCCCATGCCCACGCAGAAGATGCAACACCTGCCCCTTCACTTCCTCTCTCCTCACCGTCCAAGGGCCCTAACACTCCTTTCAAGTGAAGCAGCATTTCACTTGCATTTCCCCTAACTTAGTCTACTGCATTCGTTGCTCCCAATGCGGTCTCCTCTACATTGGAGAGACCAAACGCAAACTGGGCGACCGCTTTGCAGAACACCTGCGGTCTGTCCACAAGAAAGACCCAAACCTCCCTGTCGCTTGCCATTTTAACACTCCACCCTGTTCTCTTGCCCACATGTCTGTCCTTGGCTTGCTGCATTGTTCCAGTGAAGCCCAACGCAAACTGGAGGAACAGCACCTCATCTTCCGACTAGGCACTTTACAGCCTTCCGGACTGAATATTGAATTCAACAACTTTAGATCTTAAACTCCCCCTCCCCCCACCCCCTTTCCGTTTCTTCCCCCTCCCTTTTTTTTCAATAATTTATATAGATTCTTCTTTTCCCACCTATTTCCATTATTTTTAAATCTACAACTAATACTTTTAGTCTTTCCACCCCACCCCCACTAGAGCTGTACCTTGAGTATCCTGCCTCCATTCTTAATTAGCACTTTTCTTAGATAATATCACCACCTTCAACACCTCTTTGATCCTTTTGTCTGTGACATCCTTTGATTATCTGCTCCTATCACTGCTTGCTTATCCCTACAACCACCCCACCCTCAACTTCTCTCTCCCCCCGCCCCCCACCTTAGACCAGCTTATATTTCACCTCTCTCCCAACTATACTTCAGTTCTGCCGAAGGGTCATGAGGACTCGAAACGTCAACTGTTTTCTTCTCCACCGATGCTGCCAGACCGGCTGAGTTTTTCCAGGTAATTCTGTTTTTGTTAATTGTGACATTATTGGTAGCTTTGTGGTTAAGGTTGAAATTGGAATGATTCCACGGAGAGAGCTAGGATGATTTATTTGAATTTCATGAAATTGATTGGATGTGCAGCGTGATTGGAAGTTGAGGGAGTATTCCTATTTATCTATCAATCCCAACACTTAAAAAAAGCCAAGATGGTATTATGGTTTATAGCTCAGCAGAACAGGAAAAAAGTTTCCAAAGATACGATCAATGCTGCATGTTTTTTTTACATGCTTTAAATCTAATTTTCAGTTTTGTGTACACTATTTTGTATGACTGCCACCTTTTCCAGATATGTACAAAGAACAATTATTCAGTGAAGTTGTAACTGACTTAGCAATCCATACTTTGATTTATTTTGTTTGTTCAGCTTTCTTATAAGGCTGTTGCTGGATTAAAGTTGCATTGATTTCATCTATGCTCTAGTATCTTGTCCAAGTGTAAATCCTAAAGTGTTGTTCTCGGTGTTGCCTATTCAACCACAGAGAGCACCACCACTGAGCTGGATTCTGACCTCAGGTTACTAGATAGCAATGAGGAATAGGAACCCTTTTTCAGGGCACATGAAAATGTCACACAGGAAAAGACAGGCTAGTCTGTCAAGCCTGTCCCATATAGTGGTGATGCCTTATGCATCACCTTGAGACTCCTTATTTCCCAGGTGCCATGAGAGACGAAAAAACCATATAAAAAAGGTTGTCTTTGGAAAAAGAATGTGGATATTCTTCTGAGTCCTCTAGATGATGTAAGCTCTACCAGGAGACCACATTGCCCGCTACTTAAATTGTTTGGTACCTGTCTGTATGATATGATCATTGCCCCAGCCAAAAAGGTAAACAGTAACTCAGTACTCTTTGTACAAGTCAGCAACCTTTTCCACAGGCCTATTCTCTGGAGAAAGAAGAGCCACCAGTTGTTATCTAACATATGATGCCTTGGCTGGAATTACCTAAATAAGCAAGGACTGCAAATCCAACTTATTCATGTCTCTAGTACTTTATTTAAAATTCTTAATAGAAATTAGTGACTTGATCCCTTTTCCTTCTGTAGGATTTTTCAATTTGTAGATGGTGCCTGTTAGAATCTGAGGAATTTTGATTAGTCCTGGCTATTTAAAGAGACCCAGCTGTGACAAAGTCGACTTTGCTATGTATGAATAATACAATGGATGTGGATGGCTGATGCACTTAGATATAACTCTTGAATTGGCTATTTTAAATTGATAATTGGAGAAAAAGCACCTGGCTATTTTGGTTATGATTTAGCTCTGAGGGGAAGGTTTTCATAGATGAAATTTCAAGCAAAAGCACACTTTATCCAAACTGCTTTTGATGTGGTTTAACCAACTTTGATTTCTGTAAATAAGATAAATTGATAAGATTCCTTTTAAAGAGTACATTGTACAGTGTTTCAGACTTCAGAAGTACAGCAAAAGAATTCTAATCCTCTAGGGGAATTCTGGGTTTTCATAATTTATAGCTAAGATCTGCATTTAACCGCAAAAGTTATTTTGCTCAGCATTGAGCAACTGCTTATTTTTACTGATGGCTTTGGAATAAATCAGGTTCCTCCAATGTTTGCACGTTTGTAATCTTATCTAAAGTAACTTTTATTACTCAATATGTGTTTAGACATTGTGTTGGAACATTTACTTATGTTTGCCTATGTAATTTAACCTACAGCCTGGTGGCTAGAATTAAATGAGTTTGTGGGAAGAAGTGAACCATTTCTTATCAATGCAAATATCCCATGTGGTTGCTGTTTACTGTACCCATTTTATGCCTGAGGATGCCAGTGTGTGTTTTTCTCTTTGGCTGATGATCTTGGCTGTTCGGCTCAGTTAATAGCTACTCTACAAAATTTCTAATTATACTACTAAATAAACAACAGCTCCATGTACATGCACAAATAATGTAGATTTTTTTGGTGCCATGCTTGAAATTTTACCTTGACAGAGTCTCCTGTTTCCTCCCATTCCATAGTGACAATTCCCATTCTGTGGAGCATTTTGAATTGGTTTGATGTGATAAAATGCAAGTATTAACAAAAAACATACGAATATAACACTATATTTATATTCCAGAACACCAGTAATGAGGGAGTTTTATCCCTTGCTTCAGGGGGCAAAGTGCCATTGACCACAAATGCAATGGCCGTTGTTCTTGTCTGGATTATCTTTTTATTTTGGTTAGTGGGCTTTGTTATACAGGCACTATTGTGGTTTTATCATTGCTGGCCTGTAATAGATATTCACCTGACATAGGGGTACAGTTGTCCTGATGTTAGACCACACAGAGTGGTGAGATTCGAAAGTACCTAGAACAAGAGGAGAAAATGCAAGGTTAGCTACTTTAATTCCGAAGCTAAGGACCTACATTCTAATAAAACTGTAAATGATACCTTACATAAGCAAAGCTTTTCTCTTAATCATAATCAAAGTGGAAGGTAATGGGTAGTAAAACTAGGATAAAATATAAACCATTTTGAAAAACCCAAGTTCATTTCTTGGATATCCTGCTGATACAACATCTTCGCTCTGCTAAATGCTTTCCAACCCATTGCTAATCTAGTCCATGATTATCCACGCTGTTGAATAACTGGTTTTAACCTTGGCTTTGCTGTTAGTGTTTTTTGGAAATGTTGATCTTAGCTGGGGATTTTGCTGATTCTGCACTAGGTTTGATAATGTTGCACGTGATTTTGCATGGGTATTGGAATGCGGAAGGAACTTGCACGCTGTTGTATATCTGTGTTGTTTATAAAATTGATTTTAAATATATTTTATATGCAAGCACAAATTTTGATTAACCTAAACCTGTTCTATTGGGAATAAAAGGGCACTAAAGCTATAATACACTAAGAACCAGATTAGTGGCACCAGCCCAGCAGTGTGCGAGTGTCATGCAGCCAGCTGCAATCCAAAAGTAAATTTTCTGGTTTCATGGGATGTTGATTTACTTGTACTACTTCCAGCCTCGTTTTGCTACTCATGGTGTGACCTTCACTACATCGGAGAAATCAAATGCAAACTGGGTGATCACTTTGCTGAATAACTCCATTCTGTCCGCAGGTGTAACCCTGAGCTTTCACTTGCTAGTTTAAATTCATCTGCTGCCATTGTGACATTTGTCCTTGACCTCCTACACTGTTCCAAATAGTCCCAACACAAGCTCGAGGAATAGCACCTCTTCTTTCTAGGAGTACTTTACAACCCTCTGGTTTTAATGTTGACATTAACAGCTTCCATCCTTCCCTTAGTCCATATCCTTTTTCTCATGCACAGCAAGTGTTGATAATGTAGGATAGGTGCACTATTTTTCTGGGAATGGGTGAAATTGTGGGCTGGTGCATGAGTTGGAAACCTCCCCAATGGCTACATTGCAGATGGGGTGGCCACTCACCTTTTCCTTCCATAATACCCCTGGGTCACTGGGGTCTGGGCAAATTTTCCATCCTTCCCTCCTGTTATTCTGTAACCATTCATACATCCTCTAAATCTCAAATGCATCTTTTATTTCTCTAATTATTGCCTTCCTTCATCATTTTATCATTGTATCACTGAATTAGATTTTTTTTGGCCATCCTTGCCTCGTTCTCCCTGGCACTGGTTCTGCTTGTAAACTGTTCATCTACATAATCTCTTGTCCTGATATGTTAACCCTACCTTCCTCTCTCAACAGCTGCTGCCTGACCAGTTTCTAGCGTTTTCTGTTTCAACATCTGCAGTATTTTGTTTTTCATCTTCCTTGCCAAATTTCCCTTTGGATTGCAGTCACTGCATGAAATTTCACTAATAATTCCAATAGCATATTCAGGATCCAAAGAATGGTGAGAATGTAGAATTTCCTACCATACGAAGCAGTTGAGGCGAATTGCATAGGTGCTTTTAAGGGGAAGCTGGAGAAAACAATAGAAGGAGATGTCAATAGGTTCAAATGAAGTAAACAGTGGGAGAAGGCTGGTGTGGACTGACTGGACGGGTTCTGCGCTGTAAATGCCATTCTGTAGAATTTTAAAGTTCTAAAGCTCTAGTCTCAAGGGTGCTGCACAATATAAAAGCAGCATCCATTCCAACTGATGAAGAGTCGTACGGACTCGAAACGTTAACTGTATTCCTCTCTGCAGATGCTGTCAGACCTGAATTTTTCCAGGTATTTTTGTTTTTGATCCATTCCAACTATATTGGTATTTCTATCGTAAAATCTGATTTGGAAAGCTATGATTGTGATGCTCTTTCTTTTCCTCATTCTTAAAATATGCCCTTCTCTCCCTCCTTGGTTTCTTTTGTGCCATGTGCTGTTCTCCAACACTAATGGCAGGTAGGAGAGCAGTTCCTCTACAATTTTACTAATCAAGATGGCTCTAAGAAATGGTCCCTTTAAGTTGAGTGCAGCAACCTGAAAGTTCCTGTGCAGGTCATGTACAAGTCAGTCCCTTTTATTTACCATGTGCGGCTGTGCAAAAGAAATTAAACAAGTTGACCATGCACTCCCAAAAAAAACATTAGCACGTACGCTAGTTCTAAGCAATGCCAATTTTCACCCTTCTCGCTGTTTCCTCCCCTTGTTCCTTGTCCCACAAGTCTGTGATTCTTGCTGGACTACGCTGTTGACTGCCGCCTTATAACTCACCCAAGTAGCTATTTTTGAGTGAGCTCTGATGGTTTGTGGTGCTCACTTTGTTGGGCTAACACAGCCAAGCTCTACCTGTGAACTCACTCAATGTCTGCCTGCATGTGCGTTATTGGATGGTGATCAGGAGTGGGAGATTTTGTACTGACGAGTTGTACTTCCTGCTGTAAGGGTCACTGATGCTCGGGCGTGGAAAGCTAGGCTTACTCCTTTTCATCGCCATCTTCTCCTATCAGTACAAGGCTATGAAGGCTCATTATTAAGTTCCAGTGATAACTGTATCCTGGGAACAGCATTGTCTTCATGCTTCAGGACTACACAGAGTATAAAGCTAGTCTCAGTAATGGTGACCATGATAACCACCGATTATTGTAAAAGCCCATCTGATTCGCTATGTCCTTTAGGGAAGGAAATCTGCCCCCTCTACCCGGTCTGGCCGATACATGACTCCAGGCCCACAGCAGTGTGGATGACTCTTAACTACCCCCTGAAATGGCCAAGCAAGCCAGTCAGTTCAAGGGCTATTAGGGATAGGCAATAAATGCTGGCCTTGCCAGTGACACCCACATCCCATGATAGAATAAAGAAAAAAAATGTGGTACATCTACCCAGTGTCATAAGGGAACTTCTTATAGCACTTATGTTTGCTGCGAGACTAAAATTGTAGGAGGGTCACTTGAAAAATAGATTCAAATTTGTTTTTGAAAATATGTGACCATATTATCATCCCAGACCTAAAGCATTGAGTTGTGGCCGACTTTCAGGATGTAGGTGGTTCAGTGCACAGGTTGGTTGCTACTTGATTTGAAGATGTTAATAAAATAACAAGACAGTATTGCCCAGGGTAGTATATGTGGCTTGGTGTTGAATTTTGTTTGGGGAAGGGTTTGTTGGTCAGTTAGCACTGTTGCATTGCCATCTCCTCAATGCCCCGAAATAGGGAGTGAAAAATCACAGGGTTCCACTCCTGATTATTGCCCAATGGCATCTGTTGGACAGTGCACATATGTGGCTGTCACAAGAGGACAACTCAGCTGTGATGCCTGCAGTGATCGACTAGCTTGTCAACATTCAGCATCTAGTTTCACACATGAAGATTGGCCACTTGGACAAGTCACCAGAGGAATGCCTTTATCGTATGTCCTAGCAAGAGAGCAGCTTCAGAAGAAGAGAGGGCTGCGTTGCGTTTTGGGGTTAATTGATATTCCGACAAAACTTTTTTCAAGCCACCAAGCATTCAAATTCAAACATGATTATTCAACAATCAAGAAACATAAGCACAATTTACCTGATGTACATGAGCTTTGAGGACGGGATTGTCGAGGCTTGAGAAGCAATTTGTGCTTGGGTCATAGTCGTACACCCCTGGTCAACCATGAAACTATAGATTTTTTGTTGGCATTGCCAGTCAGTCATCCTGGAGAACATGAAATGCTGCACTGTACAAGGCAATGTAAAACGTGGATTACTTAAGTACAAATATAGCATTAAAGATATCAAGTATTCTTGAAGAATTAATTCAGATAGAAACGTTGAAGAATGCAGTGAATGTTGTAACTGGCTGCATTTTTTGTTGCTGGTTGCTGTGAATTATGGACCTTTAAATTGGTCCTTTATTTTGCGGTTGTGCTTTTGGCAGTTGGAGCATATAAGCTCCTTGCAGTGTTAACGTATGCTATCCTGTTCAATATTTATAGGCTGTTATGTAACTTTTTTTGAGGTTAGGAATGATTTTTGGTGGATTTAAAGTTTTGTGTTGTTGCTTATTTTTGCTATCACGTATTGTGTCTAGAAGAGATTAAGTATTTCATAAATGACTTGCACCTTCTTGCTCCCAAATACCTAGGCATTCTGGATTACAAGTTGAGTGGATTTTACCATCAGATTCTAAACACAGGAAATTCACTTTCATTCTCAATATAGCCTGGCTTTATGGATCTGGAGAAACCACATACGGAAACGACGTTGAGGATAGACATTATTTCACATGAAAGCCTGCCTACTCCCTTTTCATGACTTGCTTAAGGCTCCTTGCTGTTTTTGGGACAAAATCTCTAGTTTAAGTTAGTAGGACATGAGACTATCAAATATTCTATTGGTTAATCAGGCCTCTCCAGCTTTTTGAGAGTTATTTCTGGGTTTCTCAGGAAGCTGAGTTAAAAATACCAGGCAGGGCTTGCTGATGAAAATAGGCAGCACCTTTTCAAGGCAAGCATATAAAAGAAACTAAAGCAATGCCATTTTGGTTGTACGAGAACACCAGGCCTCAAATCTTAGTTCCTAGGTGGCTGTAGAGAGAGTAAATAAGGCAGGCGAAACCAGTTAAGGCACAAATTGGGATTTTGCATAAACTGCCCAAGCTGGGCTGTTAGTAGTTTTGGCACTGATTCATCTAATTAAATCAAACTAAATGCCTCTGTAGTTTCATTCACCTGTCTGCACCGTTATCAACAACAACAACTTCTTGCTCAGTTCATAGCACCCTCGCCTTTGAATCAGAGGGTTGTGGGTTCATGTCCCACTCCCGGAAAACCAAGAACTGTGATTGTACTCAAAGAGTTGCAATCTGTGACTGTTGATAACTCGAAAGAGTATATAGTGCTTTACGAGGTGTCAGCTGTGGCTCAGTTCATAGCACCCTCGCCTTTGAATCAGAGGGTTGTGGGTTCATGTCCCACTCCTGGAAACCAAGAACTGTGATTTTACTCAAAAAAGAGTTGCAATCTGTGACTGTTGATAACTCGAAAGAGTATATAGTGCTTTTATTGCAGTAAACTGCCCCAAGATGCCATATAAGAGTGATTATCAAACAAAATTTGATATGAAGCCACCTAAGGAAATATTAAGACAGAAAAATAAAAACATGGTCAAAAAAGCAGGTTTTAAGCAACATCTTAAAGGAGGAGAACGAGCTGGAGAGATTTAGGGAGGAAATTCCAGAGCTTAGGGCGTTGGCAACTGAAGTCGCAGCTGCTTAAGAGGGAAATGAAGAAAATAGGGGATGTGCAATAAGGCAGAAATAGAGAGGTGTCAGCTGTGGCTCAGTTCATAGCACCCTCGCCTTTGAATCAGAGGGTTGTGGGTTCATGTCCCACTCCCGGAAACCAAGAACTGTGATTGTACTCGAAAGAGTTGCAATCTGTGACTGTTGATAACTCGAAAGAGTTTCCCCTCCATAAGGGTTTTTTTTTTAAAAAAAGGCAGAAATAGAGAGATCTTGGAACTTGGTGGGCTGGAGGAGTTATAGAGATAGGGTTCAATAAGTGCAGAAGGACAAAATGTGGAGTCATGATTGCTGATACACACAACTTTTGTGTAAAATGTTTGTTGCCTAAAAATGATGCTGACTTCCCCAATCAAGTTCATGAAATGCACCAGTAAAGAATAACTGAATTGTTTCCCTCTAATCAGAGTAAAATAGATGAGCACATTAAGCCTACAAAATCCACTTGTGCCCATACTGATTTCCGACACTGGCCTATTGAATTGGGCACCCTTTTTAGTGCGCCCGTGTGCTGAGACCCGAGGATACTGCATGGACTGAAAAGAGTGCATATTGGGGCATTTGAATTTTCTATGAATTAGGACTTGTGTTTCTGCAAAATAAGATGAACCACATGACTATCCGTCCTCAGCTCCAAAAGATTGAACGTCCTTGGCATAAAATGTATTTTTAAGACGTTGCATCCCATCATTTTTAAATTAATTTTGCCAAACCCTTTGGTAAAGGATTCATTCCATTTTTCTATTATTGTACCTGTTTGGAGAACACTAGTGTTCCAAGAAAAAGCTCTTAAAAAATGAAGGCAAAAAAATGAATAATGGGTACAGTCTGATGTGAATGTTTTTGAAAATTAATGTTGCTTGTAAAACTTTATTATGTAACAAGAACAAAGCAGCAAATTCTAACAATCAGGCATTGAGTCATATATTTCACCTGTGAGGGTTGCTACCCTTCTCTAGCTCACTTATAGTGTTCTGTCCACTCTAAGATTGTCCATTGTGTGTCAAATAGCGTAATGTACCTCAGCGTTATCACTCAGCTAGTGGAAGATGAGAAAGGGCAAAAGCATCTCCAACACAATATGTTGAATAATTTAAACCTGACCTAAAAGCTGGTAGAATAGCTTTATTATAATTCGTAAAGATTGCAAACCTGGCCTAGAGGCAGGGACTAAGAACACATCACTAGAATGTGATTATGTTGGTGTTGCGACAAGTGGAAAAAATTGACTTGGAACAGTGTTAAATGTATGATAAAGCAAGCAGGCAGATTGCCTGACAGCTGGGACAACTGTAAAAATCTGCATGATATAATGGATAAGCAGGGGGATGTTTCAGGTTGTTTGCATAGCTAAGGATTCAAATGCAATAAACTGAAAATAATCAAAGCTCTGTCTATACAGCTTATCCTAAATCTGCAGTGCTATATTTCTCCCACCTGGCATTTTTTTAAAGAAAGATTTGCACACATTTTGATTGCTGGAAGTTGTAAATTGTGAATGATTTACCAGCTGCTTTGTGGAGCAGATATTGTGCCGATTGAGTGACTGTGACCTGTTGGGTTTACAATATCAGTAATGAGGGGCTGAAGTTACTTACTTCCTTGTATGTTGCTCCATAATGGAACACCTTATTGAAATGTGGAAAGAAATGGAACAAGAACAGTCCATATTACCCTTTCCCTCACCCAGCCTGGCACCTGTGTTCTTTGTTCTGAAAATGGTTCTATTTCCTTTGTTTCTTGAGCAGTATTAATAGGATATTCTTTTTTTTTGGAAATTTGTGAATTGAGTTTTTCCCCCTATTTTAATACTTAAGATAGTTGAAATTTCTTGGGACCATGATTAATTTTATTAAAATACTCTTTATGGGGCAATGGAATAAGTAGTTTGTAATGAATCATAAATATAATGTTGACATTAAAGTTGTAAACCTTGTGTGCAAATTATAACTCCTTTCTGTAGTGCACCTTTTAGTCTGGTCACAGAGATGGAGATCCTGGGATTGTATTGTCATGTGACCGAGATGTAACCATTGACTAAGGGACCACTTTGTATGTGACTATTTTGACTAGTGTATGATCAAGGAATGGGTACACACTGTTTTTCAGTTTGAGGCCTGCACATTTAAAAATGCAGGGATGCTTTGCATAGAATAACAGATCTTAATGTTTTAATATAGGCTCTGAGCTGTGAGGCAAATAAAAAACACAATTGGATCATTTGAAACTAGAACGGTGAGTCTGTGTATATAACGAAAGATCTAAATGCAAGAGGCCGACCCACAGATACCTTTAAGAGCTGCCAGAAGGGAGAGTA
Organism: Cetorhinus maximus; assembly: GCF_964194155.1. NCBI lineage: Eukaryota > Metazoa > Chordata > Chondrichthyes > Lamniformes > Cetorhinidae > Cetorhinus > Cetorhinus maximus. The sequence goes on along the minus strand of NC_135895.1, from coordinate 77,924,387 downwards.
AGATGTGATATGAGATATATATGAAATGATGTGAGAGATTCTTGATTAACAAGGGAGTGAAAGGTTATCGGGGTTCTGCAGGAGTGTGGGGTTGTGGTTAAATTCAGATCAGCCATGATCTTATTGAATGGCCGAGCAGGCTCGAGGGGCCGAGTGACCTACCCTGCTCCTAATTCGTATGTTCGTGAGGCCTGTGGTTAAGTCCAGGAACTGAGTGACCAAGTTTTATGCAATCCTGAATCCAATGCTACTCTATACAGAATGCACAGTGCGCATTTTGAAGCATCTGAAGTCATGGTTGCAGGGCTGTACTTTGGGTTTTAAAATTTCTCAGTGGTAGAAACATAACATACGTAATTATTTACGTAATTTGGGTAAACCAGTTTTAGCAGTGCAATGGCTCCAAGTAAAAAGACAGTTGGATTTCTACAAAAAACTACTGCGGATGCTGGAAATCCAAAACAAAAACAGAATTACCTGGAAAACTTCTAACTGTGTTGCAAATTTAACATAGAAGGTTGATACTTGCAGTACATAACAATCTTATCGACTGGGGGCATTGCCTCTGGAATGAAGAAATGTTGTAATATAGAAAATAGGAAATTGACAATTTTCATATTTAATTATAACTGCCTTTTCAAGTCTTACTGAGGGCTATCTATTCTTTGCGCATTGCCAAATTAAGTCACAATGGGGAAAAAAGACCAATGATAATTATTTGCAAAAAATTGTTTTATTGATCCTTGTATTTAGTGAGAAGGATACAAATGTATTACAGTGCTATCTTGCTTCTGTGTGGGCAATAATCTGTTGCGGACAACAGTCTTAGGCTCCTTTGCTTTGGTGTATTGATGTATCATTGGGAAGTGGCAGAAGACAGGCTTGCTCTGCAGCCTAGCTTGGAAGAGTTAAGAGTTCCAGAGGGGGTGCTTGTTTGCAGAGAAGTGATTCTCTCAGGTGTAGTGTTGACTGGGGCAAAATGTTGATGCAATGGGTTAGCCATTTGTGAATCCAGGCTGTGCTAATGGAATGTCTTTGGTTGTAAAATGAGTGTAGACAATTCAATGGAAATCCTTAGTGAAAGTTATGGAAGGATAGCTTGTGAGAAATGGAAATGTCTTATCAATGAGATTACCGACTGAGGTTGCAATGCAGTTTTGGGATAATGTGGGCACAAAAAAAAATCACTCAGTAATAGTGAAAAAGAAAAAAGACTTGCATTTATATAGCACTTTGAGATGTCCAGCTCTTTTCAACCAATGAGGTACTGTTTTTAAAAAAAAGTGCAGTCGCTGTTGTAATGTAGGAAATGTAGCAGCCAGTTGTCACACAGCAAGCAACAGCAAACAGCAATGTGATGATGATCAGATAACGTTTTTTGTGATGTTGATTGAGGGATAAATATTGGCTTTGAAGTAGTGCAATGGGATATTTTACATTCACCCAGGTGGGCAGATGGAGCCGTGATTAAAGGCTCATCTGAAAGACGGCACCTACAACACTGCAATGCTCCCTCAGTTTTGCATTTGAGTTTCAGCCTTGATTGTTGTGTTCAAGCACTGGAGTGGAACTTGAACCCACAACCGAGAGTGCTACCAACTGAGCCATGCTCATGACACATTGAGCATGAGATGCTACCCTAGTTGAAAGAAGGAACATTTTTATTTTTACACAGTAGTGAATTGATGCATTGTAAAAATGAATTATTGATCTCTCATTGCTAGCTGATTGCTATAATCTCTTACCCATTGGATTGACAGATGGTCAGGAGTGGAGTGCAATGTGTGAAGTAACAGGGGGAGAGAGATTTTTTTTTGTGTTTTTAATCCTCATGAAACCCTCCCAATGGTTCACTATTTTGTGCTTTTTCATTTTAAAGTGCAATGATTGCCCTGCAATGTTTGAGACATTGGAGACATGCACCTTGCAAAATAAAAACATGTCTGAATCATAGAATCATAGAAATTGCAACAAGAAGGAGGATGCCATTCAGGCCATGTCACCAGTGCTGGCCCTTGAACTATAGTAGTTACTCCAATTGTCCTGCACTTTCCTCCTTTTTGATTGTTATATTCTTCCTTTTTAAATACATAACCAATTGTCTTTTAAATGATATAGCCTCTATATCAGAAGCCCCTGGCAACCCTCAGTGTGAAAATATTTCTAACTTCCCCATTCAATCTTGTGGTAATCATGAGTTTTTCGCCTCAACAGCATTTTATCAGCCAATGGAAATATTTTTCCATTATTTACGCTCTCAGAACCTTTCATAATGTTGAAACCCTTTATCAGATTCCTCTTTAACCTTTTATTTTCCAGTGAAAAAGATCCAACTTTTGATTCTTTCTTTTGAACTATAGCCTCTCATTCTCGGTATCATTCTAGTGAATTATTTGCTGTCCTACATGGCCTGGAACTGCATGTACGTGCAGTGCCCTAGTCGTCTAACCAATGTGTTGCACAAATTAATATCGCTACCTTTTATATTCAATGTCCTTAATTATAAAATTTAAAATCCTGTTTGAGAATTAAAATTTACTATCACAAATAACACACTATTATTTTGCATTTTTTCCAGTTATAATCCTATTAACTAATGCCAGCAAATGCCAGTTTCCCAGCAACAGCATCAAATATTTTTCTTTAAAAAAAGTCTATACGAAAATGATGAGCTAGTGTGTTTTCTTTCTTGAAGAGGAACTAATCGTAAAATGAGAATTTGCATATGTCAATGACTTTAATTAAGTGATTATACTAAACATCATGCTAATACCTGCTGTGGGATAGGTGGAAATGCACTGTCCTTCACTTTTCAGTGGAAGTCAATGGCTCTAAGCAAAGCATGTTTAATTTCCACAGAGTGAATCTCAAAAGCCCTCCTATTATGTCAGCTGTTCTCTTCTATAAACATACAAACAAGGAGCAGGAGTAGGCCATTCAGCCCGCTGAGCCTGCTTCGCCATTTAATAAATCGTGGCTGATCTGATAGTAACCTGATATCTGTATCTCACCTACCCCTGATAACCTATCACCTCCTTGCTTACCAAGAAACTATCCAGCTCTGCCTTAAAAATCTTCAAAGACTCTGCTTCCACCACCTTTTCAGGAAGAGAGTTCCAAAGATACTCTACCCTCTGAGTGAAAAAAAGTTTGCCTCATCTCTGTTTTAAATGGGCGACCCCTTATTTTTAAACAGTGACCCTTAGTTCCAAATTTTCCCACAAGAGGAAACATCCTCTCCACATCCACCCTGTCAAGACCCCTCGGTATCATATATGTTTCAATCAAGTTGCCTCTTACTCTTGTGAACGCCAGTGGATACAAGCCTAGACTGTCCAACCTTTCCTCATAAGACAACCCACCCATTCCAGCATTAGTCGAGTAAACCTTTTCTGAACTGCTTCCAAAGTATTTACATCCTTCCTTGAATAAGGTGACCATTACTGTACACAGTACTCCAAATGTGATATTACCAATGCCCTGTACAACTGAAACATAACCTCCCTACTTTTGTATTTAATTTCCCTCGCAATAAATAACACTCTTATTAGCTTTCCTAATTACTTGATCTAGTTGCAAACTAGCCTTTTGTGATTCATGCGCTAGGACACCCAGATCTCACCGTACCTCAGATCTCTGCAGCCTCTCATAATTTAGTTAATATGCTTCTCTTTTATTCTTCCTGCCAAAATGGACAATTTCATATTTTCCCACATACTCCATTTGCCAGATCTTTGCCACTCACTTAACCTATCTATATCTTTTTGTAGCCTCCTTATGTCCTCTTCACAACTAACTTTCCTACCTTTATGTCATCAGCAAATTTGGCAACCATCCTTTCAATCTCTTCATCCAAGTCATTTGTATAAATTGTAAACAGTTGAGGCCCCAGCACTGATGCCTGTGGCATACCACTCATTACAATTTGCCAACCTGAAAAAGATCCATTTAAGCCTACTCTCTGCTTCCTGTTAGCCAGCCAATCTTCTATCCATGCCAATATGTTACCCCCTGTACCATGAGCTTATATTTTCCACAATAACCTTTGATGTGGCACTTTATCAATGCCTTCTGGAAATCTAAGTACAGTACATCCACCAATTCCCCTTTATCCACACCATATGTTACTTCTTCAAAGAACTCCAATAAGTTGGTTAAACATGATTTCCCTTTCACAAAACCATGTTAACTCTGCCAGATGACGTTGAACTTATCCAAGTGCCCTGCTATAACATCTTTAATAATAGCTTCTAACATTTTCCCTACGACAGATGTTAAGCTTCCCACTTTCTGTCTCCCTCTCTTTTTGAATAATGGAGTTACATTTGCTATCTTCCAATCTAATGGGACCTTCCCTGAATTCTATAGCGTTTTGGAAAATTAAAACCAATGCATCAACTGTTTCACTAGACACTTCTTTTAAGGATGAAGTCCTCAGGACCTAGGCTCTTGTCAGCTGTAGCTCCAACAATTTACTCAGTACCACTTCTCTGGTAACTGTAATTTTCCTGACTTCCTTCCCCATTTCCATTCCTTGGTTTATAGCTGCTTCTTGGATGTTACTTGTATCCTCTATAGAGAAAACTGATGCTAATACCTGTTCAATTCATCTGCCATCTCCCTGTTTTCCATTATCAATTCTCCAGACTCACTCTAAAGCTGCATTGGAAACTCAACAGTTGGCCATTATGCCTTAGGGCTATGGTGGGGAAAAATCAGCTGGTGTTCCCACTCCTGATCACTGTCAAGTGACCCTGTAGGAATTTGTGCATGTGGACATCAGATAAGAATGAGAACTGGTTCTGGTGGTGCACTGTGTGGTTGAATAGTGTGGCAACATCTCTATCCAAATGTGCATATGAAGAGTGACCACTCAGTGTACCGGAGGATATCTAGCACCTATGGAGGCTTACACTAATATTTACTGTTTGTGTGGTTTGTAGCTGTGAAAGGCCAAGGCAACTCTGCAAGTGTGCTGATAATTGCCCAGTGGGTATACAACTTTGATGTAGTATAGTGAGGTATTGTTCTGACACATCACCTTGTCAGGAGAGAAGAAGATTTTAAGACTTGTCGGGAACAGTAGCATCAAGACTCTAGGGTTGAACACAAAAATCAAGTGGCGGCCTTAGGCCCATTCGTGGGTGTGCGAGATACGCAGCAAACAATGATCTAACTGGAGTAGCCGTTATCCTGTAGGATAGCTTTTATGCGCCCTATTTTGGTGTCAGGCTTGTGTGGTGAGCAAATGCTTGCGCCTTATTTATGAGATTTACGAGGGCCTTGGGCCGCCACTTTCAGACCTGAAAAGGGCCCAGCCTACCTCCAATTACAATGAAAGGGTAAAGTAGAACTGTAGAATCATAGAAAAGCTACAGCACAGAAAGAGGCCATTCAGCCCATCGTGTCTGTGCTGGAAGGTATCTCAAAAATATGAGCAGCAGGTGAAGCTAGCTGTTTTGTGCTGCTACTGTGCACTAGCAACGTGAATTTTTTTCTACTAACAAGATGCTGCTGTCAAGCCAACAAGACGTTCTGTCTACCACACATAAGTAATATGGTATATAAATTTCAGTGCTGGTGTGATGCCAGATACCTAGGCAGTATGTCCCAATGACTGGTGGATCGTATCAAACAGTGCACCCCTTCGGCTGTTTGCAATAGACAGAGTGCTGACCATACTCAACCACCCTGTGCTTGCAAAACTCAGAACATAATGTCTGATGTTAGGTGTGATTCTGCAATTGGGCAACACTTGCTGAACAACCCCAAGAGTGCTAAGAATTACGCTAACAACCAATTTAAGATTATTAGCCAGGTTTGCAATGTGGCTCACTTACACTTGCTATAAGCTACACATATTCGTAAGGAGGGACTTATCCTCTGCAGCCAAAAGGAACATGTCCAGGCATTGTGCCTTTTTTTGAATTAGACAAAAGCGTGATGCACTCTCTCCCCTCCATCCTCACCCCCTTTTTTTTAACCCCTTTCTTCTACATTCATTTTTATTTTTTATCCACTTGTTTTATTTTTATTCATTTATCCATGGTTTTATCCCTTTTTCTATTCTTTTTTTCCCCCACCACTGCCCCCTCCCCCCCACCCCATTCCCTATAGGGCCATCCGTCACTTGTTCCATGCTGTTCTTTCACACAATGCTACCCTTGTTCTGCTATAATCACATTCTGCTGTCTTACCTTTACGCCACTATTAGCACCTTTTTTCAGCACTAGCCATTACCATTAACAATCCCTTTCTCCTTTAGCTTGTGACATCTTTGTCAATCCCTTCTTTGTCCCCACCTATTGCTGGCCTTCTATCCAGCTCCACCTGCCCCACCCCCTTAAACAGTTTAAATTTCATCACTTTTCCAATTTCTCTTCAGCTCTGAGGAAGGGTCATACGGACTTGAAATGTTAACTTTGTTTTTCTCTCTCCACAGATGCTGTCAGGCCTGCTGAGTTTTTCTAGCATTTTCTGTTTTTGTTCAATACTAAAGAAATACTGGTTATTTGTAGTTAAAAGATTTAGGTTGAGCTGTTAATAGTCTGTAACTTGTAAAAGTGGTACAAACAAACAACAAATGCTGGTTAGGCCACAGCTGGAATTTTGTGTACAGTTCTGGTCACCATATTACAGAAAGAACACAATTGCTCTGGAGAGAATACAGAGGAGATTTACAAGAATGTTGCCAGGGCAGCAAAATTGCAGCTCTGAGGAAAGATTGGATAGGCTAGGGTTGTTTTCCTTGGAACAGAGGAGGCTGAGAGGTGACCTAATTAAGGTGTACAAAATTGAGGGGCCTAGATATGATAGACAGGAAAGACCTGTTTCCCTAGCTGAGGGGTGAATTACCAGGGGGCATAGATTTAAGGTGATCGATAGAAGGATTAGAGGGCACATGAAGAAAGTTTTTTTCACCCAGAGTGTAGTGGGCGTCTGGAATTCACTGCCTAAATTGGTGGTTGAGGCTGAAACACTCAACTCATTTAAATGATTATAATAAATCTGGACCTGCACCTGAAGTGCTGTAACCTGCAAGGCTACGGACCACGTGCTGGAAAGTGGGATTAAAAATGAGCGTCTAGTTTCTTTTTTTCCTTTTTTTTCCGCCAGCTCAGACACGATGGGCTGAATGACCTCTTTCTGAACTGTAACTTTTCTATGGTTCTGATTGGTTAAATGGGACAAATCAGCTTCCACAAAGGTGTCCTGAATAAACAACTTTTATTATAAACATTTGAAACAAGCTTGTAATCATTGAATCTTATTTTAATTTGCTTTTCCTGCTTCGAACCCTACCCATCCACCCAAGTAGCTGGCTGGGTCGTAAGATTGCCAACTCTGGATGTATTCTAGGAGGTTTCATCGGAAAATGAGGCAGCACTGACTTTATGATGTGTTGAGAGTCATGGAGCTAGTGTGAATGAATGATGAAAGGTGACAATGACCAGTCTCCAGAATGTATTGAATTAACATGATGTTGATAAAATAAACCTGATTCACCGTTTGAGATTCTTTGAGAATTTCCTGTGACTTTTGTCCTGTATTGCTTGAAGCAGTGTCTGGGAGATAAATCTTTAATTCCTGGATATTCCAGGACAATCCAGGAGGGTTGGCAATCTTTTAAGGCTGTGTTAGTAATATGGTGTAACTCCCTCATCTAACAGCCAAAGCTGCCACACAGTTTAGTGTCCAATTTGTACTATAACCTCTAGTTGAATTTCCCTTCACTTTACCAATGCAATTCCAATTCCTTGGGCTGATAGCTTCACCAAGTTATATATCATCAGATTACCCTTGTTGCATGTACTGGGCATTTTGGCTTGCTGCAATACTCACTGTGGTACTGTGAATTTGTAGTTGTGCATGATGCATTGCACAGCCTGTATCTGTAGTGCTGTCCCCAATTCAAAAAGCTCAGTGTTTGCCATGACAAATGACCTAGCTAGAAGTGAAGTTGTTCTATCACCATGTTTCTCCTTCTCTGGCTATTTAATTATAACTGCATATAACATGTACCCATCTCATCCTGAATTGCTCTTTCAATATAGACCCTCCTTTGCAATTCTTGTTTTCATGTTTGAATTCTATACTTGCAAATAACTTTGTATCACTATTGTGATGTAGTAATCGGTAGTGTGCAATCAGTGACTGCATTCGCATTACCACTTCAAAAATGAATCGACTTTTATTTTATTCTAGAATTTTGAAATTCTCTACTGCATAGAGATGTGAATTCTCCGTTGTTGAGTATATTCAAGTTAGAGGCTAACAGATTTTTGGCAGCTCGAGTCAAGGTATGTTGGGATAGTGCAGGAAGGTGTAGCTGAGGTAGAAGATCAGCCATGATCTTACAGAATGGCAGAGCAGGCTTGAGGCCGAATGACCTACTCTTTTTCCTTATGTTCTTATTTAAAATTTCATGACACACCAATTGAAAGGAAAGAAATGATCATGTGAACCATCAGTCAATCGTTCAGGCTTTAATATTTACAATCAATAGTATAACAATTTCTATTCAACTATTGGACTATACAATGGCTCCTTTGGTTTTCCGATATGAATAGTCTTGAATTTGGTTTCATATGTGACAGAACAATCTGGTGGACCCATTTATTGACAGTAGAACACACTGTATTGGGCACAAGTTTGTGGTGGTGATTTTATGCAAAGTGAGAACATTTAACTGTCGGTGGGAGGCATTATGTGGCAGATGGCTGCTGCCCTTTAATGAGAGATCAGTAATTGTAAAATGAGATATCTTGGATACTTGTTACAGATTGCCTCCGATTACCATTGACAGAACAGATCAGTAATTATAAAATGAGAAATCTTGGATACTTGTAACAGATTGCATCTGATTACCGTTGACAGATCCAGTAGATGCAGCATTATATTGCGAGAAACCTAACGGAAGCTGGCTTTTATAGCTGGAGAGTTACTCCTAAAGCAGCGTGTATTAGCCATTATTGTTTCTGATAGCACAAAAGTTTTTTTTTATTCCTCCTCTTCCTCCTCGTAAAACCATTGACTCTTGTGGAGGTGGCATTCCAGGAGTGTTGACAGCTCTTCCGTATCTAATATGAGCCACCATTCTTTATGTGTGAAGCTGGAAAATGAGTCTTGGCAGAATATTGAACTGTCTCTTGGGAGATGGGGGTGTGGGGGGTGGGGGAATGATTGCATCACACCTGATCCTGTCATGACCCAACGTATAGAGATCAGGAGATGGAATCTTTGTTAATTTCCCCAGAGACACTGAGCTTAAATTATTATTCCTACCATTGCCTCAGCTTCCATCAGCTAACTCAGCAAGTCCAAAAGTTGAAACCTCTTGGGTTTGTATGGCTCATTGATGCTCTGCATTCACCCACTGAGCTATCAGAAGAGCACTGTGTAAGGGCTACCGGATGAGAGTGCAGAAAACAAAGGGTGGGAGGAGACAGTGAAACTAAACACAGAACACATAGTCATTAAAGCAGAATGCTGTCATTCTGTGCAATACGCCTCTAATTATCATTATCTCACTTAAGGCTGCAAACTTTGTGACGTGTAAATGAAAGATCATTTTTATCCCTAATATTACTGTGGGATACTGAAGCAGGCTTATGGGGACTGTTAGTGTGTCTAATTTAATTAAACTGTAGACAGTCAGACTATAAGGTTTGAATCATAAAAAGGGATTAGGTGTAAAACAGGCACTTGAAATGAGATGAATAAGCTAGGCATTTTGGCTTGCTGCAATACTCACTGTGGTACTGTGAATTTGTAGTTGTGCATGATGCATTGCACAGCCTGTATCTGTAGTGCTGTCCCCATTTCAAAAATAGCAGATAGTGTGAGTGGAATTTGCATTTTTAGATATTGAGAGGTTGTTTAATTTTCAAAGGGACATGATAAGATGTTTGAACACAAGGATGTTCATAAGTGTACCTGATATCAGAGCACCTTGGGTCAAAGGTTGATGATTGACTTTATAGTTGTGTCATCGGATCTAAGGCCGTATGTTCTGGACGCATGGGTGAAGAGAGGGGCGGAGCTGTCAACTGATCACCACTTAGTGGTGAGTTGGATTCGGCGCACGGGACATGGGCCAGACAGTCACGGGAGGCCTAAACATGCTGTGAGGGTCACCTGGGAATGTCTGGCAGACGTTTCTGAGCGAAATGATTTCAAATCCCATGCCCGGAAGAATTTCTCTTGTATCCCGGGTGAGGTCAAGAACATCGAGTCTGAATGGACCATGTTGAAGGCCTCAATCGCAGAGGCGGCTGCGAAAAGCTGTGGCTTGAAGGCAGTTGGTGCCTGTTGTGGCAGCAACCCAAGGACCCGCAGATGGTCACCAGTTGTGAGGGAGGCTGTCAAATCGAAGAAGGAGGCCTTCCAGGCAATGCTCGCAGATAAGTCTCCTGATTCGGTTGAGAGGTAGCAGCAGCGGTTGGTGAAGCGAAAGCTCGGGCTTGGGAGGAGTTGAGAGAGGCCTTGAAGACTGACTATCGGGTGGCATTAAAGTTGTTCTGGCAAATCATTTGGCGCCTCAGGAGGGGTCAGCGGAATGTCGCCCAAACTGTTCTCAGCAAGGGTGGGGAAACGCTGACCACAATTGAGGAGATTGCAGAGAGGTGGAAGGAGCACTTTGATGACCTCCTCAATCCAGTGGACACACCCTCCTTACAGGAGGCAGTGTCAGAATCCTCCGGTGAGCTCAAATCTATCGCCGTTGCTGAGGTCGCTGCAGTGGTCAAGGGCCTCCATAGTGGTAAGGCAGCAGGGTGGACAAGATTCATCTAGAAATGGTGAAGGTGCTGGAGAATGTTGGGGTGTCATGGTTAATGCGCCTCTTCAATGTTGCATGGAAGCCAGGGACAGTACTGTTGGATTGGCAAACTGGGGTGGTGGTCCCCATCTTTAATAAAGGGGATCAGAGGGTGTGATCCAATTATAGAGGGATTGCACTCCTCAGCCCCCTGGGAAAGCCTATGCCAGAGTGCTGGAGAGGAGACTTCGTCCGTTAGTCGAACCTCAGATTCAGGAGGAACAATGTGGATTCTGTCCTAACAGTGGAACAGCTCAGTTCCCTATCATGGATATTTGAGGATTTGTGGGAGTTTGCTAACCTGTTCATCTTCTGATTTGTGGATCTGGAGAAGGCATGTGACTGTGTTCCTCAGGGTATTTTGTGGGAGGTGCTGCAAGAATATGAGGTGCTGGTACCACTTCTGGATGCTATCAAGTCCCTCTAATCGCGGAGTGAGAGTTGTGCCCGCATTCTTGGCGTTATGTCGAGTTCATTCAAGGCTGGTATTGTACCCCGCTAAGAGTGCTGAAGGTTTTGTCTCCACTTCTGTTCGTGATTTTCATGGACAGGATATCAAGGCGCAGCCAAGGCACGAAGAGTATCCAGTTTGGGGTCATGAGGGTAGCATCTCTGCTGTTTGCAAATGATGTTGTGCTTCTTCCCTCATCGGACTGTGACCTCCAGTGCGCACTTGAATATTTTGCTGCTGAGTGTGACGCAGCTTGGATGCAGACCAGCACCTCCAAATCTGAGGTCATGGTTCTCTCCTGGAAAAAAGTGGGTTGCTGTCTCCAGGTGAGGGGAGGCAGGGAACAGCTTTCCTTAGTGGAGGAGTTCAAGTATCTCAGGATCTTGTTCGTGAGTGATGGCGGTGGGCGGGGGGAGGCGTGAGATTGACCAGCAGATCAATGCAGTGGCTGCTGTTCAGCGAGTGCTTTACTGGTCCATGGTGAAGCGGGAACTGAGTTTTAGGATGAAGCTCTCGGTTTACCGGTCAATCCAGGTCCCCATCCTCACCTATGATCATAATCTGTGGTAATGATCAAAAGGATAAGATTGTGGGTACAAGCGACGGAAATGAGGTTTCTCCACAGGGTTGCTGGCGTACTCTCCCGGACAGGGTGAGGAGTTCGGCAATCTGAGAGAGTGTCAGAGTAGAGTCGCTGTTCCTGCGGATCAAGTTGAGGTAGTTCGGGAATCTGAATAGGATGCCCCCCGGTAGGCTCCCGCCGGAGCTGTACCGGGCACATCCCACTGGGTGCAGACCTCAAGGCTGACCCAGGGCACACTGGGAGTTTACATCTCTTGGCTGGCCTGGGAACGCCTGGGAATCCCTCAGGAGGAGTTGGAACTTGTGGCTGAGGAAAGGGAAGTCTGGTCAGCCCTGTTCAGCTTACTGCCACCGCAACCCTTACCAGGCGAACCAGTGTGAAAATGAATAGATGATTGGATGGATGGATGGACGTGATAACATGTTTACAACAGGCAAGATAAATAAGGCAAAGTTATTACGTTTATTTTTCCCTGAAGTGCTGGCTATAATGACAACATGAAAGATTTTATATTCTGGGAAAACTAACTTCCAAAGAAAGGTTGAATCAATGGGATTTACAGATCAAAAGGGAGAAATATATTTAAAGCAGGATGGAAAGCTTTATAGGTGTGGCCGTGTTAGATCTTGGAAGGTGCACTGTGTGAAACAGACCTGTGGAAAACAAAACAAAAACAGAATTACCTGGAAAAACTCAGCAGGTCTGGCAGCATCGGTGGAGAAGAAATCAGTTAACGTTTCGAGTCTTCATGACCCTTCGGCACCTGTGGAAAAGCCTGGTGAGGTTTGCTGTTCCAATAATCAGGGTTTTATTAAAAGCCTTTGGAATTCCATTGTTGAGTAAGAGGGAGAGAGAAGCCGTGAAATACCTCCCTTATTGCAACAGTGGGTGCTTGTGGTAATATTGCTGGATGCTTTACAGATTACGAATCTATTTGGACTGTTGCCCGAAAGGGGTATGTAGTTGGGAGTTGTGAAGTAGAAACCTTGTGGGAACTGTTATAAAACTAAATGTAACTGTGTAACTGTAATCTTGTGCATTTAAGTTTTCTTTTCTTTTGTTAATAAGTGTTTTAACTTAACCTTTAAAATCTATGAAGGTGGTAGTTGACTCTTTATTTCTGACTTCAGTGAACAAACCATCTCGTAATAAATACAAATTGCAAAATTGTTGTGATAGAGTGGCCAAGTTTCCCTTTGGGTTTTGGTCAGCCTGGCAAATGCCACTTGCTTTATTTTTAAAAATACATTCACAGGATGTGGACTTCGCTGGCTGGGCCAGCATTTGTTGCCCATCCCTCGTTGCCCTTGAGAAGGTGGTGGTGGGCTGCCTTCTTGAACCGCTGCTGTCTATGTGGTGCAGGTACACCCACAGTGCTGTTAGGAAGGGAGTTCCAGGAATTTGACGCAGCGACAGTGAAGGAATGGCGATATATTTCCAAGTCAGGACAGTGAGTGTCTTGGAGAGAAACTTCCAAATGGTGGTGTTCCCATCTACCTGCTGCCCTTGTCCTTCTAGGTAGTAGTGGTTGTGGGTTTGGAAGGTGCTGTCTAAAGTGCCTTGGTGAATTCCTGCAGATCATCTTGTAAATGGTACACACTGCTGCTACTGTGCGTTGGTGGTGGAGGGAGTGAATGTTTGTGATGTGGTGCCAATCAAGCGGACTGCTTTGTCCTGGATACTCTTTCGAGTTATCAACAGTCACAGATTGCAACTCTTTTGAGTACAATCACAGTTCTTGGTTTCCGGGAGTGGGACATGAACCCACAACCCTCTGATTCAAAGGCGAGGGTGCTATGAACTGAGCTACAGCTGACACCTCTTTGTCCTGGATGGTGTCCAGCTTCTTCAGTGTTGTAGGAGCTGCACTCATGCAGGCAAGTGGGGAGTATTCCATCACATTCCTGACTTGTGCCTTGTCGATGGTGGATAGGCTTTGGGGAGTCAGGATTCGTCGCACGATTCCTAGCCTCTGACCTGCTCTTGTAGCCACAGTATTTATATGGCTAGTCCAGTTCAGTTTCTGGTCAATGGTAACCCCCAGGATGTTGATAGTGGGGGATTTGGTGATAGTTGAATTCTCTCATGTTGGAGATGGTCATTGCCTGACACTTGTGTGGCGCGAATGTTATTTGCCACTTGTCAGCCCAAGCCTGGATATTGTCCAGGTCTTGCTCCATTTGGACATGGACTGCTTCAGTATCTGAGGAGCCGTGAATGGTGCTGAACATTGTGCAATCATCAGCGAACATCCCCACTTCTGACCTTATGATGGAAGGAAGGTCATTGATGAAGCAGCTGAAGATGGTTGGGCCTAGGACACTACCCTGAGGAACTCCTGCAGTGATGCCCTGTAGCTGAGATGACTAACCTCCAACAATCATCTTCCTTTGTGCTAGGACGGACTCCAAACAGTGGAGAGTTTTCCTCCTGATTCCCATTTACTCCAATTTTGCTAGGGCTCCTTGATGCCACACTCAGTCAAATGCTGCCTTGATGTCAAGGCATCTCACCTCCAGAGTTCAGCTCTTTTCTCCATGTTTGAACCAAGGCTGTAATGAGGTGAGGTCAGGAGCTGAGTGGCCCTGGCAGAACCCAAACTGGGTATCAGTGAGCAGGTTATTGTTAAGCAAGTGCCACTTGATAGCACTGTTGATGACACCTTCCATTACTTTACTGATGATCGAGAGTATACTGATGGGTAGGTAATTGGCTGGGTTGGATTTGCCCTGCTTTTTGTGTACAGGACTTACCTGAGCAATTTTCCACATAGCCGGGTAGATGCCAGTGTTGTAGCTGTACTGGACCGGCTTGGTTGGGGGTGCAGCAAGTTCTGGAGCACAAGTCTTCCTGCTTTATCATAACAGAGAAACATATTGATGTTAGTTGTTAATGTCTTTGTATCAAGAAAATCTTATGGGATTTTTTTGGATAAGTATAGAGAGTACTATACTGGAAGATTTACGGTAAGCACTGAAACATTGGCACACAGATGGTTTGTCCTTATGAATTAGCCTCACTCTTAAGTGGATTGTGCACCTGGTGCATGTGTTAAAACAGAATTAACATTGATTAAACCATGGTCATCTGTTGTGTGACCAACACAACATGCCATTAGTTGGGTTTGTTAGATCTCTGAGATGTGCTCAAGTATGGATTAGTTTTAATTCCTCAGTATGAAGAATTGGATGTAGGAAAATAGCAAGACACTAACCCTGTGCCTAGTTTGCTTCGTCCGGTTAGTTGTGATGACAAGCACAATGACTGAGATAACGCTGTGGCATAAATCAACTGGTGTCAACTATGTTGTCAGAAATGCCCAAACCCCTCTCAGGAGGTGGTTTCTCTGTTGTCAAGGGCCATTGCCATGGGTCTATCTTTTGAATGTTTCAGTTCAGCACTGACATTTCTATTTTGCTAATTTATACGGGTCTTCCCTTGACATTAAATAAAGATGTTATTAAGCAAGCTACAATTATCTCATTTGCCAACGCAACATAAATGGGCAAATTCATCTCTCTGGAAGTTGGTGCATATACAAGTGAAAGCAGTTTTGCAACATAACGTGGATGTACGGTAAACTGAAAAAACAGGGTTCCATCATAGGGCTTGGTTTAAACTCACTGGTTATTGAGGCTACCATTTTGTATGACGGGACAGATGGGGTACACTTTCACCAATGTAATTAGTAAGCTGTGCTTACTGACTTTACATTGCATCCAGTGGGGCTCACTGTGCTTGTCCTATATTTCTTTATTCACTTAAAATTCCTTACTGTGCCTTGAAATCTGGACAGCTGGTTTGTTGTTGTGGATCTTCACATCTAATTATTCAGTGCAAAGACAGCTTTGTATTACCTCGAGTGATTTCCACTGAAAATCATGTGACAGTTTTAAGCCATTTCTTTTGAGTGGTGGTTATCTAGCACCAATTATCTGCAGACAGCCAGATTCTAGCGAAGGTCAGGTTTGAGAGGACATTCGCTCCACAAACACAAGGCACTAATGTTCATATCCTTGGACACAGCATGAATACTTCAAATTGTTTCTGTCCTTTGGTGCTTTCATTGAAATTGCTAGCTTATTATGCAGTGTTATTTTATAGCTTTCAAAAGATCATCACAGTATCTGGAAAAATCATTAACTTCTAAGGTGCAGTCAGGATTTGTCATCAGTGTTTGCAAGTTTTCAGTTAAATAATCATCCTTTGTATCAATTGGCAAAATGATCGTGTACCTTGATTTGTGAAAATGAAATTACAAGGCTGTAATCTTCTTTTGTTGTTCAACACTGCCACTAGTGAATCGCGGAATACGTAGCATTCTGCGTTACAGCGTAGAAGGAGGCCATTTGGCCTGTTGTGTCTGTGCTGGCTCTCTGAAGCAGCAATTCACCTAGTGTCATTCCTCCACCTTCTTCCTGTAGCCCTGCACATTCTTCCTTTTCTGATAACCCAATTCCTTCTTGAATGCCTTGATCTAACCTGCCTCTGCCACACGCTCAGGCAAGGCGTTCCAGATCCTAACCACTTGCTGTGTGAAAAAGTTCTTCCTCATGTTGCCATTGTTTCCTTTGCCAATTACCTTAAATCTATGGTAAGGAGAAACAAGATATGCAGAGGATCGGGTGAGACAGATGGCACTTAGAGTGAGAAATAGCAAGGTTTTTGGTGGGATCAGATTAAGTAGGAAATACAGTAAGATTTGAATCATGTTTACAGTGCTTGTATGTAAACGCGCAAAATGTGATAAATAAGGTTGGTGAGCTGCAGGTGCAAACAGCCATCTGGAATATGATGTCGTGATGATAACCGACATCTGGCTCTAAAAAGGGCAGGACTGGGTACTAAATATGCCTGGATACAAGATGTTCAGGAAAGATGGGGAAGGAAGGAAAGAAAGGAGGAGGGATGGTAGTATTGATCAAAGAGAATATGACAGTGATGGAGAGAGAGATTTCCGAGAGGGATCAAGCATAAACTCTATTTGGTTTGAGTTAAGAAACAATAAAGATGCCATTATACTACTGGGTGTATTCTTAAAGGCCACCAACTGGTAAAGCTACAGAGCAGTAAATTTGTAGGGAAATTAGAGGTTCAAGAACTATTAGTGAGTGATAATGAGGGACTTAATTGTTCTAATGTAGACTGGAATAGTAACATAAATAGCAAATAGGAAGAGGAGGTCCTGGAATGTGTTCAGGTGAATTTTCTTGATCAGCATCTTTCTGGCCCAAAGAGGAAGGATCTGGTTCCTGGGAATGAAGTGGGGTCAAGTGGTTTAAGTCTTAGTAGAGGAACATTTAGAGAACAGTGATCGTAAGGTTTAGATTAACTGTGGAAAAGGACTAAGAGCTCACTCACTTTTCCAGAAAGGCTTCATCCAATTCAGGCTCGTGGGGAGACGGAGCCTATCTCGACAGGCAACGGGCGGGGTACATCCAGGATGGGGTGCTGGCCCATCACGGGGCGCGCACACACGCATGCACACACGCGGACAATTTACCGTAGCCAATCCACCTAACCAACACGTCTTTGGCGGAAACCCACACAGACACGTGGAGAACGTGCAAACTCCACACAGACCGACACCCGAGGTCAGGATCGAACCCGGGCCCCTGGAGCTGTGAGGCAGCAGTGCTAACCACTGTGCCACCAGGACCAAGAGCAATCTAGAGTAAAAATAATTAATTGGAGGAGAGCCAATTTCAGTGGAGCTGGGTGGTGTCCAGTGACATGGTATACTCCTGTAATGTAAACAGAAGTGGTGATGCCATCAGTCTGAACAGTTGAAGGAAAGCTCACATTTCCCTCTCCACAGATGATGAAGTGGTTTTGTTGGTAATCCAGATTGTATTTTTTTAAATAAAAAGTGAGTAATAGAGGGTCCTTGGGCCTGTGATCTCAGTATTCTGTCTGTTGAATTCAAGTGTACTTTAACCCTTTAGTGCATTTGTTGGTAAAATAGTAAGTTGGAAAACTGTGCATTTGGGATTATTTGATCATCATATATGCTCTACTTCCTTGGTTAGTATGTATTAGCCATCTGTTAAAATGGCGTTTAACATGGATGAAAATGTTGGTTTTCAGTACCATGGTTACTGTATGCCTTTGTGACCAACTTGACCAATCAGATTAACTATTCTAGGATAGCAAAGCATGCCCAACTCATAATGAACACCACCTACTGGACAATGGACATGCAGCATTCAGCTGAATTCCAGAAAGAGAGTGCGGAAGCCCGGCATGGATGAAGGGCAGGTGATTTCTGGATGGGGAACAGGTGTTGGGTCTGGACAGGGAAGTATGGAGGTTGGGCTCTAGGTCAGAGAGGAAGGGGGATGTGTCTGGAAGGAAGCTGAAGAGGGTGTATCTGAAAGAGGAGGGGGGTGGGGCAGGGAAAGGATGTGGGCCTGGTGAACAATAAGTAAGGCTGGGAAGCAAGAAAGGGTGAGCCTGGTGCTGCTTTTATTTGTCAATCTTCACATAATCACTTTGAAGCCATAAGAACATAAGAAATAGGAACAGGAGTAGACCATTTGGCCCCTCGAGCCTGCTCCGCCATTCAATAAGATCATGGCTGATCATCTTGTGTTTCTATTCCCACATCCCCATCTAACCACAGTAACCTTTGATTCCCTTTACCTAACAAGAATCTATCTACCTCTGCCTTAAAAATATTCAATGACCCCATTTCCACCACCTTCTGAGGTAGAGAATTCCAAAGTCGCACAACCCCCTGAGAGAAAAATTTCTCCTCATCTCGGCCCTAAAAGGGTGTCCCCTAATTCTGGACTCACCCACAAGAGGAAACATCCTTTTGACATCCACCTTGTCAAGACTGTTCAGGATCTTGTATACTTCACTCAAATCACTCCTCACTCTAATTTTTTCTTCTAAACTCCAGTGGAAACAAGTCCAATCTGCCCAACCTTTACCTTTGTAACTGTTGAACAAAAGCATAGCTGAACATGTGAAGAGAGCACTCAGCAGAGCACGTACCTGCACCATGTTGTGTTAACTCAACATTATTACAATTACGCAGCCCTTTTGTAAGGCTTTTCTCTGCCTGGTGATGCTCTATAACTACAAAGCTGACATTTTCTTTTAATAGCGTTTCCATCTCTGTGGGGGGCTTCAGGCCAATCCGCATCCAACAACCTGCTCTGAAAACTCTGCTCACATTTTGACAGCTGTGACAAATTTCACCACAGCAGCTGAAACAATCCACAACATTCTAAAACAATCAGCAACATTCCAAAACAAAAGTCAATTTACCCCATCTCCCAATGTTAACAGATCCTTTAAAAAAAAGTCTAGGATCTGGATTTGTACCTTCACCAAAAACTAATGAGTTCTTCCTTGGGCTATCAATGTACCAAGTTTCATTGAAACCCCATCCATTAGTTTTTGAGATATATTGTTTAGAGACAAACAGGTTAACAGGGTGAAAACATTACCTCCCCTCACCTTCAGTGGTGGAGGTACTTGGTAAGGTTTTCCTCTGTAGTTTTCCACCAGGAAGTTTTCACAGGTGCACAATAAGTGCAGTAGATGGTCACATTAATTAAAATGGTACAGTGGAGGTAACTAAGATGTGCTGGGTCTGTTAAATTCATGCCAGAACCCAAACAGGTGAAAGAGAAAATCTGCATTTCGCACTGAATGACAGTGGATGTTTAAGAAAATATAGCCATAACATACCTGTACTGTTTGCCACATTTTCTACTGAAACAAGTTGCAGGTGGTGAAAATGTTGTCGGCACCTTCTCCTTGCTATGTTGCATGGCTCTCAAGTCCAGTGGCTAATGTATTGGATAACGCTCCTGTGCAGGAAAATATGGACCATTTTCTGTATCTTGGGAGCCTGCTCTTGACAAAGGCAAATGTAGATGGTGAAATTCATCATCACCTCCGACGTGCCAGCTCAGCCTTCGGCCGACTGAGAAAAAGAGTATTTGAGAACTAGGAACTCAAACACGAGACTGAGATCATGCTTTACTGAACAGCAGTGATCCCTGCATTCTTATATGCTTTGGAGACTTACAGCAGGCAACCCAGAGCACTGGAGAAGTACCACTAGGAGTGGCTTCACAAGCTCCCCCAAATCCAGTGGCAAGAAAGGCAACCCAACAGCAGCATCCTCTCCCAAGCTAAATTGCCCAGCATCGAGGTGCTAATCACTCAAAACTAGCTCCACTGGCAGGCCACATTGTTCGTATGCCTGACATCACACTCCTGAAGCAACTGTTCTACTTGGAACTCAGTTGCAGCAGGAGACTCCCAGGAGGACAGTGGAAATGCTTTAGATGTGCCCTCAAGGCATCTTTGAAGAGATCAAACATACCTGTCACTAATGGGAGTCCCTGGCTTGTGACCAACCGAAATAGAGAAGGTGCATTCGGAAGACACCGAACACATCGAGATACTTCGTCGGGAACATGCAGAGGTGAAGTCAAGGTGTCAGAGAGAGCGCACAAACCTCCAAACCCCTCATCTACCCAACCTGCCCCGCATGTGGCTGTATCTGCAGATTGCAAATTGGACTTAGCAGCCATCTCAG
Source organism: Cetorhinus maximus (assembly GCF_964194155.1). NCBI lineage: Eukaryota > Metazoa > Chordata > Chondrichthyes > Lamniformes > Cetorhinidae > Cetorhinus > Cetorhinus maximus. The sequence continues at coordinate 77,903,974 of NC_135895.1, read as the reverse complement.
AATCCATCGAACTGGAGTGGAAGCAAGTCATCCTCGATCCCCAGGGACCACCTAAGAGAAGAAGATTCCAATATAGAATGGTAAGGGCTGATGTGTAAATATAAGTTCTTACTGTGCATTTATTTTGTTCCATCCCTTCATTTGCCAACCTATGCCTGGCACCATTCCTTTGTATGGCTGAGATTGGCAATCTACTGTTTGTGTTCATTTCCTTTCACTTTGTGGCACAGTATGTTCAAGTTAACCAAAAGGATTTTAATCCAGAATGAGTGAAAAGCATTGAAATTGGTGGCAGTCAGAATATTCAATCAGAAAGCTCTGTGCCCTGTATATTTTGTATCTATGTATGTGTGTGATGCACACTTTTATTCTGCATGTTTGAGTGCATGTGGAGAAGCAGATGGACTTTTCCCTCATCCCTGTTTATGTGTAAAATGGTAGATTAGTTGCAAGATGCTGGCAATTTCCAAACTCTGCTGCTTGAGTTTCATTTGCAATTTGGCTCTGGTGTCAGGAAATTACCTTGTTGAGGTTGTCTAGAATTGTTGTGTGTGAGACTCTTTTTTTACAGTATTTAGATTGTAATTAGGAATGACAGCTCTGGTGGAATGATAAATATCATGTTGACATGTTCCTACACTGATCGTGGGTTTTCAGCAGATTAATAGCAGAACGTTTCCAGACTACTGGTTGTTGGCATTAGCCAGAGACAGAATCTAGTCATTGCGTGATCTTAAGTCACCCTGGATAGTCAACAGTTTTTAATCATGTTCGGTGTTCCGACAAATATATGGGAGCTGCATATGTTTTGCACGCTACACTAAACGCTTCAGTGAGAAATTAAGATGATTCGTTCACTGGTTCAGGTACATATTAAAGATCCCATGGCATTGAGAGACCTGGAAAGTGGAATTAGGCTGTATTGTATAGTTCATTTCCTGCCGTTGCAGACAGGTTGGACCAAACAGTGTCCTATGCCATAAATTTCTATGATTGTACACATCAATGCACAAAACTTGCCACAGTGCTGCATTTACCAGGTTTCTTGCAATGCAGCCATGAGCTAAATATTCACAGATATAAAGCTATTGTGTATGTGCAACTTGCAGTCATTGCAAAACTGCGTGTGGCAGGGTCCTCCCCATTATTATTGTTTCCTATGGCCAGACCTGACGGCAAGTGCAGGTGGTGCACCATGAAGCATTTTCCATCAGGAGCAGCCTGTTTCAGTGCTTCTGACAGAGCATTTGAACGTTTACATGTGTTTGGCAGATGCATCTCTGTGGCACTGGCTGGTACAATTTTTATTCTCCCCTCTTCCCTCCCCCACAAAAAAAAATAATCTCGAGTCTCTTTTTGTAGAAGACTGGAAACATCCTTTGAGAATAATGTAGATTTTAACTTGACTGATAGATGCATTTTATTCCAGTATGAATATTCAGGCCATGTTCGGAGTGTTTAGTAAACCTGACAGATATCAGTATTGATGTTAACATGCAATATTTAGGAGAGGAAACCTACTGTCACAAGCAGCGTGGAAGCTGCTGTCCTATATATTTCTATGTTTAAGATCTTTTATATTTGAATTGCAAAGAAAAGGATTTAAGATCCATATTAGGTGCAATATATTGATAATCATTTTGACAGGGGATGTGATATCTCTACATCAAATCTGAATTAATCTCCAGCAATGCCAACAGTTTGTGTTGCCTTCTCTTAATTTTCTAGTTTCCTTGGGTCCTTGCTACAGAGGCATTGATTGTCGAGACCCTGACCTTGTAGATTGTGACATACTTAACAATCGCCTCAACTTAGAATTTTCATATGACAAATATTAAATATGCCCACTTATTTGCAGTTGCCAAATGGATGAAAGTACCATTCTCAAAGAATGGCTCAGAATTCCCTTCCCATCTATTTTTTAAAAGTCAGCCAAAAGCTTTGTTTTCAGGTGAATTTTTCTTAAATACCAAACAACAATGTCAGCTCAGGGGAGCTGGTTTGGAGAAATCATTGAGATATCTGCTGATTTAACAGAAGTAAAGACAGAATCATCAACCCACAGGAGTGCTGGCTTCAACCAAGCATATGCACGTGTAGTGCACTCCTACCCTCAGACGTAGTATCTCCTCAGCTGTCAATCTCTTTGCATTGGCTGTTTACGTTCCGAAAAATAAAAAGATGGAAATACAAGTCTGCATTTTTAAAAGCCCGCTTGACTCAAGGTAGCTTTCTCCTTCATAATTCAGGAGTTTGTGAGTTTGAGCACATAATTTTACCTAAACTTCAGTGCAGCACTGAGGAAATGCTGCGTTATCAGTCTTTTGAATGAGGCTTTCAGTTGAAGGCCTGACTGTCTGTTCAGGTGGACGTAAAAGATCCCATGGTATTGTTCCAAGAAAACAGGGGAATTCTCCTGACCAATGGTTATCCATCAGTCAGTACCGTCAAATACAGATTAATTTCTCATGTATCTCACTGCTGTCTGTGGGCCCTAGCTGTGTGCAAATTGGCTGCTGTGCTAATGAACCTAACTATACTGACAGCACTTGATTAAGTAATTAATTGTCTGCAAAATGCTTTGGATGTGAGAAGATACGTAAAATGCAAGTTTGTTCTTTAATTTTCCCTTTTTAAAAGGGTATTGTGGGGTTGGGCTGATTAGTACTGTAACATCAGAGTTATCTATGGTATGATATTGTCTAGATTTCTGTTGTCACTTTTACTGCTGTAATGGGTCTAGAGGCAGGTATGTGAATGCCAAGAAGGCTTTTCAGCAGTTGGGACATTCAGAGCAGTCAATCTCATAGATTAGAGGTGTTTGGAGTGTGAAGATAGCTGTTGTAAATCGGCCCTGTATTACTGATATCCCTCTGGAGAGTTAATTAAAGATTTGATTACCAAGTAATCTTGGTCTGTTTGGACAGATGACATGATGTTGGCACGTAGTGAGATCTATCTAACTCCCTTTGCATGGTTTTAATGTTTGCAAGTATAAGCAGGTCAAACAATTTTTTTCCGAGTGGCCCACTTCATTTCATGCTTAGTTTCCTCGGGCATCTGGATTCAGTGGAGGTACTTGTACTTGATAATTATCATAGTTTTCTGCCTGGGGATAAGTGAATATTTCTATGCAGCTCCAAAATAGTTCATCCCTGGATTTTGTTCTTAATTTTGTAATTTTAAAAAAGCCATTCTGACATTGATTTGTTTGTAAAATGATGGGTAGTTTTTTTTTTGGAAGAGGCTACTTTTCTAGGTTTCAATTTCGAAGTAGGTCAGTTTTTTCTTAAAAAAAAGAAATTCTTACCCTGGTTTTCAGGCCCTTCTGGCTTGCCTCTCCCTATCTCTGTAACTGCCTCCATCCCTACAACTCTGAGAATTCTACATTCTTCCAACTTTGTCCTCTTGTGCATCCTGGACTCCCTTTGCCCCACTGTGTCTTCAGCAGGTGTTGGTAACCCATAGTCTGGAGCAGCATATGGCTCTTCAACATCTCATTTGTGGTTCCCAACCTTTTTAGAGTTGGATGCATTATCATGAGAAAAAGCCCAAAAAAATTAAGTCAAGAAAATGACAAATCAAAGGACCATGTGGCACACATTTATTTAATCAAAAATGTAGCTTCTATGCTGTCAAACTTCAAAATAGCATTTTTAGAGACTATTTTAGAAAATATATGGTAATTGCACTACTAAAAAGATGGAAGCTCAAACTGCCCTTAACAGTGTAATCCCCCTAGTTGTTGACAGTTTATCTCTTGATTCAATTCATAGATGTTAAAGATTTTATCACATCCAATTACTTAATGCTTGAATTTACTAAATCGTATGAATAATGTTAGGAGAAATATCTCACAGGGGATTTATCTATCTTGTTGAAGAGTTGAGAACCATGTTTTTATTGTGAGGATGAAAGGCTAACCATTATGCTGCACTTAATGGTTTCAAATGATTATTTTAATGAAAAATAGGGCTATCTATAACATATAAAACATGAACATGGATGAATTGGATAGCTCTTCAGGTGAAAAAGGGTGCCAACCCCTGGTCTAGGCCCTAGGCTCTGGGATTTCCTCCCCACCTCTCATCTTCCTTTAAGTTGGCCCTTAAATCCTACTACTGATCAAGATTCCACCCTAACATCTCTTCGTCTTGCTCAATTCTTACTTGATTACGCTGCTGTAAACCTCCTTTACTACATTAGAGGCGCTGTCATTATTGTGCTGTCTAACCTGGCAACCCAGAATAGGATGTTTAATACAGTGCATAGACCTGAGTCATGCAAAAAAAAAATTACTGTTGCCAAATTCATAATTATAATTATTGCATGCTGTTGATGTTTGCAATTATAAGAGTAATAAGTGGGATAGTATTGAAAGATTGTTTTCTGTCGCTGTGATGAGCATAGGGCATTGAATAATTAGTTGTTGAGTGTGTGTTCATTATTCTGGGCTGGCTAACTGTTACTGTATTATGGACATTACAGCTGTAGCAATGGCCCAACCTCTGTTATATTATTTTGCCTTGCATATCCAGCACTGTTCAGTGTTAAAGGGGATTTTTTTGATTAGATTGCCCAACTTGTTTTTTAAAAGGATAACATTGGCACTTGTAGGCTTGCCGGTGTGTATTAATTTATTTGTACTTCATCTGTTTGCAAACTATTTGTTAGATACAGGTTGGCAGCAGATATTTTGTATCTAGGACGATGTGAATGAAGCGTGCTATTCACAATTCACTGTCCCATCTTCATTGTGACATGAGGGGTAATTATTGATATTGCTAGGTTATTTCTACGAACATACGAATTAGGAGCAGGAATAGGCCACTCCGCCCCTCGAGCCTGCTCAGGCATTCAATAAGATCATGGCTGATCTGAATGTAACCTCAACCCCACATTCCTGCCTATCTCCTATAACCTGTCACCACCTTGTTAATCAGGAACCTATCTAGCTCTGCCTTAAAAATATTCAAAGACTCTGCTTCCGCCGTCTTTTGAGGAAGAGAGTCCCAAAGACACTCAACCCTAAAGTTTTATTCCATGTGTAAACAAACTCCTTGAGCAAATCTTCATCACTGGCCTTGGCTGGGTTAATTGTGAGCAATTCAGCTACTGAGAACAGTAGAAACAAACTCATGGCTACCTCTGCTGCTAGGAATGGCATTGCCATTTGAGTGTTGGTCTAATGCAATCAACTCTTCATGCATCCTTGTCTGTTGACAGCCTCAAGACTGATGCCACCAGTGAAATAAATAAAATGGCCTTCGTCTCATCCGGGGGTTTATCAAAACAAAACCTTTTCTTCCTTTCAGGTGTGGAGTATCATAAGCTTCAATAATTCATGAGTATCAATGCCCCTCTGGATCTCTCTTTCCCTTCACCTCCCTCTGATCCCATCCCTACTTCCTATCTCACCACTTGCTGTATGTTCACGATCTTCCCCTCTCACCCTGAACAATCTGCCCTTGGCAAAGGCCTCTGCTTCATCCCTATTCCCCATTACAAATTATCCTGTCTGTGCCACTAATGGACCCCCCATTTATTCTTGCTAATATTTTCCTTTTCACATACCTGAAGAAGCTTTTACATCCGCCTTTATGTTTCTTGCTAGCTTGTATTCATATTATTTTTTCCCTTTCTTTACCAGTTTCTTGTTGTACTTGGCTGGATTCTAGATTGCTGCCAATCCTCAGGCTTACCACTTTTTCTGGCAACCATATAAGTCATTTCTTTTGATCTAATCAATCGCTAACTTCTTTTGTTAGCCGTGGCTCATTGTTGGGTTTTTGTGTCTGAGGAATGTGTATTTGTTGTGGACCGTGTAGTACTTCATTAAATACTAATCATTGCTTGTCTACTGCCAATTTTTTTGGTGTTTTTTCCCAATCCTCTATAGCCAATTTACCCCTCATACCTTAAAAGTTTCAGATTTAAGACCTTAGTTTCAGAATGAACTGTATCACTTTCAAACTTAATGTAAAATTCTATGATATTATCTTCACTATTTCTCAAAGGCTCCATTACAGCAAGGTTATTAATTAGCTCGTTCTCATTGCATAATACTAAATCTAAAATTGATCCCTAGTTATTTCTTCACCATACTGCTCCAGAAATTGTCTCGTACATATTCCAGGAATTCATCCTCCACTGCATTAGTGCTAATTAAGTTTACCCAGCCTATATGTAAATTGAAGCCGCCCATTATTACTGCATTTCCCATTGTTACATGCAGCTCTAATTTCCTGATTTATACTGTGCCCAATGTTTTCACTACAGTTTGGTGGCCTATAAACAACTCCCTCTAATGTTTGATACCCTTTGCGGTTTCTTAGCTCCACCCAAACTGATTCTACATCTTGATCCTTTGACCTAAGATCCTCTTGCATGTACTGATCCTGTCCCTTATTAACAGCGCTACCCCACTTCCTTTAACTTTTTTCCTATCCTTCCTGAATAACGAATATCCTTGAATATTCAGTTCCAAGTCTTGGTCACCCTGTAACCACATTTCCGTAATGGAATTAAATCATACCCATTTACCTCTATTTGTGCCTTCAAATCATCTACCTTATTGTGAATGCTGCATGCATTCAGAATGCCCTTAACTTTGTCTTTTTAGCATTATTCTGCGTCCTTATCCTATTTGATGCTTGCCTTTGCTTCACCTGCCATCTAATTTTGCTTACTACTTTTCTACTTCCTGTTACCAGTGTCACTTACCTCAAATCTAAGCTCCCTCTCAGATTCCCATCCTCATGGAAGCAAGGAAGCCTCCTGCTGACTACCATGTACCGCCCTCCCTTAGGTGATGATTCAGTGTTCCTCCATGTTGAACACTACTTAGAGGAAGCACTGAGGGTGGCAAGGATGCAGAATGTACTCTGGGTGGGGGACTTCAATGTCCATTACCAAGAGTGGCTCATTAGCATCACTGCTGACCGAGCTGGCCGAGTCCTAAAGGACATAGCTGCTAGACTGGGTCTGCGGCAGGTGATGAGGGAACAAACGAGGAAAAAACATACTTGACCTCATCCTCACCAACCTGCCTGCCGCAAATGCATCTGTCCATGAAAGTTTCAGCAGGAGTGACCACTGCACAGTCATTGTGGAGACGAAGTCACGTCTTCATATTGAGAATACCTTCCATCGTGTTGTGTGGCACTACCACCATGCTCAATGGGATAGATTTCGAACAGATCTAGCAACTCAAAACTAAGCATTCATGAGGCGCTGTGGGCCATCAGCAGCAGCAGAATTGTACAATCTGTAACCTCGTGGCTTGGCATATCCCCCACTCAGTATCCCCCAAAGTAATGGAAGGGGTCACCAACAATGCTATCAAGCGGCACTTGCTTAGCAATAACCTGCTCACTGACACCCAGTTTGGGTTCTGCCAGGGCCACTCAGCTCCTGACCTCATTGCAGCCTTGGTTCAAAAGCGCTGAACTCCCGAGGTAAGGTGAGGTGAGAATGACTGCCATTGACATCAAGGCCTCATTTGACTTGAGTGTGGCATCAAGGAGCCCTAGCAAAACTGGAATCGGGGGGAACTCTCCACTGGTTGGACCCATACCTAGCACAAAGGAAGATGGTTGTAGTTGGAGGTCAGACATCTCAGCTCCAGGACATCACTGCAGGAGTTCCTCGGGGGAGTGCCCTCGGCCCAACCATCTTCAGCTGCTTCATCAGTGAGCTTCCTTCCATCATAAGGTCAGAAGTGGGGATGTTTGCTGATGATTGCACAATGTTCAGCACCATTCGTGGCTCCTCAGATACTGAAGCAGTCCATGTTCAAATGAAGCAAGACCTGGACAATATCCAGGCTTGGACTGACAAGTGGCAAGTAACATTCACAGCACACAAGTGTCAGGCAATGACCATTTCCAACAAGAGAGAATCCAACCATCACCCCTTGATGTTCAACGGCATTTCATCAATGAATCTCCCACGATCGATATCCTGGGGGTTACCATTGACCAGAAACTGAACTAGACTAGCCATATAAATACTGTGGCTACAAGAGCAGGTCAGAGGCTAGGAGTAACTCACCTCTTGACTTCCCAAAGTCTGTCCACCAGGTACAAGTCAGGAGTGTGATGGAATGCTCCCCACTTGCCTGGATGAGTGCAGCTCCCACAGCACTCAAGAAGCTTGACACAGTCCAGGACAAAGCTGCCCACTTGATTGGCACCACATCCATAAACATTCACTCCCCTCCACCACCAATGCACAGTAGGAGCAGCGTGTACCATCTATAAGGTGCACTGCAGGAATTCACCAAGGCTCCTTCGACAACACCTTCCAAACTCACAACCAGTACCACCTAGAAGGACAAGGGCAGCAGATAGATGGGAACACCACCATCTGGATGTTCCCCTCCAAGTCACTCACCATCCTAACGTGGAAATATATCGCCATTCCTTCACTGTTGATGGGTCAAAATCCTAGAACTCCCTAACAGCACTGTGGGTGTACCTACACCACATGGACTGCAGTGATTCAAGAAGGCAGCTCACCACCACCCTTTCAACGGCAACTAGAGATGGGAAATAAATGCTGGCCCAGCCAGCGAAGTCCACATCCCATGAATTAATTTTTTAAAAAGTCACTTAGGTGCAACAAGCAATTAGGAAGCAAATGGCATGTTGACCTTTGTTGCAAGATAATTTGTTGCTGCAATTATATAGCACCTTGATGAGGCCGCTATCTGGAATATTGTGTACAGTTTTAGTCTCCTTATCTAAGGGAGCATTCATGGGATGTGGGCGTTGCCAGCTAGGCCAGCATTTATTGCCCACCCCTAATTGCTCTTGTTCAGAGGGCAGTTAAGAGTCAACCACATCTGGAGTCACACGTAGGCCAGGCCAGACCAGATAGGTAACAACAGTGAACCAGATGGGTTTTGACGACAATCGTTTCATGGTCATCAGTAGACTTTTAATTCCAGATTTTTATTGAAATACCAACATCTGCCATAGCTGGATTTGAACCCGGGTCCCAAGAGCATTACCTTGGGTCTCTGGATTACTAGTCTAGCAACAATACCACTACGCCATTGCCTCCCCTATATACTTACTATAGAGGGAGTGCAACCAGAGGTTCACCAGACCAATCCTTGGGATGGCAGGATTGCCTTATAAGGACAGATTGGGGAAACTGGGCCTGTATTCTCTAGAGTTTTGCAGATTGAAAAGTGATCTCATTGAAACTTAAAAAATTCTTACAGGGCGTGTCAGGATAGATGTAGATGGGATGTTTTCCTTGGCTGGCGAGTCTAGGACCAGAGGACACAGTCCCTAATGGCCTGCCCTTGTCCTGAGACTGAGATGAGGAGGTATTTCTTCATTCAGAGGGTGGTGAATCTTTGGAATCCTCTACCCCAGAGGGCAGTGGAAGTTCAATCATTGAGCATGTTCAAGACAGAAATCGATAGATTTCTGGAGACTGATGACATCAAGAGATATGGGGATAGCACAGAAAGTGGAGTTGAAGTAGATGATCAGCCATGATCTAATTGAATGGTGGAGCAGGCTCAATGGACCAAATGGCCTTCTCCTGCTTTGTGTTCCTATGTTCATCCCTTTACTTAACTGCAAGATTTTGCTGCCTTTATTGCTCTTCAATTGTTCAGCTTGCATATGTCAAGCTTTTTGATCACGTCAGCCTTCAGAAATTATGTTGGCTTGGAAATTTGATAACTGTTGAGGACTGAAAACTGGCTGCTGTGTTGTGTTTTGCCTCTGACAGCTCAACTTCTTTGTTTACTCTGTGAGTCTGCTGCTGCTGTTTGAGGTATCATTGCCAAACCAAGAATGTTAAAATTGTATTTTAAATCTTGGTGAACTGTAAGAAAGAACTACCGTTGGTAAAGTGTGTAGCCTAAGAAGTCCTCTATATTTGTTAGAAAGAAATTCCATTCTAAAATTGTCATATATTGCACCTTTCACAATCTCAATGTCGCAGAGCTAATTATGTACTTTTTGAAGTGTAGTCACTGTGCTAATGAAAGAAATGTGGCCGCCAATTTATGCCAACTGAAGTCCCATAACCAGCAATGAAATAATCTATTTTAGTGACATTGGTTGAGGGATAAATCAAAGGGGAGACCTCCTCTGTTTTTCTTTATAAAGTGCTGTTGAATCTTTTACACCCATCTTGAAGAGCAGATAGGGTCTAGTTTTAATGCCTCTTGTGAAAGATGGTACCTGTGGTATTGCAGCATGCCCTCAGAATGAAACTACCCGCCCAAGATTGTGCGCTCAAGTCTGTGAAGTGGGGCCTGAACCCATTGTGATATGTGACAAATTGTGAAATGCCTTTTTATCGAATTACTCTTCCTAACAATCTCTTGAAATGTAAAAGAATTTTTGCCTTTTTGCCAGTGATACTTGAAAAATAAAGATAGCAACCACCAAAAAGGATCTGTGTTGTGGAGCCCTGAACATGACAATTGTGTGATCTCAGTTGGACAATCAGGGATGCAGAGTGGATATACCAGGTCCTTCCTGATAGATTAGGAGAAGGGTTAGATGAATTGTTTTGAGCATCTTTTTTTGAACCCTTTAGTCCACAGTTAGAATGAAACTGGTGCTCTACCAATAAGGATAGAAAATATTAAACAAAATACCTTGCTTAAAATGCTGAAAAGACTGGCTATTAAGACAAACTGAAAGGCCTGTGTTTCACAGAAGCAGTATCCACATCTGGTGACATTTGTAAACCAGAAAATTGTGATGGTGCATGACCATTTTAAAGCAAGTTTTTCAGTATTGAGTTGTCACGTTATTCATTTAGTAATGATCACTGTGAAATTGGAGGCTTGCACCACCCTTCTGTGAATGCACATAGTGTCTGTTTTAGTATTGATGGGAAACTGGTACAAATATCTTAAACGTCAGATGACCAATCTACAGAGAAATGCACTAAGTACTTACTTAGCTCTTTGGTTGCTGAGACCATTTTTTTGGCTATAAAACAGCACACTGCCTGTACGTTTTTAAAATTGTGACACCTTTGTTAACAGCTATAGTCAGCAGTACATGAAGCATGTTGTCTGTCCATGTATGATATAGGTGATTTGCTATTAACAAGAGGTAGGAAATTCTTCATTGCTGAATGATTAAAGGTATTATTTTATGCGTAATTAATGCCGCCCCCTCCCATGAATTTAATATCAGTCATTAAAATACTGAAACATCACCCTAGTTCTATTTTTGCTCTAAATCAACCAGTTGCATGAGTAGCAGAATCACAGAATTATTACGATGCAGGAGGAGGCCATTTGGCCCATTGTGTCTGCACCAGCTCTCCGAATGAGCATTATGACTTAGTGCCATTCTCCTGCCCTTTCCCCATAACCCTGCACATTGTTTCCATTTAAGTAATCATCTAATGCCCTCTTGAATGTCTCGATTGAACCGGCCTCCACCACAGTTACAGGCAGCGCATTCTAGACCTGAGCCACTCGCTATGTGAAAAAGTTTTTTTCTCATATCACATTTGCTTCTTTTGCATATCACTTTAAATCTGTGTCCTCTTGTTCTTGATCCTTTTACGAGCGGGAACAGTTTCTCCCTATCTACTCTATCCAGCCCCGTCATGATTTTGAACACCTCTATCAAATCTCCTCTCCAAGGAGAACAGTCCCAACCCCTCTAATCTATCTTTGTAACTCAAGTTTCTCATCCCTGGAACCATTCTTGTAAACGTTTTCTGCACTCTCTCCAATGCGTTCACATCCTTCCTATAGTATGGTGTCCAGAACTGTACACAATACTCCAGCTGAGGTCTAACTAGTGCCTTATATAAACTCATCATAAACTCCCTGCTCTTGTACCCTATGCCTCTATTAATAAAGCCCAGGATACTGTATGCGTTATTGGTTGCTCCTGCCACCTATCTGCCAGATGAAGTTCAATGTGGAGAAGTGTGAGGTGATGCATTTGGGTAGGAAGAACAAGGAGAGGCAATATAAAGTAATCATTGATGATGGCAGGACAGGCGGAGAGAGCAGTTAATAAAGCATACAATATCCTGGGCTTTATTAATAGAGACATTGTGTAAAAGAGCAGGGAGGTTATATGAGCTTGGAGAAGACATTAGTTAGACGATAGCAGCAGGACCTCAGCCATGTCTGCTGTCTTTATTTAAAAACAAGAACAAAAATGTTGACAATACAGAGCAGGAAGAACTATTTGAAGACCTTCTGCATTCTGAGCTTCGAATACTTCAGACTTCCACCATTCACAGTTTACCCTTGTATCTGTCATTTTTGTTTGACAACGATTGCTTATATTGTCCGAGTTGCCTTTGCACATGCCAGATTTAAATTCAAGGACCATGTCTGCTCAGGGGTTTGGCAAACCTGAAACATGGGTTTTTGTGTGTTTTTAAATTAGATTAGAATCTCACTTTCTAAAATATTTAATAACCATTCATAAATTTCTTTAAAAACGAATGTTGCTTCATATTGTGAAGCAGTGTATGGCATAAAGAAAATATGTCTTTACGTTGTGAAAATGTCATATTAAAATTTTGTTTGGTTTGTAAATCGCAACAAACAACAGTAATTCTAATTTACTTACTGTTAGTTATCTGCTTTGAGGGTAGAGTGGTGTCATCAGTTGAGCATAAGTACCAAGCCTGTATTAAGGGCAGCTCCCAAGTGGCCCAAAAAGTACTGGCATTGCTTGGTGTAGTACTAAGCCACATAGTCTTGAAGGTCCCAGGTTTAGTCTCTGTTCTGCACTGAGGCAGTAATTAATCCCCCCCCTCAAAAAAAACCTCCATTTACCCACCTGACTTCACTATCAACCACCCCATCTCCAGCATCCCTCTCCTCTCCAAAATACTTGAATATGCTGTCACTTCCCAGATCTATGCCCACTTCTTGCCGCAATTCTTTAATAAATTCAGCCACATACATAATCTCCAACAACTCTCCCTTGTCTGGGTCTGGTTTCACTTTTGGCTCAGAGCCAGGGCTCTCTTCCAGCAGATTCCCATCCCAATTCTCCCATTGTCAGCTGTGTAATCACCCAAGCATCCTCCCATGGCCCTCTTTTCCCTCTCTCCATGCTGTCCCTTGCAGCATCATCTGCAGACATGGACCCAACTCTGTCATGCATACTTAGTACATCCTTTTTTTTAACCTCTCCCATCTCTCTCAAACCCTCCACTGCCTTTATACTGTCAAACTGCTTGTCCAATATTTAATCTTGGATGAGCTGTAACTTCCTCCAAGTAAACAATTTCCACAATATTCAGGCAAACTCTTGTCGGTAATTCTATTCTCCTTGTTTTCCCATGTCGCTGACTAATCCAGACCTTAAGCAGTTTCCGTATGCTGTTTGATCTCAGTAAGAGCTTCTAACACTTATCCTCAATCACAAAGACTGCCTACTTTCACCTCTGCGACAACACCTGTCTCAGCCCATCTGCTGTTGAAGCCTTCATCTACACCTTTGTTTCTTGCAGACTCGATTTCTCCAGTAGTCTCCTGATCAGTCTCCCTTCCTTTACCCTCCATAAATTGCACAACTTTCAAAACCACACATCGCTGCATGTACTCTCTTTAACCTACATTGTCTGTTGTCCCCCTTTTGTTCCCTTACACCTCTGCAAAGGACAGAGGGATGTTTTTCTACATTAAGGATGTTCTATAAATAGAAACTGTTATTCTATGTGCTTAATACTTATATTTTCTTTTAAATTCATATTGTCCATTACCTTTATTTTGCAGGTTTCAAAAAAATGTTAAAGGCTCATTAGCTGGTTAGAGAACCTTACTTTTAATTCCCTCTTCTGATCTAACATTGAACACAAGCATTTTCCAACTAGATAATGTGAGCAGGAGTAGCAATCCTGCCTGATCTTCCTCCTCAACCTCCATCCCCACTCTCCCTGCAGTGATGAAGCAATTGTAATGTAATGACTGCTGCCCTAGCTGAGATCAGCTAACACAGTATAAACTGTGAAGTAAACCATCCTGTTGATACTTTGTAAATCTAATCGGGAAAATATATTTGGAAAGCTTTTTATGAATTATTCCGCAGTCCTGCTTTGTATAGAGTTGTGTATTTTATCCTTATAATTGGTTCGGAATAAAAACAAGCTAATTCAATCTTGGAGAATGACAGAAGAGAGAATGGAAAATAATATCAGCTGCAACTGGAAAATCAAATTGTTGCAGCTGCAAACTTAATTTCATGTGATCTTATATCAGCTATGTCAGGCTTCAGCCATTACAATTGCATTTAAATTTACAGACACTTGTCTGCACTGTATCCTGAAGTATTTCATGCAGTTCCTCTGTTGCATCAAGTTGCCCACTAATCGGAAGAAAATTCATAGAGCCGTAGAATAGTTACAGCATAGGAGGAGGCCATTTGGTCTTCCATTCTATGTCGGATCTCTTCAAGAGCAGCTCAACTAGTTCCACTCACCTGCCTTCTCCTGGTAGCCCTGTTTTTTTTTTCTTTCTGTTCAGATAATTATCTGAGATCTGTAAGCTTTTTTACTAACCCAGGGCTGATTCACAGTACAGTATAAAGAGCAATATATTGATTACATATTGTGACATGTTCTAAATGTACTGTTCATATCTTTCCACCACAGTTTTATAATTACAATTTTTGCCACCTCTTTCTTCTCCCAAATGTGCTGACATCTGGTGCAGCCACCTGATATTTCGTTCCGTTGAAAATGAAAACCCACAGCCTTTTTGGTTTACAGGGCCCATCCCTCTCCTTATTCACCAAACACACAGGCCACTTGTTGACACCCAAGTGTACAATCCAGCAAATGAATCCGGGATCTCCGAGTTTGTGTCTTAGCATTACAACACATTGTGCATTTGCCTGTTCTGCTATTGGGACCTGTATTGGAATATCCATAAACTATGGCATACCCTTAAGAATTCTGTGGAGTTTGGGAAAAACTAACAAAATGTTTACATGCTAAACAATTTGTATCTCACTCATTTGACCATCAGCCCTTTAGTTTACTTGTAGCCTACCCTTCTTCCCTCTTAAAGGAATTGGTGCTTTAAGAGATTTGGTCCCATGAGATGCGGGGTAGTCTCCAGTATCTTTCCCAAGTGACCATTATCTGCATGTGATTCTTGACGGTTGGTGTTGATGGGCTAGACTATGAGGTCGTCAAAGCTGAACCCAATCTGCTCTCATCCGGCATCCACGAGCAGTAGACATCCAACAATGTCATTGTATAGTGAGGAGCAAAATCGTTAGCTCTTGCTGTTCTCCCATCCCCCCACCTCAGTAACTTTAGGGCACTGAAGCCTCCACTACCTAATCCTGCTGAGGTTAGCTAATTTCATATAGGCCATGGATCAAATATGAAACCATCCTTACTTCCTTGTCCGTCTCTAAGCCACAAGGGAAATCATCTTTTAAAAAAATTTTTTCAGAAGTCATCGCTGTGTGCATGATGTAGTCTGCTATTTTGACCAAAGATGGAAATCCCTCTGGCTTTTAAACAGCTGGTCATCAGACAACAGTCTTTGACATTTGTTCAAGGCTGGCAAATAATTGATGAGAAGCTTTAATGGACAGAAAAGATTGATTTGATGAACAGCAAACCAGTACGAACCTGGTATTCTTTTTAATGTTCATTAGATACACAACATGGTTTAAAGCTGCAATGCCTGTTCTGTACAAGGTGTAACACCAGTTGGACTAGCAAATTTACTTTTAGGAATTCATCTGTCAAATATTGTACTTGATGGAAATTTCCAATAATTGTTGCTGTAAAAGTTTTCACTGGAAGTAGCAATTGGCAGATGACCTGGTTGTGTGTGGCTGACTTATCTTATGTGACAGTAATGTATATTAAACATGGTTGCTGTTCTTTCCCTTTTGCAATATTCACAAATTCTGCACTTCTATTGCTAATGCCAGCAGTGCTCTCTGAAATCAATAAACTGAATGAAAACAGGCAATTGTCATTCCTGGGGGATTTGGTCTCTTCCTCTCATAAATTTACTGCATTCTCTGTCTTAGAGAAATGCCACATCACTTTCAAATAGTGAGCATAAACTGTCTTTATACATATTCACATGTTTTATCCACATTTACATTTGTTTTCTCCTTTCTTTGCTCCTCTACAGTGGGGACTTTCCAGCGCAGACTGTGAGCTGTTGTATCTGCTTTGTCAGCTTAATCTTAGTATTTTTCTGAAAAGTGGAATCGCTGTGATGATATCAAAATCTCCAGGCGATTCTATATTAATGTATAACACACTTATTGGTTCTACTTCACCCTGTCTCTTTTATGATCCCAATCAGTAATAAGTGTCTGACTGACAGAGGTGTTCTAGCATGGGCAGTAAAGAAAAGCCCATTTTCAGGACACTGGGCCAAGTAAATTCCACTTTGTCTCCATCATTGACTTTAACAGCCTTCTGAACATAGAGCCCAAAGCTGCAAATGATATTGACTTACCTATTAAAGGAAAATGGAAAGAAAAGTTCCCAGAAATAATATCAGCTTGGCATTGAAGCAGAGTGGGTGTGCAGGAAAATTGGACTGTTTAGAAGTGGCATATTCTTGTGTAGATTTTACATGTAGCATTACTAAGCTCTCTTGATGTGGATAATAGTTGTATGTAATTGCTCTTTTATTCCAAGATACAAAGATGCAAGTCTCCTAGGTTCATTCTTAATTTTCCTTCCCCCTTTTCTTTTTGCTGTGAGTAACAGCTTTTGCTGTGGTGTGGGTCCACAGACATGAGCAAGCTCCAGATGCCACTCCCAAATAATCATTTGTTTGTAAGCTCAGTGAGTGTTGGAAGGTTGTTCATTGCCAGAAATACTCAAAAAAAAACTCAGCAGGTCTGACAGCATCTGAGGGGGAGACAGAGTTAATGTTTCGAGTCCATATGACCCTTCTTCAGAGCAAAAGAGAAGTAGAAATGTGATGAAATTGGTACTGTTTAAGGGGGGGGTGGGGTAGGTGAAGCTGGATGGAAGCCAGCAATAGGTGGGGGCACAGGAGAGATCCTCTACATTGTGGGGACCAAACGCAGACTGGGTGATTGCTTTGCGGAACACCTTCGGTCTGTCCACAGCATGATCCAGACCTTCCTGTTGCCTGCCATTTCAACACACCATCCTGCTGTAACACCCACATGTCCGTCCTTGGTCTGCTGCAATGTTCCAGTGAAGCCCAATGTAAACTGGAGGAACAGTACCTCATCTTCCGATTAGGCACTTTACAGCCTTCCAGACTTAACATTGAGTTCAACAACTTCAGACCATGAACTCTCTCCTCTATCTTCACCCCTTTAATCCCTTTTTTCAAAATTCTTTTTTATTTTTTTATCCGCTTATTTTTATTTATTTTCATTTTTGTTTGTTTAGTCATTGTTTTATCCCCTTTTTTATCCCCCCTTTTTATCTCATTTTCTATCCTTTTCCCCACCATCAGCTCCTCTCCCCACCCTACCCCCAAAAGGGCCATCTGTTACTTGTTCCATGTTGTTCTTTCACAGACTGCTTACCCTTGTTCTGCTATTTTCACATTCTGCTTTCTTACCTTTATGCCATTATCAGCAACTTTTTTAGCCCTTACCACTACCATTAACACTCCCATTGTCCTTTTGTTCATGACATCTTTGCCAATCTCTCCTTTGCCCCTACCTATCGCTGGCCTTCCATCCAGCTTCACCTGCTCTACCCCTCCTTTAAACAGTATACATTTCATCACATTTCTACTCCTCTTTAGCTCTGAAGAACGGTCATATGGACTTGAAACGTTAATTCTGTTTCTCTCCCCACAGATGCTGTCAGACCTGCTGAGTTTTTCCAGCATTTTCTGATTTTGTTTCAGATTTCCAGCATCTGCAGTATTTTGCTTTTACCTTATTTTTCATAGCCAGGTTTGGTCCTGCACTCTTTGTACATCCATACACACAATCTTTGCCAGCAATCTTTGGCAGTAACTAGGAATATACACACTAGCTGTTTTTCTTTTTTCTCTTCTCCCAATTCTGCTCCAACTTTCCTTGGCCCAAGACTTGATGCCAGTTGTACAATCTTCATTATACTGGAATCAATTCAACTACCTCACCGCAAATGAAGATTTGTACTTGGAACCTTAAATCTGTATGGGCTTGGTGGCCAGTAGCTACAGCCTGTGACTCAGTACCATGGCGCATGATGCATTTACCTGCTGAAGTTATTAGTCTTGAGTGAAGTAAATCATTCTGCAACAAGCATCATTCATAGACACTGTTCTTACTGGGTTCCCTACAACCCACAAGACTGGTAGCTAAATATGTGATTCTAAATCAATCCAACCAAGTGATTCTCAGTGAAATTTTGTTGCTTGTGTGTGACTTTGAGGCTCCATTACAAAAAAAAGTTTGTTATTAGGATTATTAGGATAACTTGGTGTAACTTTCAGTGTCAGTGTTTGTTTAAAAATAAAATGTTGCAATGCTGTACAATGCATCTGAACTTCATTGTGTCTATACTGACTCGCCTGAGAGTTTCCACATACAGCTACTAACGTTAGCTGTAATGTAAATAAGGCACTGCTGCTGGGGAATTATGTAGAATGATCTACTTCACTCAAGACTAATAACTTCCTCAATGCCTCCTGCCTCCACTCCGATCTTTACTGGCCATGCAGCATTTGACCAGCCAGTGCAAACCTTCATTTTAAATATTGCTGGGTAATCTACAGTTCTACCAGGAAAGTCAGTTACCAGTAGTGAAGGTCCCAATCTCATGACTTGTAAGCAACTGTGCAACTACAAGCCTCCATAGATATGGTTTCCCTGATTGTGTGTGGAATCTGCCCCGCATTGTAATTTGAATAGATTCCATAGCCCTAAAAAAATAGTGAAGTTCTGTAAATAAAAGGGGTATGAGTCATTGAGTGAGAATTTTAATAGATAGCACCTTAGCGCTGTCTCCTTTTAATGAAACCCCTCAAATCATCAGATTAAATCTGTAGTAATATCATTGTATATTTAGACATCATTAGTTGAATCTGCTAGCAATTTACCCCTAAAGTCTCTTACTGTAAGCTTTTCATTGAATTTCCTTGCAGGCCTAAACTCTGCTGAATCTTGAGTGAGGTTTTACTGCATGTATTTTCCAACTTTATTCATGAATCTAGTGGGTCCAGATAATAGAACTAGGGAAAACACTTCTCATTTTAGTTCACTGAAATCAATATGTTATCACTCGTGCGGAAGGTTCATCACTTGAACTTTGTATTTCTGCAAAACGGATATGTTGTACTGCTGCAGAAAATTAATTATTTTCTTCAAACTGCAGAACTGTTGTTTCTGACACAAAAGCCATTTAACTCTTTTTAGTTTTTGTGTATGGACGTCTTCAGTGTTTGTGCTGATTGGTCCAATTTCACTGCAGGTGCACTTAGTATGGTTTGCTGTCTTTCTTTTTCATCCACTGTTAATATGGGTGAAATCGTGCCATGACAATCAGAATTGATTGGGAGCAAGGAAAATCTGCTTGATTGTATCAATGAAGGTATAACATGAATGACACCCAATTACATCTTGATTTAGTGATCTCACCTGCATATATTAGTTGGCAATTATTTTCTAATGCTATGGATGCAGGAAATGTTAACCACAGGTTTATGGCACACTGATGTTCCTCTTCTATGTTTTAAACTAGAGGTAATTACAGAATTGTTACAAAGTAGGAGGAGGCCATTTGGCCCATCGTACCTGCATCAGCTCTCCGAATTAGCAACTTACTTAGTTCTATTTCCCTGCCTTCTCCCTGTAACGCTGAGCATTCTTCCTTTTCAGATAAGTCTAATTCCCTTTTGAATGCTTCAGTTGAACCTGCCTCCACACTGTTAGGCAGTGCATTCCAGACCTGAACTACTCATTGTGTGAAAATGAGTGTGACTACTCATACCACTATTGCTTCTTTCATTCATTATTTTAAAATGCAAAAGTATTTTTCAGTGATGCTGCCCCGACATGTGTACTGTGCTTATGTTGCTGGTTTGCCTCTGGT
>NC_135895.1:77584669-77883752 GCF_964194155.1 Cetorhinus maximus | reverse complement strand
CCTCCCTCCCCTCCCCTTTCGCGCCCCTCCCTCCCCTCCCCTTTCGCGCCCCTCCCTCCCCTCCCCTTTCGCGCCCCTCCCTCCCCTCCCCTTTCGCGCCCCTCCCTCCCCTCCCCTCCCGCGCCCCTCCCTCCCCTCCCTCCCCTCCCCTTTCGCGCCCCTCCCTCCCCTCCCCTTTCGCGCCCCTCCCTCCCCTCCCCTTTCGCGCCCCTCCCTCCCCTCCCCTTTCGCGCCCCTCCCTCCCCTCCCCTTTCGCGCCCCTCCCTCCCCTCCCCTTTCGCGCCCCTCCCTCCCCTCCCCTTTCGCGCCCCTCCCTCCCCTCCCCTTTCGCGCCCCTCCCTCCCCTCCCCTTTCGCGCCCCTCCCCTCTCTCCCTTTCCTCTGTCTTCTCTTTCTCCTGTCTTGCCCCCTCCTTTCCCACTATCTCTGTTGTTCGCTGGCGCCATGCTGGTTGGTTGAATTTAAAACAAGACACAGCAGCTTTTTGTTGGAGAGAGTTTATTGACTTAGTTCACAATCAATACTACTGCAACACATCAGTGTCTCTGTTTATTTTTTATATATCCCCGTTTATTTTTTTGACACAAACACAGTTTAATTACCCTGTACAATTGAGAAAAGTTCCTCAAACACCCATCACCTGTTTAACAATGTAATTGCCATTAAACCATAACAATGTAATTAATAAGACATTGGAACACTTTCCTGGCAGTTTGCAGGGGCAGAGCCCTGTCTAGAAGAAGGTGGAGGGCTACGGAAGAAGCCAGGGGTGTGGAGAGACCACTCCTCCCCTCCCACCCTGGGTTACTCACAGTTCAGCGGCTGGCAGCTTCCCATCCCCACATTGCACTCCTGCTCCCACGATCTTGGGCCCCATTCTCATTCCCCGCAGCCTGGGCCTCTGGCGATAGCGGCAACTGCTCCGGTGTCAGAACATGGTGGCAGCTGTCCCAGAGTTCTACGCAGAGGGGTGAGGCCAGAATGCTAATGATGTAAAGTTGAAACTAGCGACCTAAATAAAAAAAACTCCTAAAAAGTATAAATGACGTTATAGTGAAATGACTTATAGTGAAGACTTACTGTAAGTTGGCTCTTCTACTTAATCCTTTTAATTATCTTAAGTTTGTAATCATGACTTGAGCTACTTTTATACTAGATTTAGTGTGTGCTTGTGTTCGTTTCTAAAGTGTCTCCTGGCGTAAGCAAGTTTAGGAGTATTACTTTTAAGGTTCTGTCTCTCTCCATCTGTCTGTCTCTCTCTCTCCATCTGTATGTCTCTGTCTCTGTCTCTCTCTTTCTCTCTCTCTCTCTCTCTCTCCTTCTGTCTGTCCAGTAGGCTTAGCCTCCTACTTGCAGTTTTTAGAGCCACTGGACAAGTTCAGTTGTGACCTTTGGGGTTCTCAGAGTACTGGCCTCACAGTTCCCACAGTGTAAGCAAAGTAAATTCAGACCAATGAGTCCCATGTTGTTGTGGAAATTGGAAGGGATTCTTCAGTGGAATTGAAATTAACGGAGTAAAGCAGAACTTGATCAAGGAGTTAGTTTGAGTACTGCCTAGCTTCATTTTACTTTAAACCCTTACTGCCAGCAAATGAAGAGAGCTGTTCCATCCTGTCTGTCAAGGCTGAATTCAAACTCTGTTCTGAATGGAATTTATAAATATGTTAAAATCTAGGCTATTAAATTTTAGTCATTAAAACTCCGTGTTAATTTATTACTGTCAATGAATGGCAAGGCCAAAAGCTGACCTGAGAGCTTAGTGTGTTGTAGATTGAATTGCCTGTATACTGAATCTATTAATCGTGTTGGACACATGACAGCGCAGGACTATGTGGGTTTCATAATTGCCTTTCCTCTCCCTTTCCTTCAAAGTTCTTAAGTTCTTCTGAATATCTGTGTTCTTTGAAAAAGGCATCTGTTTGTTTTTTAGCACAATGTCAATATACATTTTCCACAGTATGGGGGAGGCAGTGTGAATGATTAAGCCATTCTGCAGTATTAGGTTGGTGATTATTCTGCAGTTCCCAGGAGACAGTGACTGAACATATTTCATGTTGCTTTGGGTTTATTAGTGCGAAAATCTTTAGGAATACATAGTCAACAAGTACTACCACATGTGTTTATATAGCACCTTTAATATAGAGACACATCCTAAAGCAGTTCATAAGAGTGTAATATTGCCAAAGGAGGAGATGTTTGCACAAGTGACCAAAAGGTTGGTCAATGGGGTAGGTTTTAACTGGACTTCAAGAAGGAAAGAGAAGGAGAGAGGTTTAACAAAGGAATTTCTGAGCTTGGAGACCACTGAATACATTAATGGTGAGGTAAAGGAAGTGAGGAAGAGGCTGGAGTAGATGTAGGAAGGTCCAAGGTCATGAAAAGAATTGAACATAAGTAGAATATAGCGAATTGTTCATAAGTAACAAAAATATGAAAATGAAGTTGTTTTAATTCTTGTAAGGCAAGGTTTCTGTAAAAATTTGAAAATCTTGATCCTGTTCATTTATAAAAGTGCTATATGACCTCATAAATGAAAATTGTTTTCGTTAACTTAAATATAGTGGAATTCACTTAGTGTTGAAAATTTTTATTTTCCATGTATAAATTGCATCGTAATTTCAACATTTCCGTGAATATTTGATTGCAATTAGAATTCGCTAAGTGAAGCTTGTTTATAACATCAACACTCAGGCATGGTGTTACAACTTTCTCTGGCTTCCCTCTTCGATCCATTGCCCTGACCCGTGAAATAATTTTGCTAGACTCCGTACTTCTAGCACTCCTGCACTCGCTGACCTACATTGGCTCCTGGTAAAACCACACCTCAATTTTTCAAATTCTCATCTCTATTTCAAATCCCTCCATGACCTCTTCTGTTCTTGTCTCTATAATCTCCTCCACCCCTACAACTCTTCAAGAACTCTGCATTCCTCCAATTCTGTCCTTATGTCCATCCACAATTTTAATCATTTTTTGGTCTTGTTTTCAGCTGCCAGGGAGCTAAGCTTCTAAAATTCCCCACCTAAACCTTTCCACCTCTCTATCTCCTTTTAAGAAGCTCCTTTAAACCAACCTCTTTGGTCAAACTTTTGGTCACCTGACCTAACATCTCCTTATGTGTCTCGGTGTCAAATTTTGTTTGATAGCTCTCCCATGAAGCACCTTGGGACATTTTACTACCTTAAAGGGGCTACATAAATACAAGCTGCTGTTCGGCTGTTTCATCGCTGCTCCTACTTAGAATTCTGCACACGATAACATTGATAACTGCTCTTCCTTCCTCCATTTGGCACGGCCTCTTCACATCCTGAGTCATTTGAGCCTGTCATTTTTAAATATCAATTTGCTGTTCTGAGCAGCAACCAGTGCTACAACTGTTCTTTGTTTCAGTGTGGGTTTTTGTTCCTGGCCTCCATCGTAATACCATTGTGTGGATGTCGGTTGAGGACAGGTTCAGATTCAGTTCTGATGCTTAACATGCTGAAGCTCCCTATTCAGTCTGTCAAATCATTCATGACCACATGCAGAAGAAATCAGAGAGCTATTGGCATCTGTGAGCCTGTCAATTCACCATTAGTGTTTGCATTCAATAGAGGAGTGCGGAATTACACTAGGGATTTGGTTTAACAAAAAACATTTTCTGTGATTTTTCTAAATAGCAGATTTGCAGTTGTTATGTTTGTATACACTCATAATAAATGCCATGAAATATTGCTGTATGTGAGAAATATAAAATTGTGTTAAAATGGCTCTCATTTCCTAGTCAATCTATCATTGAAATAGAAACTCAGTGATGGGTGTGCAAGGTGCTAAAGGTTGAGTGAAGGGTTGTGGATTGTTCAACAATTAGATAACATTCTGGAAAGGGGAGAAGCTTGTTGGCCATCAAAATAGTAGAGTGAGGACTGTGAAGAATTCACCAACGATTAGGTTTTGAAGTCTCAGCTCCTTAAAACTCTCGACTGGGTCTTGTGATTTGGTCAGTCGTCTGGCAGCATTACTATTACTGAGCGGAATGTGTCAACATGTATCAACTACCAGGAATTGCATTCTATCTTTGATTTGTTACCATCAATTCCTTGTTTGAATTTTTTTTTAAATCTTATTACGTTTAGACACTAGATTTAGCAAAGAAAGACCTAGTCTGAAATTTTCCCACAAGTAGATCTGATCATCTGATTTAAATATCCCCAGAATAGAAATGCTGTAATATGGCTATTAGTGCTGTAGTGAGAGCTATAAAAGTGCACCAAAACTGTTGTCGTCCAGTCAACTTTATTTGGTTAACAGACTCTCTGGGCATTGACTATTTTCTCTGTTCATCTTTCTCTCTAAACAGGTGACTATTCAGTTCCCTGCTTACTACTCCCACAAAAAAATCACCAATGGCATATTAGATAGCCGCATAATCAATTATAGTAACATAGTATTTCTATATAGTAGAGCATAATTGCCTTTGCCACAGGTCTGACTCAGGGCCAAGTCACCCCATTGGTGTTTTAACCTGTTTCATCACTCGTCCTTCAGACATTGGCCCACAGTTTGCAACCCCAATAGCAGTGAACGCTGAGAGGTTCCCTGCTGTTGAGGGCTGCAATGATACAGCCCACTTATGCTCAGACTCAAAAGTTACAGTGCACCTGAAAAGGTAGGTTTTGGAGGAGCCCCACATGATGGTTCCGTTGGGACCTGTCACATGAGAACTTGGGCTGATTGCTCAGCACTTACACCACATCTGATGTTTTTTTTTCACAGCTGCTCCTAGCACTCCCGCTCCTCTCCCCTGCCTCAGCCCTCCTGGGAAAATCCCCTCACTAGGTTCCATCTCCGAAATCGGTGGGACTGAGAAGCTGGAAGCTTTGCTGGGAGGAGCTATAACTAAAAGTGCACCAGATGTATGAACATGTGAATTAGGAGCAGGAGTAGGCCATTCAGCCCCTCCAGCCTGCTCCCCCATTCAATAAGATCATAGCTGATCTGATTGTGGCCTCAGCGCCACTATCCTGCCTACGCTTGATAGCCTTTGACTCCCTTGTTAGTCAAGAATTTATCTACATCTGCCTTAAAAATATTCAACCACCCTGTCTCCACCACTCTCTGGGGAAAGGGAGTTCCACAGAGTCATCACCCTATTGGGAAGAAAAATTGCTCCTCATCCCTGTCTGAAATGGGAGACCCCTTATTTTTAAACTGTGTTCCCTAGTTCTAGTCTCTCCTGCAAGAGGAAGCATCCTTTTAGCATCCACTCTGTCAACCCCCCTCAGGAACTTGCATGTTTCAATAAGATTACCTCTCATTCTTCTAAACTCCAATGAATACAGGCCCAACTTGTACAACCTTTCCTCATAAGATAACCCCCGTGCCGCAGGAGTCAGTCGAGTGAAACTTCTTTGAACTGCTTCTAATGCAGTTATGTCCTTTTTTCAAATAAGGGGACCCAAACTGTACACAATACAATGGATGTGGCCTCGCCAATGCCCTGTACAACTTTTTTAAAAAATTCATTCATGGGATGTGGGCTTCGCTGGCTGGGCCAGCATTTATTGCCATCCCTAATTGCCTTTGAGAAGGTGGTGGTGTGCTGCCTTCTTGAACCGCTGCAGTCCATGTGGTGTAGGTACACCCACAGTGCTGTTAGGGAGAGAGTTCCAGGATTTTGACCCAGTGACAGTGAAGTAATGACGATATATTTCCAAGTCAGGATGGTGAATGACTTGGAGGGGAACTTCCAGATGGTGGTGTTCCCATCTATCTGCTGCCCTTGTCCTTCTAGGTGGCACTGGTCGTGGGTTTGGAAGGTTCTGCCTAAGGAGCCTTGGTGAATTCCTGCAGTGCATCTTTTAGATGGCACACACTGCTGCTACTGTGCATCGGTGGTGGAGGGAGTGAATGTTTGTGGATGTGGTGCCAATCAAGCGGGCTGCTTTGTCCTGGATGGTGTCCACCTTCTTGAGTGTTGTGGGAGTTGCACTCATCCAGGCAAGTGGGGAGTCCCCACACTCCATCACACTCCTGATTTGTGCCTTGTAGATGGTGGACAGACTTTGGTGAGTCAGGAGGTGAGTTATTCGCTGCAGGATTCCTAGCCTCTGACCTGTTCTCGTAGCCACAGTATTTATATGGCTAGTCCAGTTCAGTTTCTGGTCAATGGTAACCACCAGGGTGTTGATAGTGGAGGATTCAGTGATGGTAATGCCTTTGAACATCAAGGGGTGATGGTTGGATTCTCTTTTGTTGGAGATGGTCATTGCCTGACACTTGTGGCGCGAATGTTATTTGCCACTTGTCAGCCCAAGCCTGGATATTTTCCAGGTCTTGCTGCATTTGGACATGAAGTGCTTCAGTATTTGAGGAGTTGCTAATGGTGCTGAACATTGCGCAATGATCAGCGAACATCCCCACTTCTGACCTTATGATGCAAGGAAGGTCATTGATGAAGCAGCTGAAGATGGTTGGACCTAGGGCACTACCCTGAGGAACTCCTGCAGTGTTGCCCTGGAGCTGAGATGACTGACCTCCAACAACCACAATCATCTCCCTTTGTGCTAGGTATGACTCCAACCAGTGGAGAGTTCCCCCCCTGATTCCCATTGACTTCAGTTTTGCTAGGGCTCCATGATGCCACACTCAGTTAAATGCTTCCTTGATGTCAAGAGCAGTTACTCTCACCTCACTTCAACTGTAGCAAAACATCCCTACTTTTATATTCCATTTCCCTTGCAGTAAGCAACAACATTCCATTTGCCTTCCTAATCATTTGCTGTACTAACTTTTTGCAATTCACATACCAGGACACCCACATCCCTCTGTACCTCAGAGTTCTGCAATCTCTCTCCATTTTGATGCTGCTTTCCTATTCTTCCTGCCAAAATGGACAAGTTCACATTTTCAAAATTGAAAATCAGTATAAAGAGGCTGTCATTGAGCTGAACACAGACCTTAAGAATGTGTCTCCAGCTCATGATATCAGAGGGGTTATAGCTTTGCCAGCAATGGGGCTTGCCACTAGACCTCTCCACTCAGTTCGCTGTTGGACCGACGCTGCAGCCGGGAGCGCGAGTTCTTAATGCAATCTGTGGAAAAGTTAGGGTTGTACTTTTTGACTCAGCGATTAATGCATCCACTTTGTTGCTGACCACATGATCCTGGCCTTTATATTCTCTCCAATTTAGTTCCTCCTGTCCTGTTGCTGCGGTATGACTCCACAACTGCTGGGCATCCCTTGATACTTTACATAATTGTCTTGCAGAGTTTTGTAGATATTACAACCAAGAAAGAAGCCATTTGGCACTCCATGTTGGTACTTATCCTCTACACAAGCATAGTCCTAATCCCATGTATCTGCCCTGTTGCCATATCCCTTTTGTCCCCCTTTCCTTCAACTACTTATCCAACTAATTATTATTATATTTTGACACAATCTCAGCTTGAATCATTAAATCTAGTTGTGCATCCACAGTTTAACAGCCTTGTTTAAACAGAAAACTCTTCTGTTTATCCTAAAGCTTTTACATTTAACCTTTACCTATGTTCCTTGTTCTAGATGCCTCAACTACTAGAAATTGTTTTTATCTACTTTGTTCCATCCCTTCTAATCTTCTTATAAGAACAGCCCCAATTTGTAAAACCAGAAAATTTCTGTTGGCAGACTATTTAAAAAAGGTAGTGTATTAATAATGTTACTGGATTAATAATCCAGAGGCCTGGACTAATAATCCGGAGAATGAGAATTTAAATCCAAACATGGAAATTTGAGTCTGAATTAAGTTTACAAAGTTTGGAAATAGTGTCAGCAGAAGTGCCCATGAACCTGTTTGGATTGTTGCAAAAATCCAACTGGTTCACTAATGTCCTTTTAAAGAAGGAAGGAAGCCTGCTATCCTTGCACAGTTTGGCTATATGTGAGTCCAGTTTTACATCCACAAACTGCCTCTGAAGTAGTCCAGCAAACCACTCAGTTGTCAAGACAGCCATGGACGGGCTGGCTTTATCAGTGACGTCCTGATCTCCAGAATGAGTTTAAAAAATTTCCATCATAGGGCTTCTCACAGCGACCTCAAATCTGGCCTCAGCTAATGTATGCCAGAAGTATGATGTCCAGCATGAAACCCCAAATAAGTATAAAGAGCAGGAAATGTTTCTGACTGTCTCTGCCCTGAGCTGGTTGTGGTGTCCCAAATGTAATCTTAGCCTGATGCCGTAACAGTAAAATTTGATATCTCTAATTAACAAATGCTGCTTTTTAAACTGCTGTAAACCTAATTAAATACTTTGGAAAACAGTATAAACCTAGCCTCTTTTAGTCTTCATGTTACAAAAAGATTTAGTCATCACTTCCTAATGTTTTGCATTCATTGAGGGAGGAATTTTAACCTATTCCACCCTACTGTAGATTTGCCTCCCACATCAGCTTTTTACCCCCTATGTAGGAAATACTGATTTTTTTTTTAATAGTTGGATCAGGCTGGCTTTGATGGCCCCATGTTCAAATAATCTGCTGATGTTCACTGGTCTC
The DNA here is from genome assembly GCF_964194155.1 of Cetorhinus maximus. Taxonomy (NCBI): domain Eukaryota; kingdom Metazoa; phylum Chordata; class Chondrichthyes; order Lamniformes; family Cetorhinidae; genus Cetorhinus; species Cetorhinus maximus. The sequence goes on along the minus strand of NC_135895.1, from coordinate 77,875,238 downwards.
AAATGTGAATAATAGGCGCTTGCATCATATAACACTAGACTGTCACTCCCGGTTTAACTGCACTCCCATAAAAGTTATGGGAATGCCTCAAGCTTCAAATCTTCAAGTCATAAGAACTAAGCCCAGGAGAAGATCATCCGGCCCCTTGAGCTTGCTCCGCCATTGAATATGATCATGTCTATCTTCTGCCTCGGCCTTATTTTCCCACCTGCTCCACATATTCCTTGATTCCTTGAGTGAAGATAAATCTATCACATCTTTTTATATACATTCAATGATGGCGCATTCACAGCACTCTGTGGTAGAGAATTCCAAATTTCACAAGCCTTTGAGTGAACAAAATTCTCCTCCTCCTAAAAGATCGGCCCCTTATCCTCAGACTGTGCTGCCGTGTTCTAGATTCACCAGCCAGGGGAGAGCAACCTCTGTTTTTACCCTGACAAGCACCTTCAGAATCTCATACGTTTCAATGGAATCGCCCCTCATTTTTCTAAACTCCAGAAAGTATAGCTCCAATTTACTCAGCCTCTTATCACAGGAAAACTGTCTCGTCTCAGAGACTAACCTAGTGAACCTTTGCTTATACTTGATATAAGCAAGTATATATCCTTCCTTAAACATGGAAGCCAAAGCTGCGCACAGTATTCCAGATGTGGTCCCACCAAAGTCCTGTACAATTGTAGCAAAACTTCCTTATCCTTGTACTCCAATCTCCTTTCAAGAAAGGCCAACATGCCATTTGCCTTCCTAATTGCTTACTGTACCTGCATGCTAACTTTGAGTTCCTTCTACAAGTGCACCCAAAGTTCTCTGACCATCAGCATTTACAAGTTTCACGCCTTTTAAAAAATATTCTGCTTTATGCTCTCATCTACCACCTTGTTACCTATTTCACTTGACCAGTCTATATCTCTTTGCAGCTGTTTTGGTCTCCTCTCCTCACAGCTTATGTTCCCAAATAGCTTTGTATCATCAGCAAACCCAGATACATTGCTCTTGGCCTCTTCATCTAAGCCATTAATATAGATTGTAAATAGCTGAGGCCCCAGTGCTGACCCAGCAGCATTCTACTATTGATAGTCTACCAATTTGAAAATGCTCTGTTTACCTGTACTCCTTACTTCCTTTCCATGAACCAATCCTCTATCATGCTCATATATACCACTCCCAACTCTGAGCCCTTATCTTGCGTAATAACCTTTTTTTGTGGCACCTTATGGAATACCTTTTGGAAATCCCAGTATACTACATCTACTGACTCAGATTTTTTTTGAGGATGTAACCAATAATAAATTTGTGAAACTCAATTTCCCTTTTGCAAAACCATGTTGATTTTGTCTGACTAGACACTGACTTTCCAGTGAAGCCCAACGCAAACTGGAGGAACAGCACCTCATCTTCCAACTAGGCACTTTACAGCCTTCCGGGCTAAATATTGAATTCAACAACTTTAGATCTTAAACTCCCTCCCCCCATCCCCACCCCGTTTCTTCCCCCTCCCTTTTGTTTTTTTCAATAATTTATATAGATTTTTCTTTTCCCACCTATTTCCATTATTTTTAAATCTACAACTAATACCTTGTCAGTCTTTCCACCCCACCCCCATTAGAGCTGTACCTTGAGTGTCCTGCCATCCATTCTTAATTAGCACTTTTCTTAGATAATATCACCACCTTCAACACCTCTTTGATCCTTTTGTCTGTGACATCTTTTGATTATCTGCTCCTATCACTGCTTGCTTGTCCCTACAACCCCCCCACCCTCAACTTCTCTCCCCCCACCCCCACACCTTAAACCAGCTTATATTTCACCCCTCTCCTAACTACACTCAGTTCTGTTGAAGGGTCATGTGGACTCAAAACGTCAACTCTTTTCTTCTCCACCGATGCTGCCAGACCTGCTGAGTTTTTCCAGGTAATTCTGTTTTTGTACTGACTTTCTAAGTTCATTGTCTTCCTTAATGATAAATTCCAGCATTTTCTTGACAACTCTTGGTCAGGCTAACTGGCCTGTAGTTCCATGTTTTGGAACATATACTGCCATTCTTCCATTGCTGCTAGGTCAAAATCTGGAGATTTTTTAATGTAACATTGGAAACGTCATTAGCAGAGTGACTTTAAGCAGTTCAATAAGGCTCACTACTACCCTCTGAGGGCAATTAGAGATGAGTATATATGTAACCTTGCAGTGTTGTTTTCCTCTCCTGAACAAATAATGAAGTAGGTACCTTCAAAAGATTAAATATGAAAACTTGATTCAGGTCCAATACTGTTTCTGTTGCGGGCTATACCTGCATTCATCTATCAAGGCACCTTTATTGCCTTCATGTGCTTGTACACGGTTTGCCAGTATATAGTGTAAACAAGTACAAAATAAGATTTATTTTAACATAGCATTGCTAGCTATCTAGCATTGGCTGATTGAAGTAGGTTTGCAGTAAACTGAGTGAATCAGTTTACAAATTTTTTCTTCCAACTAGATTCATAACAAGATAAAAGCAAAATTCTGCGGATGCTGGAAATCTGAAACAAAAACAGATTTATAACAAGTTTAACCCCTGAAAGTCTGGGGTTTGAGCATTTTGTTCCAGATTTTTTTGGTGACCTTGATCTGTTTATTATTTGCAAATTATTTATGCTTTTCTAACCTGAAATATTATTGTTTTGACATAAGTCTAATAATTATTCAACAATGAATTCTGCAGCATTATCCTTTGCATCTCAGTGCTCCTGTGATGTAAAAGTCCTTATTTTTTTATTGATGCTTTCAGTTGGAAGGCTGTATCAAATAGACATTTTGTTTTTCTCATTTACTTATTTATATTATCTGTTAGTTGTGGCAGATATTTATGCATTCTTTGATCTTGTAAGCATTCTTGATGTAGAATTTAATTGGGACTGAGCTTGTAATCTTCTATGACAGCATGGTTTGTTCAGTAAGCCACTTTAAGTCATTTTCTGGATATTTCCTAAGGGAATGAATTTAAACCTGACACTCCTCAGGTATTTACATCTTGCTATATGTGACCTATTTCCTAGTAATTCAGAGAAGTCCCTATTTAACAGGATTGTGAGTGTGTCTGCACCATACCGAATTTGGCAGCTGAAAAAAAATGGCTCACCACCACTTCCCAGTCTCCCCCCTCCCCCCTTTCTAAAAACAATCTTCTTTGTCCCCCCACATCCTGAAGAGAATAACTATTTGTCAGGGTGCAGTCTCACAGATGCAGACCACCCTCCAGTAGCTTACTCCAACTCATCATTCATTATGTGTGGTTTTCTTTGAGGGCATCACAAACTGGGCCGATGTAATTCTCACTGGATCGCCGCACAGGTACTTTCCAGCAGGAGTCATTGGATAATGGGGAGCTCGAGCTATTTTCTTTACACCATCACTCACCCCCCCCCCCCCCCCCGGCCTCGTTCAAGGCAAACACAACTTATCGTGCTCCCAGTTATTGTCTGGCAGAGGTCAGTTGTTTCAGCACTAACAGGAGATGAAATTAGGACTATCCATATTTGTTCGTACTTCACCAAATATAAGGTGAACCACTGGGAAGCTTTAGAAAGTATTGTTATAGCATCAGTAACATGATAGCTACCTTCATGTCTTATAAATCCATTCTTTGATACCCTTTTACCGACGTCATTTACCTATACTTCAAACATTCACAGCATAACAGAAGGAAAAATAAAACTTGACTTGGTTGCCAGTGTGTGTCAGTTTGGCTCAGTGGTAGCAGTCTTGCATTTGAGTCAGTGAGGTTTTTTTTTCATTCATGGGATGTGGCCATAGGTGGCAATGCCAGCACTTATTGCCTATTCTTAATTACCCTTGAGGAAGTGGTGGCGAGCTGCTGAATTCCTTATGGTGCAGGCATCCTACAGCCTTGTTAAGTATGCTGTTCCTGGATTTTGACCCAGCAAAGACGAAGGAACAAGAATTTTATCATTCAGTTCAGTGTTAGAAGCCAGCTTTGGATCCATTGCATCACCATAATTACAACGTACTAAACCTATAAGATGCAACATTGCACAATTAATATATGCATACATTATCTAATGAGTTGTGATAAATAACTAAGTGCAACATATTACTATGGACAATGGGGAACGAGTTACTCCAAACTGGCAGTGATTTTGACTCAGCAACTATGAAGGAACAGTGGTGTATCTCCAAGTCAGGATGGTATGTGACTTGGAGGGGAATTTGCATGTTCCCATGTGCCTGCTGCTCATGTTCTTCTAGGCAGTAGGGGTCGCGGATTCAAGAGGCTACTGCTGAACCATGGCTGACATCAATGTGAGAGTGATCTCTCATACCATTAACTTTGCAAATTTTGTTGCATCCCAGTTTTTGAAGTCTACATTTGTTGAATTTTTAATTCATAGCAGAGCTTTTCTTTTACCCACCTCGGTCTACTGTATGAAATACAACATTCACTGCCTTGCTGCAGCATGAGTTCTGTTCAGATGGTTTGAGATGGGATTCCGAGTCTCGGGTTGGAGATTGCATGCTCGTAAACTGTGCAGTGTTTATGCTGAAGGCATTCTGTGACTGTTACTCATGCAGTCCTCAAATGTAATAGGATGTGAACCCTCTCTTTCATCTGAATAGAATTCAACATTGTGCATTAATTTGACTGGATGGCAATTTGATTTTCAATGTTCTTAATAAAGCTAAACTGTTCCAAGAAATAACTTTGTATAATGATGTCTGTAGGCTAGCTTATCAGTCTGGCAACTGTAAACCTTGAAATAAAAACTGAAAATGCTGGAAATACTCAGCAGGTCAGCTGGAGAGAGAACCAGAGTTAATGTTTCAGGTCGTGAGCTTTCATCAAAACAGATGCTGCCTGACCTGGTGAGTATTACCAGCATTTTCTGTTTTTATTTCCGATTTCCAGCAGGCATAATATTTTGCTTTAGTGAACCCAAACAGTTATGTGCTTTGACAGCCACATTGTTGCTAAAATGTCACATTTTAAATGACACACTTTTATTTGCTAAATTATTAAGAATTAAAGCGTACAGTTTCCTGTGCTTGGTTGCTTCTTTTCCACTGGCTGGATGCTATAATGGCTTATAAGTATTCAAGGGATGAGCTTCAAAAGTCAAATGACCTTTTCTTATCCCTTTTGTATTTATCTTGCTGAACAAATTTGGCTGTAATGTTAGGCGTTCTCTGCCATATAGCGTCGGATTGTATTATTTATTTACTCTTCAACTCTTCCTCCTCTCCTCCCCTTTAACGAGCTTTAAATTAGTACTTGGTAAGTGTTAGAAAAGAAAACATAACATAAGAAATAGGAGCAGGAGTAGGCCATACGGCCCCTCAAGCCTGCCCTGCCATTCAATAAGGTTGTGGCTGACCTGCCCCAAGCCTCAAACCCTCTTTCGTGCCAGCTCCTCATAACCCTCAACTCTCCAATATTTCAAAAATTTATCTACCTCTTTAAATTCTTTCAGCGATCTAGCCTCCACAACTCTCTGGGGTAGAGAATTCCAGACATTCACTACCCTTTGAGAGAAGAAATTCCTTCGCATCTCAATTTTAAATGAGTGCCCCCTTATTCTGTAACTACATCTCCTAGTTCAAGATTCCCCCACTAGTGGAAACATCATCTCACCATCTACCCTGTCAAGCCCCCTCAGAATCTTGTATGTTTCAATAAGATCACCCCACATTCTTCTAAACTCTAATGAATAAAGGCCTGACCTGTTTAGCCGTTTTTGATAAGAAAACCCCTTCATCCCAGGATTCAGCCTGGTGAATCTCTCTTGAACTGCCTACAATGCCAGTATATCCAGGGACCAAAACTGTACACAGTACTCCAGGTGCGGCATCACCAACACCCTGTACAATTGTAGCAAGACTTCCCTATTTTTAAACTCCAACCCCCTAGCAAAGAGGCTAAAATTCCATTTGCCGCCTTAATCACTGGCTGCACCTGCATGCTAACTTTTTGTGTTTCATGCACAAGAACACCCAGATCCCTCTGTGCTGCACTTTTTTGGAGTCTCTCTCCATTTACGCAATAGTCTGCCTTTTGATTTTTCCTACCAAAGTGCTTGACCTCACACTTTGCTACATTAAACTCTATCTACCAAGTTGTTGCCCACTCACTCAACCTGTCTATATCCCTTTGCAGATTCCTTATGTCCTCATCATAACATGCCCTCCCACCTATTTTTGTATCATCAGCCAATTTGGGTACATTACAATCTGCCCCCTACTCCAAGTCATTAATATAGATAGTAAATAATTGAGACCTTAGGACTGATCCTTGTGGCACTCCACAGTTACATCTTTCCACCCTGAAAAAGACCCATTAACCCTGACTCTTTGTCTTCTGTGTGTTAACCAATCCTCAATCTATGCTAATACATTACCCCCAATACCGTGAGCTCCTATCTTGTGTAATAACCTTTTATGTGGCACCTTATCGAATGCCTTCTGGAAATCCAAATATATTACATCTACTGGTTCCCCTTTATCAACTCTGCTTGTTATATCCTCAAAGAACTCTAGCAAATTTGTCAAACATGATTTCCCTTCACAAAACCATGTTGACTCTGTTTGATTGCGTTAAGCTTTACTAAATGTCCTGCTATTTCTTCCATGACAGATGTGAGGCTGACTAGCCTATAGTTTCCTGCTTTTTGTTTCCCTCCCTTCTTGAACTGGGGCATCACATTAGCGGTTTTCTAATCTACTGGGACCCTCCCTGAATCCAGAGAGTTTCGGAATATTTCAACCAATGTCTCCACTATCTCAGTAGCCACTTCCTTTAAAACCCTTGAATGCAGGCCATCAGGTTCTGGTGACTTGTCTGCCTTCAGCCCCATTAGTTTGTCAAATACTTTGTCCCTCGTGATAGAGACTGTTACAAGATTTTTCCTGTCATTAGCTCCTTGCTTATCCGATATCTTTGGAATGTCCTCCACCATGAAGACTGATGCAAAATATTGGTTTAAATTATGTGTCATTTCCCTGTTCCCTGTTATCAGTTCTCCAGTTGCATCCTCCAAGGGTTCCACGCTCACTTTAGCTACTCTCTTTTTATATGCCTGTAGAAGCTCTTGCTGTTTGTTTTTATATTTCTTGCCAATTTACTTTCATAATCAATTTTCTCCTGCTTTATTAACTTTTTAGTCATCCGCCGCTGGTTCCTTAAAAAAAAAATTCCCAATCCTCTGACCTACCGCTAGTTTTCACCGCTTTGTATGCCTTAGTTTTTGATTGGTTACTCTCCTTGATCGTCTTTGTTAACCATGGGTGGTTCATTCTTCTCATCGAGTCCTTCTTTTTGACCGGGATAAATTTTTGCTGAGCATTATGAAATATCTGTTTAAATGTCTGCCACTGCTCATCCACTGACCTTCCCCTTAGTCTATTTTCCCAGTCCACTTTAGACAACTTTTTCTTCATACCTCTGTAATTGCCCTTATTTAAGTTGAGGACACTGGTTTGAGATCTGAGTTGCTTGCCCTGAACCTGAATTTGAAATGCTACCATGTTGTGATCGCTACCCTCTAGAGGATCCTTAACCACGATATCTCTTATTAATCCTACCTCATTGCACATTACTAGATCGAAAATAACCTGTTCCTGGGTAGGTTCTGCAACGTATTGCTCTAAGAAACAATCCCTGATGCACTCATTCGTGTTCCATGTTACCCCTGCCAATCTGATTTGTCCAGTCATTATGCAGATTAAAATCACCCATGACAATCGTAGTGCCCTTCTTACACGCCTCCATTATTTCCAGATTTACAGTTTGTCCTACAGTGAGGCAACTCTTCGGTGACCTATAGACTCCCATCCATGACGACTTCCCCTTGCTATTCCTTATTTCTACCCAAACTGATTCCACATCATGACCAATGGAACCTAAATCACTACTCGGCACTGCAATGATACCTTCCTTTATTAACAAAGCTACCCCACCTGCTTTTCCGTTTTGCCTATTTTTCTGGAACGTCGAATACCCTTGAATATTGAGTTCCCAGTCTTGGTCACCCTGCAACCACGTTTCTGTAATAGCTATCAAGTCATATCCATATATTTCTATTTGTGCCATCAACTCACCTCATTACAAATGCTGCATGCCTTCAGATAAAGAGCCTCAAGCTTCGACTTTTTACCATTATTATTCATTCTGGTTCTAATTTCTGCTACACTTCTGCTTATATTTTCTGCCCCTTCCTATCACACTTTGATTATCGTTCGCCTCTTCACTACCTTGCACCCCTCGTTTTTTTTTGATTTTTTAAAACTTCCCTTCAATTGAACCGTCCCCAACACTAGTTAGCTTAAAGCCCTATCTACAACCCTAGTTATACGATTCACCAGGACACTGGCCCCAGCATGTTTCAAATGAAGCCCGTCCCAACGGAACAGTTCTCTCCTTCCCCAGCACTGGTGCCAGTGCCCCATGAATTGGAACCCATTTCTCCCACACCAATCTTTGAGCCACGCATTTATCTCTCTAATCTTATTTACCCTACATCAATTTGCACGTGGCTCAGGTAGTAATCCGGAGATTATTACCTTTGTGGTTCTGCTTTTTAATTTAGCCCTGAGCTGCTTGTAGTCCCTTGGGAAAACCTTTTTCCTAGTCCTACCTATGTCGTTGATACCTATGTGGACCACGACAGCTGGATCCTCCCCCTTCCACTCCCGTTCCTCTCCAGCCTAGAAGAGATGTCCTTAACCTTGGCAACAGGTAGGCAACACAGCCTTTGGGACACTCTGTCTTTGTTGCAGAGAACAGCATCTATTTCACTACCTATGCTTTCCTCTATTACTACTACACTTCTCTTTTCTCCCTGCACTTGAATGGCACTTTGTACCACGTAGCTGTGATCAGTTCGCTCATCCTCCCTGCAGTGTGCGCCGTCATCCACACTGGGAGCAAGAACCTTTTACCTATTGGACAAGGGCACCAGCTGAGGCTCCTCTAAAGCTAAACTCTGGATCCCCATACCTGCCTCACTTAAAGTCACACCCTCCTGTCCCTGACTACGGACCAAATTTGATGTAATTCATCTAAAGGGTGTGACTGCTTCCTGAAACAGTATCCAGGTAACTCTCCCCCTCCCTGATGTGTTGCAGTATCTGCAGATGGGACTCCAGCTCATCAACTCTGAGCCAAAGTTCCTCGATCAGCCAACACTTGCTGCAGGCGTGGTCACCATGGATCGCACCGACGTCTACCAGCATCCACCTACTATAGCTGCAACACATCGCCTGCCCAGCCATCTCTATTCTATTTAATTAATTCATTTGGATGTTAAATATTTTAAAAGTGAATTTCTTAACTGTACTCTTCAGTTGTAAATTACATCTCCTGATTTAAACTGCTTGGCCAATCAAAAGAGATTTTTTAACATGCAGCTGGATCCCATTCTGCACTCCCTGGCCTTGCATATGTCTGTCTGTGTATGTCTGTCTGTGTATGTCTGTCTGTCTGTCTCTCTCTCTTTTATATATCTCTTATATATTTGTTGGAAGTCCTTAATGTTAACATGAGTTACTTTCACGATATCAGCTGTGACTCAGTGGTAGCTTTGCTGCCTCTGAATTATAAGGCCACAGGTTCAAAACCCATGAACTCTTAATTAAGGCTGGCAGTCCAGCGCAGTCCTGAGAGAGTGATGCATTGTCGGAAGTGCTGTCTTTCATATTCTCCCAATATATATCCCTCAACCAACATTTCTGAAATAAATTATCTGTTTAGTGTAGCTAATGTGTTCCTGAAAAACAACGTGCTAAACAAAAATAATTTTCCCATGAGAAAGCATGTGATAAGGGCGGATTACATTACTGACCTGTTACATTCAGATTAAAAACACATTTTTCTGTGTTTCTATATTAGTTTAATGTATTATGTAATTTTGTATTAGTTAAACATAGAAACACGTGAATAAGCACAAGCAATGACTCACCAAACATGCACCAAATGCAGAAACTTGGGTGATTAGTTACAGGGTGCTGTGACACATTAAATCACTTGCCTAACTGCTGGGACCAAAATTCTTTGACTGTAATGAAGCTCAGGGAGTGGAAGCCGAACCTCAAGATACCCAGTAGAGGTGGGATTTCTGACAGGGCCTGGGAACGTGGAATCTTTTCTCAAAATCCTATGCACTGCAATTGGAACATAGGAACAGGAGTAGGCCATTCAGCCTGTCGAGCTTGCTCTGCCATTCAATATGATCATGGCTGATCGTCCACTTCAATGCCTTTTTCTCACACTATCCCCATATCCCTTTATGTCATTGGTATTAAAAAACCTGCCAATCTCTGCTTTAAACATACTCAATGACTGAGCTTTCACAGCCCTCTGGAGTACAGAATTCTTAGTAAAAAGATTTCTCATCTCAGTCCTAAATGGTTTCCCCCTTATTTTGAAATTGTGTCCCTGGTTCTAGACTCTCCAACCAGGAGAAACATCTTACCTGCATCTACCCTGTCTATCCCTTTAAGTATTTTGTAGATTTCAATGAGATCACCCCTCATTCTTCAAAACTCGAGAGAATGCAGGTCCAGTTTCCCCAATCTCTCTTCATAGGACAGTCTTGCCATCCCCAGAATAAGTCTGGTGGACCTTCGTTGCACTCCCCCTATGGTAATAATATCCTCCTTAAGGTAAGGGAACCAAAACTGCACTCAGTACTCCAGGTGTGGTCTAACCAAGGTTCTATATAACTGAAGCAAGACTTCGCTACTCCTGTACTCAAATCCTCTTGTGATAAAGGCAAACATACCATTAGCCGTCCTAATTGCTTGCTACATCTGCATGTTAGCTTTCAATGACTTATTGGCGAAGACACCCTGGTCCCTTTGTACATCTACACTTTCTAATCTCTCACCATTTAAGAAATACTGTGCACATCTGTTCCTCCTACCAAAGTGGAGAACCTCACATTTTTCCACATTATATTCCATCTGCCATGTTCTTACCCACTCAATAAGTCTGTCCAAATTCCCTTAAAACTGCTTTGCATCTTACTCACAACACACATTCACATCTAGCTTTGTGTCATCCGTGAACTTACATGGAGGCCTGGATAAGTATAAATTTTGCCTACCATAAAGATGTCAGAAAGGGTGGAGTGGCAGAGTTGGTGCCCACCTAAGGATCCAAGTTTGGACCTCTTATCAGAACACCAATATCAAGGGAGCTACTTGAGCAACAACCAAAAATAGTAGAAGTAGACCAATGAGTGCCTTCGTGCTACAATACCCACTCTCTAAAGATCCTGTTTAAATAAGGTGATCTAGCTATGACTGCAGATAGTATAGTGAGACCAGAAGCATGTCCAGTAATGACTGACCAAACACGCTTCTTGACACGTGCAGTAACTGCGCTAAACGGAAAGTAGAGGTTGTGGCCGGCAGCAATAGTTTTTAGGAAAGATCTCTCATTGTAAAACTGCTATAAAATGAATAGATGTTGTTAGCATGTGCTCTAAAAATGGAATATCCATAAAGCACTTTGAGACATTCCGATTGCTGTTTAAATGCAAGTCTGTCTTTCGCTCGCTCGCTCTCTCTCTCTCTCTCTCTCTCTCTCTCTCTCTCTCTCCTTTCTCTCTCTCTCTTCTCTCTCTCATCCCTCTCGCTCTCTTTCACGCTCGCGCGCTCTCTCTCTCTCCTTTCTCTCTCTCATCTCTCTCTCCTCTCTCGCTCTCTTCTCACTCTCTCTCACGCTCATGCGCTCTCTTTCTCTCGCGCGCTCTCTCTCTCTCTCTCTCTCTCTCGCTCTCTAATTCCCCGAAGTATAAATTTCATCATAGCATTAATGCATTCTTTGTTACTGAATTATTTGCAAGCTGAATATTTGTATTGAGTTTCTGGATTCAGATCATTAATGCAAATTAGAAATAGTATTGATCTGCTCACTCGCTTCTCTCTCTGCTCCCCCACTGACATATTTCGCCTTACAAGTAGTCATTCCTTAAACTTCAAACAGTTTCTTATTTATTCCTGAGTTTTCCCTGAATCCGCACAGCTTCGAGGTAGTGGCCTATTGTGTGGAACTTTGTCAAAAGGCCTTTGGAAGTTGAAGTTCACAATATCTTGAGGCTTCCCGCAGGCCACCTGGGTTATTACTTCCTCAAAGAAGTCAAGATAAGCATGATTGTCTCCTCCTTAATCCATGCTGACTGCTGTTAAAAATTGTCTAATATTAGATTTAAGTTACAAACATACATGCGGACGCATGAATTAAGAGTAGGAGTAAGCCATTTGGCCCTGGAGCTTGCTCCACCATTTGATCAGATCATGGCTTATCTGATTGCGGCCTCAACTCTACTTTCCTGTCTACCCTCTATAGTCTTTGACACCCTTGTTATTCAAGAACCTATCTAACTCAGCCTTAAAAATATTCCATGACCTTGCCTCCACTGCTCTCTGGGGAGAAGAATTCCACAGACCAAACCAACCCCTGGGGGAAAAAAAATTCTCCTCATCTCACTCTTAAATGGGAGACCCATTATTTTTAAATGGTGTCCCCTAGTTCTAGTCTCTCCTATAATGGGAAACATCCTTCCAGCATCAACCCTGTCAAGTTCTTCTAAACTCCAATGGATACAGGCCCAATCTTTCCTCCATAAGACAACCTCTTCATCCCAGGAATCAGTTGAGTAAACCTTCTCTGAACTGCTTGCAATAAAATTATATCCTTTAAGTAAGTAGACCAAGAGTGTACACCAGATGTTATCTCACCAATACCCTGTACAACTGTAGCAAAACTTCCCTACTTTTATATTCCATTTGCCTTGCAATAGATGACAACATTACATTTGCCTTCCTAATCACTTGCTGTACCTGCATACCAACCTTGTGTGATTCATGTAGATCAGCTATGATCTTATTAAATGGTGGAACAGGCTCGAGGGGCCAAATGGCGGTGGCCTGCTCCTCGCTTGTATGTTTGTTTGTACCAGGACACCCAGACCCGTGAATACCGCAGAATTCTGCAAACTCTGTCCATTTAAATAATATGCTGCTTTTCTATTCTTCCTGCCAAAGTCATCAAGTTCACATTTTCCAACATTGTATGCCATCTGCCAAATTTTTGTCCACTAACTTAACCTATCTTCATTCTTCTGCAGACTCCTTATGTCCTCTTCACAACTTACTTTCCTACCTACCTTTGTGTCATTAGCAAATGTAGCAACCATCCCTTCAATCTCTTCATCTAAGTCATTGATATAGATTGTAAATAGTTGATGCCCCAGTAGTGATCCCTATGGCACCCCACTCATTGCATCTTGCCAACCTGAAAATGACCCATTTATGCCAGCTCTCTCTGTTTCCTGTTAGCTAACCAATCCTCTAACCAGGCTAATGTGTTACCCCCTACACCATGAGCTCTTACCTTGTATAGCAGCCTTTGATGTGACACCTTATCAGATGTCTTTTTGAAATTCATATACACTACATTTATAGGTTCCCCTCTACCATCTTGAATATCTCGATTGAACCTGCCTCCATCATACTTCCAAGCATTGCATTCCAGATTCGAACCACTCGCTGTGTGAGTAAGTTTTTCTCACATCTTCTTTTGCAAATCACTTCAAATCTGTGCCCTCTCATTCTCGATGCTCGCAGCAATAGGAGCAGTTTCTTCCTATCTACTCTGCCCAGCCCCCTCATGATTTTGAAAACCTCTATCAAATCTCCTCTTAGCCTTGTCCACTCCAAGTAGAACAGTCCCAACCTCTCCAATCTATCTTCATAACTGAAGTTTCTCATCCCTGGAACCATTCTTGTAAACCTCTTCTGCACTCTCCAATGCATTCATATTCTTCCTACAGTGTGGCACTCAGAACTGTACACAATACTCCAGTTGAGTCTCATTGGATGTCTTATATAAGCTCAGCATAACCTCCTTGCTCTTTTACTCTATGTCCCCAATAATAAAGCCCAATATACTGTATGCTTTATTAACTGCTCTCTCCACCTGTGCTGCAACTTCCAATGATCTATGCACATCTACACCCAGGTCCCTCTGCTCCTGCACCCCCTTAAGAATTATACTCCTTATTTTATATTGTCTCTCCACGTTCTTCCTACCAAAACACATCACCTCACACTTCTCTGCATTGAACTTCATCTGCCACCTATCTGCCCACTCCGCCAACTTGTGTGTGTCCTTTTGAAGTTCTACACTGTCCTTCTCACAGTTTACAATGCTTCCAAGTTTCATATCATCTACAAACTTTGAAATTATCCCCTGCACACCAGATCTCGATCATTAATATATATCAGGAAAAGCAAGGGTCCCAATACCATCCCTGGGGAACTCCACTACAAACCTTCCTCCAGCCCAAAAAATATTCATTGACCATTACTCGCTGTTCCCTATTACTCAGCCAGTTTTGTATCCACATTGCTACCGTCCATTTTATTCCATGAGCTATAACTTTTCTCTCAAATCTGTTGTGTGGCGCTGTATTTGAATGCTTTTTGAAATCCATTTACATCACATCAACAGCACTGCTCTCATCAACCCTCTCTGTTACTTCTTCAAAAATCTCCAAGTTAGTTAAACATGATTTTCCATGTAGAAATCCATGCTGGCTCTCCCTGATCAACCCACGTTTTACCATGTGACTACTAATTCTATCCCGAATAATTTTCTCTAGAAGCTTGCCCACCACGGAAGTTGAATTGACTGGTCTGTAATTGCTGGGCTCATCCTTGCAACCTTTTTTGAACAAGGGCATAATGTTGCAATTCTCCAGTCCTCTGGCACCTCCCCTGAGTCTAGGGAAGACTGAAAGATTATGGCCAGTGCCCCTGCAATTTCCACACTCACTTCCTTCAATATTCTTGGATGCATCTCAACCGGTCCTGGTGCCTTGTCAACTTTAAGTACCAACAGTTTACCCAACACTTCCTCCTTATCAATTTTCAACAGAGACAGAGTTTCCTCCTCTGTTGTCATGGCTTGGGTAGCATCTGCTTCCTTGGCAAAAGCAGATGCAAACTTTTCATTTAACACCTCAGCCATGCCCCCTGCCTCTGTGTAAATCCCCTTTTTGGCCCTGAATCGGCCCTACTCTTCATTTTAGCACCTTTTACTATTTATGTGCCCACAGAAGACTTTGGGATTCCCCTTTATGTTGGCTGCTGATCTTTTCTCATAATCCTTCTTTGCTTCTCTTATTGGCTTCTTCACCTCTCTAAACCTTTTGTATTCCATTTGGTTCTCAATTGTATTTTCTACCTGACGCCTGTCATTAGCAGACTTTTTCTTCTTTATATTAATTTCTATCTCCTTTTTCATCCAGGGAGCTCTGGATTGTTTGCCCTACCTTTCCCTTTTGAGGGAATATATCTTGACTGTGCCAGAACCATTTCTTTTTTGAAGGTAGCTCATTGTTCAGCTACAGTTTTTTCTGCCAAACTTTGGTTCCAGTCTATCCAGCCCAGCTAGTTCTTGCCCCATTGAAATCGGCTCTCCCCCAGTTAATTATTCTTACTCTGGGTTGCCTATTGTCCTTTCCTACCGTCACCCTAAACCTTACGGTACAATATGCAATACAATATCTGTTCAATGCTTTTGCCATTTCCTTATTTCCTATTATTAATTCCGCAGACACACTCTTTAGAGGACCTACACTCACTTTAGTTACTCTTTCCTCTTTAAATACTTGTAGAAGCTCTTGCTATCTGTTTTTATATTTCTAGCTAGCTTTCTCTCATACTCTAATTTCCCCATCATTTATTTTTTAGTCATTATTTGCTGGTTTTTAAATTCTGTCCTACCACTAATCTGCGCAGAATTGTTTGCTTTTTCTTTCAATTTGATACTATTCTTAACTTCCTTAGTTAGCCACACATGGTGCATCCTTTTCATAGAGGGGTTAGCAATTTAACTCAGGGAGACCAGGAGTTTTGATTGGTGTAGGAACTCAGTAGATGTCAGCTGTTGCAGTAGCTCTTTTGCAGGACTTATGGCACACTGAGGAGGCAGAGTTGAGGGAGCTATAAGAATAGAGGAGCATTGTGCAGAGTAGGCCATTCAGCCCCTTGAAGCTGTTCCATCTTCTCTGTTAGATCATGGTTGATCTGTATCTCAACTTCCTTTACCTGCCCTTGTTCCATATCCATTGACACCTTGCCTAACAAACATCTTTGCATTTTCTTTGTATTCACCTTGTGAGAGAGGAGTGATTAATGCTGCACTGAGTGTGAATCTTTAATAGAGGGGCTTCGATTTTAATAAACGCGACCCCATCAGAAAGTTATCTGGCTTTATTCAGATAATTTTAAATTTTGGTTTATTTCATCTACTCATGATCACAATTGTTTTGCTGATCCTGGTGTTAACGAAGAAAGTATCTCCACCAGAGTATTAGATCTGGCTCACATGAGTAGTGTTACGTGTCACACTTCAAGCTTACCCCCCCCCCCCCCCCACCCCCCAATCTCCCCACCCACCAACACCTTACTCATGTTCATGGCTGCACTGTTAATTTTTATGAACTGTTCTTAAGAACTGTTCTTATGAACTGAAACCCATGTATCTAATCCAGTTAGTCTGGCTGAAATTTATTAACACTCACTTGCAAGTAAATTCTTGGGTTACGTACCACCATACTTAAGTACCTTAAGCAGGCAGAAAAATAACATGCTGTAGGCTAAGAGGCAAATAAGATCAGAATTACTTATAGACGATGCAAAAAGACTTGGAAAGATAATGATACAGTACAATAACCAAATCTACACACAATATAAATTAATTTGTCTAAAACTATAGAAAGGTGAAGACTGACTTCATGCAGTTCTTAGAAAATTCTTGGTGCTTTGTTTACCTGTCAATATAATTGCGCATTTGGTTTCAATCCTGCCTTCTTTAACAAAAGGGGCTAGACAAGTAGAGGACTTTTGAATGTCTTACGTTCGCTTGCTCTCAGTGTCAACGCTTGACACTGAAATAATGGCCATTTACTTGAAGTACTGGAGAACATTTGGAACAATAGACAAGCAAGAGAGAGAAAAGAGAGAAGAATCACAATCCCTTTAAGAATTTTGAGTATCTAAATAAAAATCACTCTAGTGCTGACAAACATTTACCCCTTAACCAACACCGCCAAAACAGCTTATCTCATTGTTATTTGTGGGATCTTGCTGTGTGTCCCACCATCCTTGCAAACTATGCCCCATTTCCTCTGCAAAGTCCTGTAAAGTGTTGTCACCTCCAAAATCCCTTCCCATCTTTCCCAGAACTCCATGTTTGAATCCCTCCATTACATTTTCACAGTACTGAAATGCACTTATCAAAGTCTCAGTTGACATCCTATATGACTGTGACAAAGGTCAAAGGTAAACTTTCCCTCTTCATTCTTCTCAACCTACCTGCAGACTTTGGCATGGTTAACCACACTGTTGTCCTCAAACACCACTCCATTGTCGTTCAGCTGGGTGGGGCTGCTTGCACCTGGTTTAATTCCTGTCTAATCTTAGCCAGAGTATCACTTGCAATGGCTTCTCTTCTTCCTCTGGTATCCCCAAGGATCCAACTTTGGCCCCTTTCTATTTTTCACCTACATGCTGCCCCTTGAAGACATTATCTAAAAGCACCACATTAGTTTTTACATATATGTTAATGACACCCAACTGCACCTCACCACCATCTCTCTCAACTCGCCCACTGTTGCTAAATTATCAGACTACCTTTTCAACATTCAGTACCAGAGGAGCAGAATTCCCACCAAAAAAAATTTGGGAAGACTGAAGCCATTGTTTTTGGTCCCCACTCCAAACTCCATTACCTATCTACCGATTCTATCTCTCTCCTTGGCAACTGTTTGAGACTAAACCAGACTATTTGCACTTGGTGTCATATTTGATCCCGAGGTGAGCTTCTGACTACAAACTTGTATGTTACTTGGACTGCCTATTTCCACCTCTAACATTGCCTAATTCCCCCTTGCCTCAGTTCATCCCCTGAAACCCTCATTCATGCCTTTGTTATCTCCAGCCTCAACTATTCCAGTACTCTCCTAACTGGTCCTCCCACATTATATCCCACTGTA
Organism: Cetorhinus maximus; assembly: GCF_964194155.1. Taxonomy (NCBI): domain Eukaryota; kingdom Metazoa; phylum Chordata; class Chondrichthyes; order Lamniformes; family Cetorhinidae; genus Cetorhinus; species Cetorhinus maximus. The sequence continues at coordinate 77,857,179 of NC_135895.1, read as the reverse complement.
AACTTAAGGGTTAATTCAAACTTCTGTTCCCCTTGTCTCGTCCCCCTGTGCTTGCTAATCTGCATTGGGCCCCAGCCAAGCAACATCTTGATTTTTAAATTCTCATCCTTGTTTTCAAATCCCTCCATGGCCTTGCCCCTCCCTATCTCTGTAATCTCTTGCAGCCCAATAACCATCTGAGATATCTGTGCTCCTCTAATTCTAGCCTCTTGAGCATCTGTAATTTTAATTGCCCTGCCATTGGTGGCTGTGCATTCAGTTGCCTAGGACCTAAGCTCTGGAATTCCCCCCGTACACTTCTCCACCTCACTTTCCTCCTTTAATGCGTCCATTAAAACCTACTCTTTTGACTGAGCTTTTGGTCCTCTGACCCTAATATCTCCTTATGTAGCATGGTGCCATATGTTGTTTTAGAGTGCTGCTGTGAAGTCCCTTGGGATCGTTTAAGTTAAAGGCGCTATTTAATTGTCACTGATGTGTGCAAGTAAGCTCCCATATTTGCCTGCAGAACAGCAGTGACTACTCTTAAAAGTAATTCATTGAGTAAACTGTGATATGCGATGTCCTTGTAAAGGTACTGTGTAAATAAAGCCATTGCTTCTTCTCACCCTCTTTAGTGTAACTAAACTGAGCTCCAGTAATCCCTGCCGACTCTAGTGCAATACTAAGAGAGTGGTGCACCATCAAAGATGTGTCTTTTGAATAGAATAAATTGATGCCCTGTCTGCCCTTTCAGATGCTTGTAAAATATATGGCAGTATTCAAAGAGCAAGGAGTACTTCAGCTATCCTGGCCAACATTGATCATTTGACCAACACCAGCAAAAACAAATTGACTGCTTATTTATCTCAATGCTGTTTCATTTTTCTTCGATCTAGATAACCTATTCTTTAGTGATGTTGGTTGAGGGATTAAAAATTGTTCACTGCACTGGGCGAATCTCTTTGAATAGTACAATGGAATCTTATACATCCAACTAATACAGCAGGTACACAGAATTGTTTCCAGGACTGTCACTCTCTTCACCTCTGAAGATCTTCCTTTCACAGCCTCCAACCTCTTTAGTCCCCCAACCCTGTACAGCCCACTTCTACCTCCTTCTTAAAATCCACAAACAGGACTGTGCTGGTAGACCCATCATGTCAGCCTGTTCCTGCCCCATGGAACTCACTTCTTCCTATCTTGACTCCATTCTCTCTCTCCTTGTCCAGTTTCTTCCCACGTACATTTGCGATTCCTCTGACATCCTTCATCATATCAACAATTTCTAATTCCTTGACCCTAACTGCCTCCTCTTCACAATGGACGTCCAGTTCCTCTACACCTCCATCCCCCACCAGGGTGGTCTGAGGGCTCTCCACTTCCTTGATAAGAGACCTGAACAATCTCCATCCACCACCACTCTCCTCCGCCTTGCTGAACTTGTTCTCTCACTGAACAATTTCTCCTTTAACTTGTCTCACTTGCTCCAAATAAAAGATATGGCTGTGGGTACCTGCCTGGGCCCCAGTTATGTCTGTATTTTTGTGGGGTATATGGAACACTTCTTGTTCCAGTCCTAATCAAGGCCCCTTCCCATAACTCTTTTTTCGGCACATTGATGACTGTATCTGTGCTGCATCATGCTCTCATCTGGACCTGGAAAATTTATCGATTTTTGCTTCCAATTTCCACCACACTCTCACCTTCACATGGCCCATCTCTGAAACATCTCTTCCCTTCCTTGACCTCTCTGTCTCCATTTCTGGTGATAGACTGTCTACTGATGTTCGTTACAAGCCCACTGACTCCCACAGCTACATCAACTACAACTCCTCACACCCTGCTTCCTGTAAGAACTCCACCCCATTCTCCCATTTCCTCAGCCTCCGTTGCATTTGTTTTGATGACACTACCTTTCAGAACAGCGCTTTTTTCCTTAACTGAGGATTCCCCCCCCTCCACAGTGGTTGACAGGGCCCACAACCATGTCAGACCCATCTTCCACACCTCTGCCCTCATCTCTTCTCCTCCGTCCCAGAACCATGATAGAGGCCCCCCTTGTCCTCACTTTTTATCCCACCAGCTTCCGCATTCAAAGGATCATCCTTCACTATTCCCGCCAACTCCCTGCATGATGCCAGCACCAAATACATCTTCCCCTGATTGCAACCCTGCCCCCTCAGCCAGCATTCCGTAGGAACCATTCCCTCTGTGACACCCTGGTCCACTCCTCCATCACCCCCAAATCCTCATCCCCTTCCCATGCAACCGCAGAAGGTGCAACAGGTGAAGCAGTGCTTCATTTGCACGTCCTTCAATTTGCCCCATTGCATTCGCTGCTCCCAATGAAGGCTCTTCTAAATTGGGGAGACTAAACGCAGACTGGGTGACGCTTTGCGGTACACCATCAATCGGTTTACAAGCATTATTCAGACCTTTCTGTTGCTTACTGTTTCAACACACCATCTTGCTCTCATGCCCACATGTCCGTCCTTGGCCTGTTGCAATATTCCAGCGAAGTCCAATGTAAACTGAAGGAGCAGCACCTTATCTTCCCATTAGACATTTTACAGCCTTCCGGACTTAACATAGAGTTCAGCAACTTCAGACCATGAACTCAGACCATGCACTAGGATTCCTCAACATCGATCTGGACCCCATGAAGCTTCATGGCATCAGGTCAAAGATGGGCAAGGAAACCTAATGCTGATTACCACCTACCGCCCTTCCTGAGCTGATGAATCAGTGCTCCTCCATGTTGAACACCATTTGGAGGAAGCACAGAGGGTGGCAAGGGTACAGAATGTACTCTGAGTGGGGGACTTCAATGTCCATCACCAAGAGTGGCTTGGTAGCACCACTACTGACCCAGCTGGCCGAGTCCTAAGGGATATAGCTGCTAGACTTGGCCTGTGGCAGGTGGTGAGGGAACCAACAAGAGGGAAAAACACACTTGACCTCATCCTCACCAACTTGCCTGCCGCAGATGCATCATGTTCATGACAGTATCGGTAGGAGTTATCACTGCAGTTGTGGAGACGAAGTCCTACCTTCACATTGAGGATACCCTCCATCATGTTGTGTGGCACTCCCACCGTGCTAAGTGGGATAGATTTTGAACAGATCTAGGAAGTCAAGACTGGGCATCCATGAGGCACTGTGGGCCATCAGCAGCAGAATTACACTTGAACACAATCTGTAACCTCATGGCCAGGCATATCTACCATTACCATCAAGCCAGGGGATCAACCTTGGTTCAAGTAAGAATGCAGGAGGGCATTCCAGGAACAGCATCAGGCATACCTAAAAATGAGGTGTCAACCTGGTGAAGCTATAACACAGGACTACTTGCGTGCCAAACAGCATAAGCAGCAAGTGAGAGACAGAGAGAGAGATAAGCAATCCCACAACCAATGGATCAGATCTCCAGTCCTGCCGCATTCAGCCATGAATGATGGTGGACAATTAAACAACTCAGTGAAGGAAGAGGAGGCTCCACAAATATCCCCATCCCCAGTGATGGTGGAGCCCAGCACATCGGTGCAAAAGATAAGACTGAAGCATTTTCTACAATCTTCAGCCAGAAGCAACAAGTGGATGATTCATCCCGGCCTCCTCCAGAGACCCCCAGCACCATAAATGCCAGTCTTCAGCCAATTCAATTAACTCCATGTGATATCAAGAAACGGCTGAAGGCACTGGATAGTACAAAGGCTATGGGCTTTGACAAGCATTCTGGCAATAGTAATGAAGGCTCCAGAACTTGCCGTGCCCCTAGCCAAGCTGTTCCAGTACAGCGACACTGCTGGCATCTACCCGACTTTGTGGAAAATTGCCCAGGTATGCTCTGTACATAAAAAGCAGGATAAATCCAACCCGGCCAATTACTGCCCCATCTACTATCGAACAGTAAAGTAATGGAAGGGGTCATCAACAGTGCTACCAAGTGGCACTTGCTTATCAATAACCAGCTCATTAACACCCAGTTTGTGTCCCGCCAGAGCCACTCAGCTCCTGACCTAATTACAGCCTTGGACTGAACATGGACAAAAGAGCTGAACTCCCGAGGTGAGATGAGAGTGTCTGCCCTTGACATCAAGGCCGCATTTGACCAAGTGTGGCATCAAGGAGCCCTAGCAAAACTGAAGTCAATGGGAATCAGGGGGAAAATTCTCCGCTGTTTGGAGATATACCTAGCACAAAGGAAGATGGCTGTGGTTGTTGGAGGCCAGTCATCTCAGCTCCAGGACATCACTGCAGGAGTTCCTCAGGGCAGTGCCCTCGGCCCAACCATCTTCAGCTGCTTCATCAATGACCTTCCTTCAATCATAAGGTCAGAAGTGGGGGTGTTCGCTGATGATTGCACAATGTTCAACACCATTTGTGATTCCTCATACTAAAGCAGTCCATGTCCAAATGCAGCGAAACCTGGACAATACCCAGGCTTAGACTGACAAAAGTGGCAAGTAACATTCACACCACAAGAAGTGCCAGGCAATGAACATCTCCAACAAGAGAGAATCTAACCATCGCCCCTTGATGTTCAATGGCATTACCATCACTAAATCCCCCGCTATCAACATCCTGGGGATTACCATTGACCAGAAACTGATCTGGACTAGCCATATAAATACAAGAGCAGGCCAGATGCTATGAATTCTGTGACGAGTAACTGTGAATAACACCTCCTGACTCCCCAAAGCCTGTGCACCATCTACAAGGCACAAGTCAGGAGTGTGATGGAATACTCCTCATTTGCCTGGATAAATGCAGCTCCCATAACACTCAAGAAGCTTGACACCATCCAGGACAAAGCTGCCCACTTGATTGGCACCACATCCACAAACATTCACTCCCTCCACTGCCGTTGCACAGTAGCAGCAGTGTGTACCAGCTACAAGATGCACTCCAGAAACTCACCAAGGCTCCTTAAGCAGCACCTTCCAAACCCACGACCGCTGCCATCTAGAAGGACAAGGGCAGCAGATAGATGAGAACATCGCCACCTGGAAGTTCTCCTGCAAGCCACACACCATGCTGACTTGGAAATATATCGCCGTTCCTTCACTGTCGCTGGGTCAAAATCCTGGAACTCCCTCCCTAACAGCACTGTGGGTGTACCTACACCACAGGGACTGCAGCGGTTCAAGAAGGCAGCTCACCACCACCTTCTCAAGGGCAATTAGGTATGGGCAATAAATGCTGGCCTAGCCAGCGAAGCCCACATCCTGAGAGTAGATGAAAAAAACTTCTCTTTAGCTCTGAAGAAGAGTCATATGGACTCGAAGTGTTAACTCTGTTTCTCTCTCTACAGATGCTGCCAGACATGAGTTTTTCCAGCATTTTTACATTACAGCAGTTTCAATGCCTTCTTTGAAAATGAGCCTCTTGACAGTGTGTTACTCCCTCAGTGGTACTGCAGTAGGGTGTCAGGATTAAATGATGCCATTTTTGGAGTGGGGCTTTAATCTATCGCCACTGAGTCAGAGGTGAGAGTTCTACTACTGAGCCAAGATGCAAATAAAATATTGTGTAAGCACCAATATCTGCAGACCTTTTTATCTCTACCATCACTAACACTGATGGAAATTGAATTTGTTTTAACATGTGCAATGTTCCAAAGATTGAGTAGTATTTTAAGAGATGTGGGATGAGACAGTGCATTGACACAATATAAATATTTTGCACAATTCTGCAATATACAAAAAACTTAGTGGGGCATGTACTATATTCTGAATGTCTGCTGGCCGGATGGCCTGCCTGAATGTCTTTCAAGTAGCAACACAATTGTGCTCCAGTTTATAGTTTTGGGCTTCCACCCATGACCGGCTTCCACCCATGACCTTCTCAATCAGATGAGAGCACTACCACTGTGACATGGTTCACACTATTCATAACGTCCTTTATCTCATTGCTGTTCGTGGAATCTTGCTCTGCACAAGTTGACAGGTTAGTTCCTAATTATGAAAGTGTTTCAAAAAAACTTCATTGCCTGTAAAGCAATTTGGCACATTGTGAGGTCATGAAGAGCACTATACGGAAAAATAATAATGAAAAGTTAGTTCAAAAAAACAGTAAAATGCTTATTTCTGCTGGAGCAACTGGATGGAGTGTTAAGTATTCTAAATGTCTCAGTTCAGGGACCTGTTTGTTCTTTGTGTTGTCTTGTGATTGTTTTGCCACTCCTTCACATGTTGGACTCTGGTGTGGAACTTGAACCCATGACCATACTCGGGCGAGAGTGCAGCTACTGAACAATGAATTGATCTTTTTCACCTTATAAGTGGCATTATACTAACTGACAGAGAGGAGTAGATCTGCTGATCCCAGTATTGTGAATCCATTTTCAATCTGAAATGCTGCAATCACTCCCCCCTAATCTGTAGGAATACTTCTGTTTATGTCAAAAGCACAAGCTTGAAGGAGAATTTTTCAGAGATATGAGGAAAGAGTAGCTCCAGTGTTCCTGCCATCTTCTGACTGATGGGACTGCTCATCTGGTTCCATCCTTGCAGTTAAAGAATCATCTGCATTGGCCTCTGCTCCTGCATCATTACCTCTGGTATCTGGTACCTCTCCTATTTCTCATCCATGTGCTGCTCTTTGATGACATCCTTCCCAAAAACCGTGTTAGTTGCCACATTTATGCTGATGATAATGAGCTCCACCTCACCTCCACCTCTCTTGACCCTTCCACTTCTCTAAACTGACAGTCTGTTTGTCTGACACCTAATGCTGGAGGAGCAGAAATTTCCTCCAGCTAAATATTAAGACAAAACCCATTATCTTCAGGCAATGTCACAAAGTTCATCCCCTTGCCACTGACCACATCCCTCTCCCGATAAACTGAGATTGAACTGTTCTCCACTGCAGATCACAAATTACATTAACGATTTGGACGTTGGAATCAAAAACACAATTTCTAAATTTGAAGGCGGCACCAAGTTAGGGGAATCGGTAAGTCAGTACTGAGGAGGACGAAAACAAATTGCAGGAGGGCATTAATAAACTTGCAGAATGGATAAATAATTGGCAAATGAAATTCAATGGAGATAAATGTGAGGTAGTACATTTTGGTAGTAAGAATAGGGAGGTCGCTTATTTGAAAGGTGCATGTTCAGGTGGGGTAGAGGAGCAAAGGGATCTCTGAATACAAATACACCAATCACTGAAAGTTGTGCTATATATATATATAAAAAAAACAAGCACGAGGCTTTATTTCTAGAGGGATAGGATTGAAAAGTAGGGAAGTTATGTTAAACCTGTATCGAACCTTAGACCACATTTAGAGGACAGCAGGCAGTTCAGAATGCCATATCATAAAAGGATATAGAACAGTGATGGGCAGCCTAGGCTAGTGAGTGGGCTGCATGAGTGGCCCTCCTTCACCTCAGTGAACTGCAAGATTGAAACCGGGCATGTGCACTAACCAGGAGCCCATGAATAAGAGTTTGCAAGGCGTATCAGTTGAACTGTAGCAGCGCTTTGATTGGGCACGGAGGGAGCGCACGGCTCTCGCAGTCAATATGTGTGCAATCAGAATGCACCTTACTTCATGTGCCCTTACTTTGCGAATGTATCACTTTAGTAATGCTGGCAGGGAAGAAATTATGCAGACAGAAACCAGTGGAATCTGCAACCCTGTGTGTGGGCAATGGCCAACAAAATGTCTCGTGGGCCGCACTCAGAACCCTGATGGGCCACATGCATGATGGCTTGCAGGTTGCCCACCACTGATATAGAGGCACTGGAGAGGGTGCAGAGAAGATTTACAAGGATGATCCCAGAAATGTGTGGGTATAAAATCAGGGGAGGATTGACAGGCTGGTCTCTTTCCTCCCGAAAAAAGAAGACTGAGGTGTGACCTTATAGAGGCCTGTAAAGTTATGAAAGAATTTGGTAGAGTGGATTCAGAGAGAATGTTTCCTCTTGTGGGGAAGAGCATAACCAGTGGTCATCAGTATAAAATAGTCACCAAGAAATTCAGTAGGGGATTTGGAAAAAAAACTTCTTCACCCAAAGAGGGTTTAGAATGTGGAACTCGCTACCACAGGAACTGATTGAAGCAAATAGTATAGATGCATTTAAGGGGAAACTACACAAGTATGTGAGGGAAAGGGGAATAGATGGTTACATTTGATTTATATGAGAAAAGATGGGAGGAGGCTCAAAGGAGCATGTGAATGCTGCTACTTGTGATCTAACTTGCAGCAAGTCCTGCTCACCCATTTCCATGTGCTTGCTGATCTACATTGGCTCCCAGTTAAGCAACACCTCGATTTTAAGATTCCCACCCTTGTTGTCAATCCCTCCGTGGCCTCACCCCCTCCCTGTCTCTTTAATCTCCTACAACCCCTGAGCGCTCTGTGCTCCTCCATTTCTGGCTTCCTGAGCATTCCTGTTTTTAATTTCTCCACTATTAACAGCCTTGCCTTCAGTTGCTAAAGCCCTAAGCTCTGGAATTCCCTCCCTAAATCTCTCCACCTCTCCATTTCTCTTTCCTCCTTTAAGATGCTCCTTAAAACCTGCCACTTTGATCAAACTTTTGGCCATCTGCCCTAGTGTCTCCTTATGTGGCTCAGTGTATAATTTTGTTTGTAAGCTCTTCTGTAAAGCAGCTTGGGACATTTTACAGTCACTATATAAACAAATAAGCATGATCCTAATCCAACATACTTGGGACTGACTCTAGGTAGGACTTTGTCCTTCTGGGAATATCTGAAGAAAACAACAGCAAAGGTCAAAACCAGAAACAACCTGCTAACCAGACTTGCTGGATCTATTTGGGGTGCTGCTGCCACAACACACCACACCACAGCATTTGCCCTGCAATAGAGTACTGTGCACTGTCTGGTAAAGGTCATCACACATACACATATCTTGTTGACACTCAATTGAATGCAGCAATGCGCACTATTACTGGAACCCTCCACTCAACACCCCACTTCTCCCCCAGGACAGGCTTCCTGTCCTCATGAACATCACTCTCCCACACATCCGCCAACTGACGAAAACCCACAAGCATGTTGAAAACATGCATGCTGTATCTCACTTAACGCCTAAAGATGACCTGTTTAACCCCCACTTCCCCATGTCCACCTTCCATCTCGGTGTCCCATATGGAACAACCTTCCTGAGCAAGACCTACTAGCAGACATTCTTTGAATCAAGGAATGGGAAACATGGGAAGTCACTAACTCCCTTGTGATAAACCCCATCTGTCAAATGGCAGGCTTTGAACTACCATAGTGAGAGTGGTCCTTGCTAAATAGGTTCAGGACAGGCCAGGGCTCTTGACCAGCCAACTGCTGGAGCCTTAGTACAAACCCTTTATACACTGTGGAAAGACACAGACAATGCTCCACATTACCGAGGCATGTCCCTTCTGCAGACTAAGGTGTGCTGACTTATCAGCTTTGCTCCTCAGCAAATGAGGAGGTTATCACTGGACTCCAGGGATTTGCATTCGCTAAATAAATAAATAAACTGTAGCTGTTGAGTGGGACTTACTAGGTTGGTTTTTGTAAAAGCTACCACTATTGCAGACTTGATGGGTTGAATGGCTCCCTTCTCTGTAATTTTTTGAGAGTCCAAGTTCTTAAAGCTTGTTTGGTTCCTAATCAGCGCTGTGCTTCAGGGCAATTGCTCCCCCATAAGAGAGTTGTTGCTGGGCTGCTGTCATGCGCTTCCTGGTGACTGGCTGAAGAAGGGAATTGATGAAGATCTTCGAGCAGATCGACAGCAGGAAGCATTCGACTGACAAAAACAGAACAGAATGAAAGGATGGGAAACAAAACTATTTCAGATCTTCAAAACAAATTAAATTGTGTATGGCATATAATTTGCAACAGAGACATTTTTGTTCAGTTTGGTGACTGTGATTTTATGCAGGGTTTTATTTTAAGTAGTGGTATTGGGGATGAAATTGGATCTCTGGTCATGTACTGCTGGTCCTAAAATACTTTTGCGCTTTTTTAACATTGTGGTATTAAAAAACGAGCTTTGCAATTCGCTAATAATGTGAAATGGGTCATTTCTTTTCCAATTCTCTGCTTTCTTGAACACACTGGCTATTGACATCTGTCATTGGGAAAATGTTAGAGTCCATTATAAAGGATGTAATAGCAGAGCATTTAGAAATACATAATTTAATCAAGTATAGTCAGCATGGCTTCATGAAGGGGAAATCATGCCCAACAAATTTATTCAAATTCTTTGAGGAGGTAACAAGCAGGATAGATAAAGGGGAACCAGTAGATGTCATATATCTGGATTTCCAAAAGGCGTTCAATAAGGTACCATACATAAGGCTACTTAATAAGATAAGAGCCCATGGTGTTGGGGGTAGTATATTAGCATGGATAGAGGATTGGCTAACTAATAGAAGACAGAGAGTTGGGATAAGAGGGGCATTTTCAGGATAGCAACCTGTAACAAGTGGAGTGCCACAGGGATCAGTGCTGGGACCTCAATTATTTACAATATATGTAAATGACTTAGATGAGGGAAGTGAATGTTCTGTCGACAAGTTTGCGGATGACACAGAAATAGGTGGGAGGCAAGTGAGGATGACACAGAGTCTACAGAGGGATATAGGCAGGTTAAGTGAGTGGGCAAATTGGGATTTGGAAGCACTTGTATATGAATCCCAAAAAACTAACATACAAGTTCGACAGGTAATAGGAAAGCCCAATGGAATGTTGGCCTTTATTTCAGAGGGAATGGAGTATAAAAATAGAGAAATCTTGCTAAAACTATACAAGGCACTAGTTAGACCACACCTAGAATACTGTGAACAGTTTTGGTCCCCTTATCAAGGGAAAAATATGCTGGCATTGGAGGCAGTCCAGAGAAGGTTCACTAGGTTGATCCCAGGTATGGAAGGATTTTCTGATGAGAAGAGGTTAAGTAGATTGGGCCTGTACTCATTGGAGTTTAGAAGAATGAGAGTCGACCTTATTGGAACATATAAGATTCTTAGGAGGCTTGACAAGGTAGATGCTGAGAGGTTGTTTCCCCTTGTGGGAGAGTCTAGGACCAGAGGGCATGATCTCAGAATAAAGGAGCGCCCATTTAAAACAGAGATGAGGAGGAATTTCTTCTCCTAAGGGTAGTCAATCTGTGAAATTCTTTACTGCAGAAGGCTGTAGAGGCTGGGTTGTCAAGTACATTCAAGGCTGAGATAGACATTTTTAATCAGTGAGGGAATCATGGGTTATGGGGAAATGGCAGGAAAGTGGAGTTGAGGATTATCAGACCAGCCATGATCTCATTGAAATGCGGAGCAGACTCAATGGGCCAAATGGTCTACTTCTGCTGCTACGCCTTATGGTCTTATGGTTAGGGGATAGATCTGATTGTCGCCGTCTTCAGTTCTCTGTCCGAAGGCATGTCTGATCACAGAGTCAGTGATCTCCACTGTGGGCAGGGCAAGGAGGCAGGTTCTGAATCCACCCCAGCCAGAATGGGGATTAGATCCTGCCAATGTAATCACCAATGTGATCTGCCCTCAACCGCCCCTCCCCACCCCCTGCCCCCGGCAAGGAGTCAGCGTCCTTGTGGCAACTTTCACTTTTGCATGCATGTTGTAACCTGGAACTATGGATAGTGATGGTAGGGGCTCCAATTTCTTTCCAGCACATGGCTGACCAGTAATCTCTCCTGCTCTTACTGCCTACCATTGATGTATATTGAAGGATTTACATGTTGATGCTCAACCTGTTTGGTTACACATTATGAATGCACCTTCCTTGGCCATCAAGTCCTGGAGTGGGACTTTAACCCAGAGTTTCTGTCTTGGAGGTAGGGGCGCTACCCACTGTACCACAATACCCACTTTTCACAGGTTTAGTACCTCACTTCAGTGCTATTTTTCCTATTCAAACCTAGGCGTTGAATGTTGAAGAAATCCATTCTAATCTCATCCTGATCCAACATCCATGCGCACACACTTTCTAGCAGTAGTCAGCAGATGGTGTGCAGGAGCCTTGGTTGATTTTCTAACCCAGAAACCAATTGGGATGTTGCAATAAAAACAAAAAATGCTAGAAATACTTAGCGTTAACATTTCAAGACATGATGACCCTTCTCCAGAACTGAGGAAAGTTAGAAACTTGCAGTACGTCCTGACTTAAAGTTGGGGTTGCGTTCCTGGTGGGGAGGATAAGAATATGAGGCCTTGTATGCCCCCATAGCCAGCCACCAGCATGCCATCTGAAGAGACATGCCAGGTTGGCACTCAATGTGAAGTCCTTCTGTCACAAGGAATGTCCTAATGGTGTCCCCAGCCAGCTGAGAAATAAACAGCTAATTACTCAAATTCACCACATATTGCTGCTGAACAGGTAGCCTCTGCCAGTGAGGACCCGCTCCTGGGAAGGCCATCAAGAGATGCATTGGACTGCTGACCGACGCCAGGATATCTGTATTTTCTCCTGGCTCTGCCTTCCTGAGCCTGCAGGACTGGAAAGATTCCACCATCTGAGTTATTCAAGATCACCTACTTCCCTGCCCCCTGCCCTCCACAAGCCCCATTTCCAACATCCAATGAATTTTTTTGCCTACATTTTATTGTGGGCTGGCAAAGGGATGGGCAATAAATGCTGGCCCAGCTAACGAAGTCCACATCCCGTGAATGAATAAAAAAAAGGAATCATCTGGAGATTTAGGTGATAGTTGCCTTTATCAGCACAGTCATCACAATCCCCACTGAATAGAAACAACAACCCTAAATCACTGCATTGCTGCATTTTCCAAACGAGAGGGTTATTAATGACAATGATGTGGGCATCCTGTAATCTATCCTGCATGTTTAAAACTGATCATTTGTCAGGCAGGTACAAGGTACAGGTCCTTGACTGCTCAGCTGCTTTCCCCCTCTCCTCAACCCCTCAAAGACAGAACAGCACCTTGTCTTGTGTCCAGAGTAATGTAATTGGCATTTTTGATTAACCGGCACCACCCATTCCTGGAGCATGCCGGATAGCAAAACTTTTTACTGCATCTGTTCTTAAATTCACTTTTCAATCAATTTAAACTTAAGTCCCTGGTTCTGCTTTTCTAACTAGATCTGATGTAATTATTGGAGTTTACCTTATTTTAACGTATCTAACATCTTCGATACCTCAGGAAGCTCCCCTCCTTCTCCATAAACCATTGAGCTTCAACTTTGCAAACCTGTCCATGTACCTTGTTGCTTTCCACTTAGGGATCAGTGTTTTTTGCTTTTTTTCATTCTCTCCAATATTTGTGTTGTTTGTAGGATTAGAATCAAACTCATTTTAAATTTACGATAGCTATGCTCCATTAAAGTGTGCATACAAGGCAAGAAAAGATTCTTTCTTTTAGGGCTCAGACTGATTTTATTACAACAACTCCTTTGTGCATTGTGGTTTAAGTTTGCCGACCATAAAGATTGTTCAGAGTTTTTTTTCCAGTGAATTGCCATGCAATTGGGAAATTGTGAATATGATCAAATTAGTTGTTTTTAACTGTGAAGCTAATCAACTTTATAATTAAATGGATTGCAGTAGCCCTATTTCAAAGTCTTGAAGAATTCCAACAATGTGGTACGGTTGACATATAATATTAAATGAAACAACTGAGCAGAATGAGGCATATTGGCAGCAGAATCAATGGTGAGGCAATCACCGCTTATAGTTATTAAGGAGTAAATTGGACAGAAACTTCTAGCGACTGCAGTAAGTTGCGTAAATCAGGAAGTTTGCTGTTTGGGTTGCCCTGCTCCTCCAGAGCTTTAGCGATATCTTGCTGAGAGACTCCGCATTGAAATACATGAAAGGAAATTAAATTGCAGTCCCAATGAGATGCCCATTAAACACTTCAGAAAAAGTTATTGTCTGTTCAAGGTGTTAAGTGATTTTTAAAAAAAAGTGTGATAAGTCTTAATCACTGAAAAACAACCTCTGGCACTGAAAATAACTTTCTTGAAGTGTGGAGTCCCATTCCTTCAGATTTTAATTATTTTGGAGGTGTTAAAACATTAAAATTTTCCTTTTTCTTTCAGTGTCTCTCCTCTCTTAATCCCCAATTTTTAAAAATCTTCTTTTTGCTTTCTGTACATAATATGGCATTGAATTAAATGTTCTAGCTGATGCTTCTGGTCCAGACAGTGCATGTCTGTGTGTCTCAGTAAGATTCTTTAGTTTGATTGGTTAAGGTTAATACAGACCTGAAATGGCCTACAGAGGTTGCCAAGCTGTTTTTGATTTCTATTTATCACATGTTCCAGTGTAATATCTGATAGAAAGTCTGTGGGTAAGTTTGGGTAGTGAATGCCTATCACTGTTTGTTTGCTGCTGACTGCAAAAGTGCAGACAAATTAATGTAAGCCAAAAATTTGAAGTTAATATTTTTATTTTCTCTTTCTTCATTTTTTTCCTAGGATACAGTGCCATTGTCACCTTCCAGTACCTTACCCAAATGACCATTCTCCCGTCACTTATTGGAGACTGTTTTACCATGAAGGGTACACGCAAGCCTAGCTTTATTCTCACCAAACACTGTTGCAAGTACACTTTCCATCTGGGAGCCCTGGCTATCGATTAGGATATCGAGCTGATTTTTCTCCTCCCTGGTCCAGGGACACTGAAGCCAATTTTTTGACCTCAATTGAGATCAATGAATTCAGCTCAGCTTGGAAATCAAATCCAGGACCTTCTGGTCTGTGTGGCTTAGTGGGTGCACCTAAACAAAAATATTTGGTTGCTTCTAAAAACTAGCACACAGCTGCAGTTGAGTGCATCATAGGCTGAGAAGTTACAGCCTGACGGGCAGCTAAAGGGATCGAGCAGATAGGAGTGGAGGATCCTCAGATATTGCAACTGTCAAACAAGTTGAGGTACTCAAAACCTGTGGGCAAAAGTGAGGTCTGCAAGGTGGGTGAGCAGGCTGGCCATTGCACCATGGTTCAAGAAGCCATTCAAGTTGGGAGAGCAAATACGAATGTAGTGGCAGTGGGGAACAGTATAGTGAGGGGGATTGACACTGTTGTCTGCAGTAAAGAGCGAGAGTCCAGACGGTTATGTTGCCTGTCCAGTGCCAGGCTTTGTGACATCTGCTCAGGGCTGGAGAGGGAGTGGGAGGGGGAGGATTCAGTTGTTGTGGTCCATGTGGGTACCAATGACATAGGCAGAACTAGGAAAGAGATTCTGTATGACAATATGAGGAACTTGACATCAAACTAAGAAGCAGAACCTCAAAGGTAATAATCTCTGGATTATTACCTGAGCCACAGGCAAATTGGCACAGGGCAAATAAGATTAGAGAGATGAATGCATGGCTCAAAGACTGATGTGGGAGAAGTGGGTTCCAGTTTGTGGGGCACTGGCATCAGTACTGGGGAAAGTGGGGGCTGTACCATTGGGATGGCCTTCATCTGAATTGCGCAGGGACCAGTGTTCTCGCGAACCACATAACTAGGGAGGTAGAAAGGGCTTTAAACTAAACAAGGGATCAAGCTTGAGTAGATGTTGCAAATCATGGGGTAGAGTCAAAGCAGGAGACCAAAATCGTAATATGGGAAATGAGGGTCAGAGAATGGCAGGAAGGGAAGGAGAGAAACCTAAGAATGCACCTACAGCCAAGACTAGATGTTACGAAGATAACAAAAAGGCAGAACTAAAGGCTCTGTATCTGAATGTGCATAGCATTCACAACAAAGTAAATGAATTGATAGCGCACATTGAAGTAAATATGATCTGATAGCCATTATGGAGGCGTGGCTGCAGGATGACAAGGATTGGGTCCTGAATATTGAGGGGCATATGACATTCAAGGTGAATAGGAAGCTAGGTAAAGGTGGAGGGGTAGCATTGTTAATCAAGGATGGCATTTGTGCAATCGTCAGAGATTACTTTGGATCAGGATGTAGAACCAGTTTGGGTGGAGATGAGGAATAAAAGGGGAAAGAAGTCACTAGTGGGAGTGATCTACAGGCTCCCTAACAGTAACCACAATGTAGGACAAATTATACAAGAAGAAATATTGGATGCTTGTGATAAAGGGACGGCAATAATCATGGTTGATTTTAATCTACACGTAAACTAGAAAAGTCAAATTGGCAGTAATTGTCTGGATGAGGAGTTTAGTTTTGGAGATAGTTTCTTAGAGCAGCACGTTCTGGAACGAACCAGCGAGCAGGTTATATTAGTATTGGTATTGTGTAATGTGACAGGATTAATTAATGACCTCAGGGTAAAGGCACCCCAAGGTAACAGCGACCACAATATGATTGAATTTTACATCCGGTTTGAAAGAGCGGGTCTAAGACTAGTATTTTAAGCTTAAATAAGGGTAACTGTGGGCATGAGAGCTGAGCTAGCTGAAGTGAACTGGGATACTAGGATAGAGGATAGATCGTTAGAGGAACAGTAGGAGACATTTAAGGGGATATTCCAGAATAAGTATATTGCTTCTATAAAGAAATATTCTAAGGGGAGGACCCACCATCCTTGGTTAACTAAAGAAGTTAAGGAAAGTATCAAACTTATGGAAAAAGCATATAACTGCAAAGACGAATAGTAGGTCAGGTGATTGGTCAGAATATAAAGAACGGCAGAGTATCACTAAAAGATTAACCATGAGAAAGAAATTAGATTATGAGAGGAAGCTAGCCAGGAATTTAAATACGGATAGCAAGATTTTCTTCAGGTATTTAAAAAGGAAAAAAGTAGAGTGTTGATCCTCAACAAAGTGAGAATGAGGAGTTAATAGTAGATAATAAGGAAATGGCGGATAAATGAACAAACATTTTGCTTCTGCCTTCACTATAGAGGACACAAAAAACATTTCAGTAATAGCCGTAAACCAAGAAGTGGAAGGGAGAGGGGAACTTAGCGAAATTACAATCACCTAGGGAAGCCTTACTGAGTAAACTGTTGGAGCTGCGGGCTGACAAGTCTCTGGGTCCCGATGGACTTCATGCTAGGACCTTAGAAGAGGTGTCTAATGAGGTCATAGACGTGTTGGTGTTAATTTTCCAAAGATCGCTAAATTCTGGAAAAGTTCCATTAGACTGGAAGGTAGCGAATATAACCCCTCTATTCAAGAAGGGAGGGAGGCAAAAACGGGAAATTATAGGTCAGTTAGCCTGATATCTGTTGTGGGGAAGGTGCTAGAATCACTCTAAGGAGGTTATAGCTGGGCACTTAGAAAAACTCAAGGTAAATGGGAAGAGTCAGTATGGTTTTGTGAAAGGGAAATCATGTTTAACCAATTTATTGATCTTTTGAAGGAGTAACTTACGCCATGGATAAAGGGGAGCCTGTAGATGTACTGTACTTTGATTTCCAGAAGGCATTTGATAAGGTGCCACATCAAAGGTCATTGCGGAAAATAAAAGCTCATGGTGTAGGAGGTTACGTATTGGCATGGATAGAAGATTGGCTGACTGGGAGAAAACAGTATGCATAAATGGGTCATTTTCTTATTGACAAAATGTAACGAGCGGAGTCCCGCAGGGGTCTGTCCTGGGGCCTCAACATTTTACAATTTATATCAATGACTTAGATGAGGGCAGCGAAGGCATGGTAACTAAATTTTCAAATGACATAAATATAGGAAGGAAAGTATGCTGTGAAGAGGACCTAAGGAGGTTGCAAATGGATATAGATATTTCAAGTGAGTGGGCAAAAATATGGCAGATGCAGTACAATGTGGGAAAATGTGCAGTTGTTCACTTGGCAGGAAGAATGAAAAAGCAGTGTATTACTTAAACAGAGAACGACTGCAGAATTCCGAGGTGCAGAGGAATCTAGGTGTTCTTGTTCATGAGTCACAAAATCTTGTATGCAAGTACAACAAATAATTAAGGCTAATAGAATGCTATCTTTCATTACAAGAGGAATTGAACATAAAAGTAAGGATGTTATGCTTCAGTTATGCAGGGCGTTGGTGAGACCATATCTCAAATACTGTGCGCAATTTTGGTCTCCTTAGTTAATGAGGATGTTAATGCTTTAGAGGCGGTTCAGAGGAGGTTTACTAGTTTGATACCTGGAATGTATGGCTTGTCCTATGAGGAAAGGTTAGACAGGCTGGGTTTGTTTCTAAACTTTGAAGTTTAGAAGAATAAGGGGTGACTTATATACTTGAAGTATATAAGATCCTGAACAGTATTGACAAGGTAGATGCAGAAATGATGTTTCCTCTTGTGGGTGAGTCCAGAATTAGGGGTCGCTGTTTTAAAATTAGGTGTCGCCTTTTAGGACAGAGATAAGAAATTTTTTCTGAGGGTTGTCCGACTTTGGAACACTCTGCCTCCGAAGGTGGTGGAGGCAGGGCCATTGAATATCTTTAAGATGGTGGTGGATAGATTCTTGTGAGGCAAGGGAATCAAAGCGGGTCGATGGGAATGTGGAATTAGTAATACAAACCGATCAGCCAGGACCTTATTGACTGGCGGAGCAGGCTTGACGGGCCTATTTGGTATGTTCTTTTTCTTCAGGATATGAAATGGCCAATGCACTAACACACACAATTCAAGTTATTCTTCGACACAAATGCAATATGTGGCCTGGTTAAAATAACTTTCCACAGCAGTGTGAGCACAGGATGTATAAGTGCTGATCGAAGAGCAGGAAGTTAATCCCAGCCTCAACGTCCTGAATGCAGTGCACCAGCTCTTTCACTCAAGTGATCAAATGGGCTGTGCCATATCCGAGATAGGGTAGATTACAAATGATCATGGGAGGAGTGATATTCACAGAGTTTTCTTACTATGCTTTCTTAAATCCAGTAGATCTTGACTAAATGTCATTATTGTAGGCTCCAAACATTTTGAGCTTGGAATCTTCCCATTGGAGCAGTGTAGCTTCTGAAGCTGTTATTGTCAAATGGTTCACTTTGGGTATGGGGTTTCTGATTAACTGAATTTCTTCTACATGTTTAACAACTACTGTTGCTTCTGTTATGGGTTTCAGTTCCTGAATTTTGATTATAAACTTGGCTTAGTTGTGCCGAAGGTTCAAAAGGCTGCTATTCAAAAGTAGTTTTGTAATCGACTTGCTGTTTAGAAGTACAGATCTGCTGTTGAACAATCTCAGTTCAATATATCTCAGCCTAACATTTCTTTTAGATTTCTTTATCACAATATCTAAAGAAGTTTTATGGTGACAGTGGGTTGTCGGGGAGAATGGTGCTCAAGGTTTGCAGTGTGCTGTTAGTTTCTATAGGGCCTACTAGCGACCCAGTAAATTAGAGGGTAATAATGTATGTTCTCCTGATGGCAGCTCCTAGGTCATGCATGACAGTTGCTGCTTCCAATGGTATGCATGAGCTAGGAGCTGCCATTCAGACAGCACAAAATGTTCCATTGGTGTGTGTTATTGGCATGGGAAGTATGACGCACATCTTTCTAAGGTTCTCAGTGCCAAGCTGCTTTAATATTCAATACAAACCAAACACTCAACTAATTATAGATTTTCAAAAAACTTTAATTACTTAACTTTTAAGCCCGCATATTAAGATATGAAATACCGCTGTTTGACAAATCTTTTGAATTTAAAAGAAGCCTTTATTGACATATTACAACACTAGTTTTTCATACTACCGCAGTCTTCTACTTCTGAATGCTAGTAGGAGTGAACCAGGTCACCAGCAAGGAGAATTGTTTGGCACCATTCATTTGACTTGTATGTGACATGGTTGTAGCTTATGTGATTCTCACTTCCTGTGTCATGTTGAGGGGGGTCTTCTCATGGACTTCATTTCTCTGGTGCCTTCTCACAGGCATCCTGTGAATCTGTGCTGAAATGGATGTGCCACCTTGTGTCTTTTTCAGTCATACAATCATTAGAGAAACAAATCTAAAGAGGCATTCAAAAATCATTTAAAATGCCTGTCCACTTGTTAGCTAGTTGACTTCTGTTTAAAGTTTTCACCAGCTCCTAGGACCCAAAATGGCTACAACTAGATTTGTATCCATACACCCAAAAGAGTTCCTGGCTATAGGTCAAAATGTTGATCTCAGCAGGGCATTGGCTGCATTGTGGAGAGAAACAGATTTAACATTTCAGATCTATGACCTTACATCAGAACTGGGATAAGTTACAGATGTGATGGGTTTGAGCAAAGGGTGGGTGGGACAAGGACAAAAGGAAGGCCTGTGACAGGGTGGAAGGCAGGAGCGATTGAATGACAGACGAGTTAATCTTCGAAGGCCACAGGGCAAGAAAAGAAACAAAGAAGCAAAAGATGTGACTTGAGCAGGTGAGCTGCTGACTGAAAGAAAAAAAACAAAACGAGCAAAGGAAAGGGAACAAAATGGAGCAGAGTTTATGCTTTGAAATTTTTGAACTCAGTGCTGAAGGCTGTGAAGTGCCTATTTTGAAAGATGAGCTGTTCCTGAAGCTTATGTTGAGCTTCACTAGAACAGTGAAGTAGACCAAGTACAGAGATGGCAGCGTGATAGCCAGGTGGAGAATTAAAATAACAGGCCACCAGAAGTTCAGGGTCCTGCTTGCGGACTGAACCAAGGCAGCCTGCAAAGTGGTCACCCAATCAGTGTTTGGTTTTAGAGGCGACCACATTGTGAGCAGCAGGTACAGTAGACTAGATTGAAAGAAGTACACATAAATTACTGCTTTATCTAGAAGGAGTGTTTGGGACCTTGGACAGTGAGGAGAGAGGAGTTAAAAAGACAGTTGTAACAGTTCCTGCGTTTGCATGGAAGGGGCGGGGTGTTAGGGGTGACTGAGGAGTTGACCAGGGGCATCACAGAGAAACAGTTCCTTCGGAATGCTGAAAGGGGAGGGGAAGATGTATTTGGTGGTGTATCACAGTGGTGGTGGCAGAAATGTTGGAAAATGATCTACTGAATATAGAGACTGGTGGGGGAAGGTGAGGACAAGGGGAACCCTAGCGTGGTTCTGGGGATGAGGGGAAGGGGTGAGAGCAGAAGTGTGGGAAATGTGGTGGACATGGTTGAGGGCCCTGTTAACCACAGTGGGCAGGGGAGGTGGGGAGAACCTCGGAGGGTAAAAGAAGACACCTCAGAAGTGCTGCTGTGGAAGGTAGCATCATCAGAACAGATGCATTGAAGATGGAAAAACAGAGGATGGAATGGAATCCTCACGGGGTGTAACGTGTGAAGAATTGTAGTTGAGGTAGCTATGGGAGTCAGTGAGCTTATAGCGAGTGAGTTGATAACCAGTTGCCAGAAATGGAGACAGTGAAGTCAAGGAAAGGAAGGTAAGAGTCGGAGATGAAGCATGTGAAACTGAGAGGGGTGGAAATTGGAAGCAGAGTTGATGATTTCCAATTCAGGGAGAGAGCAGGACATGGCACCAATACGGTCATCAGTGGACCAGAAAGATTTGAGGGAGAGGGCTGGAGTAGGATGAGAACAAGAAAAGTTCGACATATCTTACAAAAAGGAAGGCATAGCTAGGACCCACTGTAACACCTTTTATTTGGAGGGAGTGAGATGAGTTAAAGGAGAAATTGTTCAATGAAAGAACAAGCTGAACCAGGCGGAAGAGGGTAGTGTTGATGGAAACTGGTTGGGCTTCCACTCGAAGAAGAAGCAGAGAGCCCTCAGACCACCCTGGTGTAGAGTGGAGGTGTAAAGAGTTGGTAAAGAGGAGGTTAGGGCCAGGAATATGGAAATTTTTAAAGTGACAGAGGGTGTCAGAAGAGTTGCAGATATAGGACTGGACAAGGGAAGAAAAAATAGAATCAAAGGAGGAAAAAATCAGTTCAAGGATAAAAGGTCACAGACCTGAAAGATTAACCCTATTTCTCTGCACAGATGCTGCAATGGCCTGCTGAGTATTTCCAGCATTTTCTGTTTTTATTTTAGATTTCCAGCATCTGCAGTTTTCTGCTGTCTGTAATATTGATCTGTTGAATTCCAAATGTTCCCTGTTGTACACTGGAACCTCTTTTTATAAGGTTTCCATTCATGACTTCCTTACCAGGTCGAAAATATTGGGAGAGGATCATAGCTTGTGTGGGTGTTAATGGCACTAGAGGCATTAGTATCAGGGGTATCCATCCTACAAAGTAGCCTCCAATAATATTGCAAGTATAAATATATTAGATTGAAAATTGTGATCTGATGAGAGTGTTTGCTTAATCGGAACTGGAGCAATATGTAGCAAGCAAATTGAGTTGTTATATGCAAATGTTCCAGTTCAAGGGTCTTGAATATAATATCTATGGCCATTAATATTTTTGGTGCTGTTTATCTAATCTCCACTGGACATGAAACTTAAGTTATCCTTAATATTAAGCACAGTGTTCTCGACAAAGAATTTGGGCCCAAGAAGTGATGAATGATCCATCAATAATTTTATCTGAGCGTTATATCGGAGGGTTTTGTTTTAATATTTTATCTATATTTTGTTTCTATATAATGAACTAAAAAAAATCTCATGGACCAAGTAAATATCATTTACCCCAAAGCTTTTTACTTCTGGCTACTCTCAGCAGCATCTAATGGTGTTGGTGATCTTTCACATCCACGGCCACTATCACACTCACTGTTATCAATATGAAAAATCCTCTCCCCAGCTCCGGGTTATTTAAAAAAAATGTTATGGCTGTATATATCTCTGACCTGTTCCTGGGGCTTATAAAGCTGCAAATCTGGCTCTCAATCTTCTCATCTGCCTATCTATCTATCACCATCTTGACAGAAGCAGGACACTCAATAATTACTTGCCCAATTTAACTTTGAAGATTTCAGTCACGTTTCTGCACAAAAGCAATCAATCTATAACAAAAATAAAAATATCTGGAAAAACTCAACAAGTCTGGCAGCATCTGCGGAGAGAAACACAGTTAACGTTTCGAGTCCGAATGACCCTTCAACGGAACTAAGTAAAAATAGAAGAGAGGTGAAATATAAGCTGGTTTAAGGGGGGAGGTGGGACAAGTAGAGTCAGTGATAGGTGGAGATAACCAAAAGATGTCACAGACAAAAGGACAAAGAGGTGTTGAAGGTGGTGATATTATCTAAGGAATGTGCTAATTAAGGGTAGAAAGCAGTACAAGCAAGGTACATATAGCCCTAGTGGGGGTGGGGTGAAGGAATCGAAAAAGGCTAAAAGGTAGAGATAAAACAATGGATGGAGATACATTTAAAAATAATGGAAATAGGTGGGAAAAGAAAAATCTATATAAATTATTGGGAAAAAAGGGGGGGATCGGAAAGGGGGTGGGGATGGAGGAGAGAGTTCATGATCTAAAATTGTTGAACTCAATATTCAGTCCGGAAGTCGGCCTTCCAGACTGAATATTGAGTTCAACAATTTTAGATCATGAACTCTCTCCTCCATCCCCACCCCCTTTCCGATCCCCCCCTTTTTTCCCAATAATTTATATAGATTTTTCTTTTCCCACCTATTTCCATTATTTTTAAATGTATCTCCATCCATTGTTTTATCTCTACCTTTTAGCCTTTTTCGATTCCTTCACCCCACCCCACCCCCACTAGGGCTATCTGTACCTTGCTTGTCTTGCTTTCTACCCTTAATTAGCACATTCCTTAGATAATATCACCACCTTCAACACCTCTTTGTCCTTTTGTCTGTGACATCTTTTGGTTATCTCCACCTATCACTGACTCTACTTGTCCCACCCCCCCTTAAACCAGCTTATATTTCACCTAATTTTACTTAGTTCTGTTGAAGGGTCATTCGGACTCGAAACGTTAACTGTGTTCCTCTCCGCAGATGTTGCCAGATCTGCTGAGTTTTTCCAGGTGTTTTTGTTTTGGATTTCCAGCATCTGCAGTTTTTTGCTTTTATTATCACAATCAATCTATTTTTGGTGCGGCAAATTTGAATTTCCCTCATCTTTGATTCTGGTATCAGAATAGGTGAGTTATAAATTTATAAATAATTTATAAATGCAGTAAGACCATAAGACATAGGAGCAGAAATTAAGCCAATCAGCCCATTGAGTGTGCTCCGCCATTCAATCATGGCTGATAAGTTTCTCAACCCCATTCTCCCGCCTTCTCCCCAAAACCTTTGATCCCCTTACCAATCAAGAACCTATCTATCTCGGTCTTAAATACACTCAATGACCTGGCCTCCACAGCCTTCTGTGACAATGAATTCCATAGATTCACCACTCTCTGGCTAAAGAAGTTTCTCCTCATCTCTGTTCTAAAAGGTCTTCCCTTTACTCTGAGGCTGTGCCCTCGGGTCCTAGTCTCTCCTACTAATGGAAACATCTTCCCCACGTCCACTCTATCCAGGCTTTCAGTATTCTGCAAGTTTCAATCAGATCCCCCCTCATCCTTCTAAACTCCATCGAGTATAGACCCACAGTCCTTAAACATTCCTCATATGTTAAGCCTTTCATTCCTGGGATCATTCTCGTGATCCTCCTCTGGACCCTCTCCAGGGCCAGCACATCCTTCCTGAGATACGGGGCCCAAAATTGCTCACAATATTCTAAATGTGGTCTGACCAGAGCCTTATAAAGCCTCAGGAGCACATCCCTGCTTTTGTATTCTAGTCCTCTCGAAATAAATGCCAATATTGCATTTGCCTTCCTAACCTTTGCCTTCCTAACTACTGACTCAACCTGCAAGTTAACCTTAAGAGAACCCTGGACTAGGACTCCCAAGTCCCTTTGCACTCCAGATTTCTGAATTCTCTTCCCATTTAGAAAATAGTCCATGCCTCTATTCTTCCTACCAAAGTGCATGACCTCACACTTCCCCATATTGTATTCCATCTGCCACTTCTTTGCCCATTCTCCTAACCTGTCCAAATCCCTCTGCAGCCTCCCCGCCTCCTCAATACTACCTGTCCCTCCACCTATCTTTGTATCATCTGCAAACTTAGCCAGGATGCCCTCAGTTCCTTCATCTAGATCATTAATGTATAAAGTGAAAAGTTGTGGTCCCAACACTGACCCCTGTGGAACTCCACTAGTCACTGGCCGCCATCCTCAGAAGGACCCCCTTATCCCCACTCTCTGCCTCCTGCCAGACAGCCAATCTTCTAACCATGCCAATACCTTGCCTCTAACACCATAGGCTCTTATCTTACTGAGCAGCCTCCTGTGCGGCACCTTGTCAAAGGCCTTCTGGAAGTCTAAGTAGATAACATCCATTGGCTCTCCTTTGTCTAACCTACTCGTTACCTCCTCAAAGAATTCTAACAGATTTGTCAGGCATGACCTCCCCTTGATGAAACCATGCTGACTTTGCCCGATTTTACCATGCACTTCCAAGTATTCTGAAATCTCATCCTTAATAATGGACTCTAAAATCTTACCAACGACCGATGTCAGGCTAATCGGCCTGTAATTTCCCGTCTTTTGCCTCACTCCCTTCTTAAACAGGGGGGTTACATTAGCGATTTTCCAGTCCTCTGGGACCCTCCCTGACTCCAGTGATTCCTGAAAGATCACCACTAATGCCTCCGCTATCTCTTCAGCTATCTCCTTCAGAACTCTGGGGTGTAATCCATCTGGTCCAGGTGATTTATCCATCTTCAGACCTTTCAGTTTTCCTAGCACCTTCTCCTTGGTAATGGCCACCATACTCACCTCTGCCCCCCGACTCTCTTGAACTTTGGGGATGTCACTCGTGTCTTCCACTGTGAAGACTGACGCAAAGTACCTATTCAGTTCCTCCGCCATTTCTTTGTTCCCCACTACTACTTATGCAGCGTCATTTTCCAGCGGCCCAATGTCAACTTTTGCCTCTCACTTACCCTTTATATATCTAAAAAAACTCTTGCAATCTTCTTTTATATTACTGGCTAGTTTACCCTCATATTTAATCTTCTCCCTCATTTCTATTTTAGTTGTCCGCTGTTGGTCTTTGTAGGCTTCCCAATCCCCTGGTTTCCTACTGCTCTTCACCGCATTGTATGCTTTCTCTTTAGCTTTTATGCTGTCCCTGACTTCCCTTGTCAGCCATGGTTGCCTTGTCCTCCCTTTAGCATGCTTCTTCTTCCTAGGGATGAATTTTTGCTGTGTCTCCCAAATTACTCCCAGAAACTCCTGCCATTGCTGTCCTACTGTCTTTCCTGCGAGGCTCATCTCCCAGTCAATTCTGGCCAGCTCCTCCCTCATGCCTCTGTAGTTGCCTTTATTCAACTGTAATACCGTTACATCTGATTCCAGCCTTTTCCTGTCAAATTGCAGGGTAAATTCTATCATATTACGGTCACTTCCTCCTAAGGGTTCCTTCACCTTAAGCTCCCTTATCAAATCTGCCTCATTACACATCACTAAATATAGAATTGCCTGTTCCCTAGTGGGCTCCACCACAAGCTGCTCCAAAAAGCCATCTCGTAGACATTCCACAAATTCCTTTTCTTGGGATCCTCTACCAACCTGATTTTCCTAGTCTACCTGCATATTGGAAACCCCATGATCACTGTAACCTTGCCTTTCTTACACACCTTTTCTATCTCCTGGTGTATCTTGTGCCCCACATCCTAACTACTGTTTGGAGGCCTGTACATAACTCCCATTATGTTTTTTTTACCTTTGCGGTTCCTCAACTCTACCCACACAGATTCTACATCATCTGACCCTACACCATTTCTTGCTATCAATTTAATTTCATTTCTTACTAACAAAGCAACCTCACCCCCTCTGCCAACCTGCCTATCTTTTCAATAGGATGTATATCCTTGGATATTTAGCTCCCAGTCCTGATCCCCTTGCAGCCATTTCTCCGTAATGCCCACCACATCATACCTGCCAATTTCAATCTGCGCCACAAGCTCATTTACCTTATTTCGTATGCTGCGTGCATTCAGATACAACACCTTCAGTCCTGTATTTCCCGTCCCCTTTCTCATTGTCATCCCTTTATCTGATGTGCTTGAAGTTAGATTCCTAGCCCTTTCGAAACACTCTGTCCTATTTTGTTCTGGGGACTTTAATAGCCTCTCCTGGGCTCTCCTTTCTTTTCAGTTTTTTCATAATTTTCCATGAAGTTGAATCCACCCCCCCACATGCTAACCTGCTGCTTTGTTTCCCATTAGTCATGCTTCTTGGAGTTTTACCCTTCCCTCCCCCCCACTTTCTAGTTTAAAGTCCTGTTGACCACCCTATTTACCTTTTTCGCTAGAACATTGGTCCCAGATCGGTTCAGGTGGAGACCGACCCAACGGTACAGATCCCTCCTGTTCCAATACTGATGCCAGTGCCCCACGAAATGGAACCCTCCTTCCCGCACCACTCCTTTAGCCACGTGTTTACTTCCCTTATTCTCGCATCCCTATGCCAATTTGCACGTGGATTGGGTAGTAATCCGGAGATTATAACCCTTGAGGACCTGTTCTTTAATTTAGTTCCTAGTTCCTGATAATCCCCAAACAGGTCCTCTTTCCTAGTCTTACCTATGTTATTTGTCCCGACGTGGACCACAACAACTGGATCCTCCCCCTCCCTCTCCAATATCCTTTCAAGCCGGTCAGAGATGTCCCTCACCCTGGCACCGGGCAGGCAACATACCATGTGGGACTCTCGATCCTGGTTACAAAGGAAGCTATCAATTCCCCTAATTATAGAATCCCCTCCAACTACCACTTGTCTTTTTGCTCCCCCCTCTTGAATGGCCTCCTGTGCCACGGTGCTGTGGCCAGCTGGCTCATCCTCCCACAGCCCTCTTCCTCTTCCACACAGGGAGCAAGTACCTTGTACCTGTTGGACAAGGTCAAGAGGTGAGGCTCCTCTGTTCCTGAACACAGGATCCCTCTACCTGCCTCACTTGCAGTCACACCCTGCTGACCCTGACCACTGACTAAACTTGAGGTACTTAATCTACCGGGTGTAACCGCCTCCTGATACAAAGCGTCCAGGTAACTCTCCCCCTCCTGGATGTGCCGCAGCATCCGGAGCTCGGACTTCAGCTCATCAATTCTGAGCTGGAGTTCCTCCAGCAACCAACACTTGCTGCAGATGTGGTCACTGCGGCTCTCAATGGGATCTGCCAGCTCCCACATCATACAGCTACAGCACATCACCTGCCCTGCCATCTCTACTTAGATAATTAATTTATTAATTAACTTTGCAGTGTTTTTTTTTCAAATTTGGTGCAGATTTCCTACCAGCCAGTCAGGTCACAGCTTTCCTGTGACGTCACTTTTTCAGTTTTGGCTTCAGTTATCTGTGCCCCGAGGTCACCTCTCCGGTGCTCCTCCCTCCGAGTCTGCTCCCTAGAGACAAGGCTGCGAATCCCTGAGGTAAGGTAGATTTATACTCACCGCTCCGGTGCTCCTCCCTGTAGACAAGGTCGCGAATCCCCGAGGTAAGCTAGATTTATATTCACTGCTCCGGTGCTCCTCCCTCTGAGTCTGCTCCCAGGATTACTCACCAATCAGCTGCTTTTTCTTTAAAATCCACTTTCAGAAGAGTGTCCCTCGCAGGTCTGGTGCACTCCTGAAGGCACTGCCTCTTCCTCTTTTTTTACGTTTGAGGAGGAGGGAGGGATGGAAACACTACAACAATGTAAGAACCATGAACATAGGTAACAAACACATGTCAGTGCCCTGTGATGCAAGCTCAATAAAAGCCAGTATAGTACTTGTATGCAATGAATTTATATTTTCATTGTGCACTCCACCAACTGTAATCACATTTGTTCCAAATTAGTTGCACTGATTTTGAATCAGAGATACCATCAAAATTGCATAATTCATTCTGCTTTGCAAGGATCATTAAGCTTGTCTTGCTGATCTTCCTATAATCCAAATTGATAATGGATTCAAGTCCTGCCTGAATCAACAATCTTGTGCCCAAATGGTCATTTGATAGTACTGAACTTGAGTATTGCAGAAAAAAGACATTTTGTTGAAGCTTTTTGTCTTGCACTCGTCAGAACAATCGCAAGAATACAAATGTCAGGGGAAGCAACAACTTTATACTGTATGAGAAGAAGGTGTTGTTAGGCTGGGAAGTGGACTCTGATTGGTCGAGGCGTTGCCATGGAGAATGCATCAGTCAATGGTGACTGACAGTTAACTGCCAAGCATTGTTTGAAATTTAAACCAGGTAGCTTGGTCAAGGCATTGCCTTGAGGAATGAATGGCTGTCACTTATTTTGTTTAGCTGAAACAGGTGCAATATGTGTACATGTTTTTTCTGTCTGCAAAGAACAGGGCCCTGTGTATTAATATATGTAGCTTCCAGTATACGCAAATGTGCCACAGTGCGAGCCCGACTGACAATCTTAAATTGGTTGTCAACCTAATTTTTAGCACATTGAGGATTGTTAAGCAAATGTTGTACAATCGCGGAATCACATCTAATGTTGGACACTATGTTTTGAGCTTTGTAAGCATGGGGTGGTTGCGTGTGGTCTATACCTTGCCCGTTGTGAACATCGGAAGGGCCATACTGTTTGACATGATCTGCCGGTCTTTGGGAGGCATGGCCTACATACCTAGCATCACTGGCACTGAAATTCATATACCACGTTACTCATTTGTCTGATAGGCAGAACATCTTTCTGGCTTGACGACAGCATCCTATTAGTGACGAATACCACCCATGTTGCTACTGCATAGTCGCAGCATGAAACAGCTAGCTTCACCCGTTGCTCAAATTTTTGAGATACCTTGCCCTTCCAAGGTAACCTGAGGTCAACTGGGCACTTTTAAGGCTCAAAAGTGACAGCCTTAGGCCTGTTCATGAGTTTGCGCGATATACAATGTGAAATGACCTGACCAGGGTAGTCATTATCCTGCAGGATGCCTTTGATGTGCCCTATTTCAGCATCCAGCTTGCATGATGAGCAAATGGCTTGGGCCCTATTTATAAAGTTGCCAATAAGGCAAATCTTATAGAACTGTAAGAATCTCAATGCATGTATTGACCAGTGAAGGTAGGCTTGCGGTAGACCGTGGTAGAGAACCCATTCCCCGCCACCCCCCACCCCCGGCAGATTTCTCAACTAGTACATCAAGGAAAGGGAGTTCATTTGACTGCTCTGTTTCATAGGTAAATTTGAATGCGGGATGGAGCCAATTAAGACATCCAAGTGAATTATTATATGCTGCTTCGGATTTAGATATAGTAAATGTATCATCCACATATTGGAAATATGCAAGGGGCAGGAGGTTTGGTGTCACACATGCGGTGTCGTTAAAGCTGAACTCTGCTGCATGAGTTGCCGAGTACATAAGCTCAGTGAATACTGATTCACGCAATAGTGTTGGGTCTGGATCTCCATGATACAGTGCTACAGTAAAATTATTTATGGCTTCCATAAGTGGATCATTGGTGAACAGGCTAGCAATGTCAAATGAGCACATGGACACAGCATTGCTATCAATATGCAAGTCCTGTATGGCCTTCGCAAATGTGAAGGAGTCCTTCACCGTGTATCTGGAAAACTTGTTCAAACCTGGTTGTAACAATTTGCCCAACTATCTGGCCAATTCACGTTGTACAGAATCGGCCATAGAAAAGATAGGGTGTAAAGAGACATCGCTTTTGTGTGTCTTCGGCAGCCCATACGTATACGGACACAGCGAGCTGCGAGGATGAACCCTGTTAGGTATATATCACACGGCAGCTCATCGTTCTTACACAAGTCCAGCAAGTGTTTTTTTAGCTTACTTTCGAGCAAAGCTGTCTAGTCTAGTCATGTCGAGCAGCAGGTCCAATGGATACAGATTTGGACACGTCATTAAGAATGGTGTGCATTTTGTTGATATAGTCACGCTTTTTAAGGATGATTATACCCGTCCCTTTGTCAGGTTTACTGATGTGTGTGTCCGGGTTGATCTTAAGACCTCGCAACTCTAAGACATCCGCGTTGCATGTGAAAATTGGACAGATCATTCGAAATCCTGCAATGAGTGCATACTAGATCCGCTAGGCATCCTTTCTAGGATTCAGCATCTTCAGTGGATGCTGGTTTGTGGTGGGATAGTTGGGAGTAGAGGAGTTTGAACTCAGCAAATACCTCTTCCCATTTGATTTGGGATGAAGGCACACCAAAATTGAAACCATGTACAATAACAAACTCCTCATTTTCTGAGAGTACATGTTCAGAGATTTTTAGTGTTTAGTGGCGTCATTAATTATGTTGCTAAACTGTATCCGCTTAAGTGAGTTTATGGTGCAGATGTGTTTCAAGGGGTACGGTTTATGGTGCGGTCATCTATTGAAGCAATATAGCGGCATAAATGGATCAAATAAAAAAAGAAATTTGCGTACCTCAGACCAAGCGCAGTCTAAGGCACGGTGTAAATTAGCAACCTTATTACCAATCTGTTCAATCTCATCTCGTATAAACGCTCACTCAATCATGGGATTGTGTCTCGCTTTAGCATTATCGATACATTTGGAAATGAAAACTGGCACAACCTTGGGTTTTATACACTCTTGGAGAAATTCGATAGATAGCTTACCTCTTTTTAACTTGCCTGTAAGTCGGACTTGTTGAGATCCTGAATTTGGTCTTTGTCGTACCTCTGTCTCAGGTATGCAAATAGTCGTTTGGTAGAACAAAACTTGAGTATTGCTGAAAAAAGACATTCTGTCAAAGCTTTTTGCCTTGCACTCATCAGGACAATTGAGTACCAATGCCGGGGAAATAAATACTTTATACTGAATGAGAAGTGAGTGCTGATGTCTTTTTTTCAGCAACACTCAAATCTTGTGTCCCTTTTATACTATAGAAATACTTCCAATGTTATGAGATGTGTGATTGTGTCAGTTCCCATTGTGCTGCATTTATTTTGATCATATTTTGAGGTGGATTCTGTAATAACAATTAATTGTGGAGTCACTCTCACCCAGCTGCTTGCACTGAATCAAATGTTTTTACAATAAAATTAGGCTGTTGGCCTGGATGGGGAGACTTGGAGCTCAGCAGAATAGTGATTTTCTTTAAAATGAAAAGTTAAATTACATGCATTTAAATCAGTCAAGTTTAAATGTGTGTGTTCACACTGTAAAATTACTCTTGGAATAGAATAATCAAGCTGGGATTGTTCTCCTTAGAGAAGGGAAGGTTGAGAGTAGATTTGATTGAGATTGTCAAAATCATGAGGGGCCTAGATAGAGAGAAATTGTTCTCATTGGTGGAAGGGTCAAGAATCAGAGGACACCAAGATGAACCAAAGGTGATGAAAAGAAAACCCTTTTTATACAGCAAGACCT
The DNA here is from genome assembly GCF_964194155.1 of Cetorhinus maximus. Classification (NCBI taxonomy): domain Eukaryota; kingdom Metazoa; phylum Chordata; class Chondrichthyes; order Lamniformes; family Cetorhinidae; genus Cetorhinus; species Cetorhinus maximus. The sequence goes on along the minus strand of NC_135895.1, from coordinate 77,825,082 downwards.
GGAATGCACTGCCTGAGACTGTGTTGGAGGCTTTTTGGTAGGGATAAGCACCTGAAGAGAAGAAAATTGAAGAGTTATGGTGAAAAGGTGGGCAGAGCGGGAATAGTTAAATTGCTCTTGAACGTGAACAATCTGTAACCTCATGGCCTCGCATATCCCTCACTCTACCATTGCCCTGGTTCACTGAAGAGTGCAGGAGGGCATGCCAGGAGCAGTGCCAGGCATACCTAAAAATGAGGCGTCAACATGGTAAAACTAGAACACGGGATGACTTGCATGCAGACAGATCTGAGCGATCCCACACCAATGTATCAGATCTAAGCTTTGCAGTCCTGCCACATCCAGTCCTGAATGGTGGTGGACAATTAAACAACTAACTGGAGGAGGACCCTCCACAAATATCCTCATCCTCAGTGATGGCGAAGTCCAGCACATCAATGCAAAATACAAGGCTGAAGCATTTTCAGCCATCTTCAGCCAGAAGTGCCGAGTGGATGATCCATCTTGGCCTCCTCCTGAGGTCCCCAGCATCACAGATGCCAGTCTTCAGCCAATTCATTTCACTCCACATGATATCAAGAAACGGTTGAAGGCACTGGATACTGCCAAGGCTACAGACTCTGGCAACATTCTAGCAAAAGTACTGAAGACTTTGTTCACCTGAACTAGCCATGCTCCTAGCCAAGCTGTTCCAGTAGAGCTACAACACTGGCAACTATTCGATATTGTGGAAAGTTGCCCAGGTATCTCTTGTCCACAAAAAGCAGGGCAAATCCAATCCGGCCAATTACTGCCTCTTGATCATCTGGATCCTGAGCAGAGTGATGGAAGGTGTTGTCAACACTGCTGGGTGACTGTCACTTGAAAGCAATAACCCGCTCGCTGACGCTCAGTTTGGGTTCTGCCAGGGCCACTTGGCTCCTAACCTCAGTACAGCTTTGGTCTAAGCATGGACAAAAGAAATTAACTCAAGAGCAGAGGTCAGAGTGACATCAAAGCCGCATTTTACCGTGTGTGGCATCAAGGAGTCCTGGCAAAGTTGAAATCAATGGGAATCGGGGTGAAAACTTTCCACTGGTTGGAGTCATACCTAGCACAAAGGAAGGTGGTTGTGGTTGTTAGAAGCCAATCATCTCTGTCCTACCACAGGTCTGCATGAGTTCCTCAGGGTAGTCTCCTCAGCCCAACCATCTTCAGTTGTTTCATCAATGACTTCCTTCCAACATAAGGTCAGAAGTGGGGATGTTTGCTGATGCTCGCACAATGTTCAGTACCATTTTTCTTAGATACTGAAGCAGTCCACACTAATAAACATCAAGCCCTGGACAACATTCAGGCTTGGGCTGATAAGTGGCAAATAGCATTCGTGATACACAAGTGCCAGACAATGACCATTTCCAACAAGAGAGAATCCAACCATCTCCCCTTGACATACATTGGCATTATCATACGTACATACAAACATACGAATTAGAGCAGGAGTAGGCCACTCAGCCCCTCCTGCTCTGCCATTCAATAACATCATGGCTGATCTAAATGTAACCTCAACCCCACATTCCTGCCGACCTCCGATAACTTTTCACCCCCTTGTTAATCAAGAATCTATCAAGCTCTGCCTTAAAAATATTCAAAGACTCTGCTTCCACCGCCTTTTAAGGAAGAGAGTTCCAAAGACCCTCTGAGAGAAAAAATTTCTCCTCGTTGCTGTCTTAAATGAGCGACCCCTTATTTTTAACCAGTTACCCCTAGTTCTAGATTCTCCCACAAGAGGAAACATCCTCTCCACATCCACCCTGTCAAGACCCCTCAGGATCGTAAAGGTTTCAATCAAGTCACCTCTTACTCGTCTAAACTCCAGTGGAAGAATCCTAACCTGTCAGAGCCTATCCTCATAAGATAACCCGCCCATTATCATTGCTGAAACCCCCACTATCAATATCTTGGGGGTTACCATTTACCAGAAACTGAACTGAACCAGCCTTATAAATACTGTAGCTACAAGAGCAGGTCAGAGACTGGGAATTCTGAAGTGAGTAACTCACCTCCTAACTCCCCAAACTCTGTCCACTATTTACAAGACACAAGTTAGGGGTGTGATGGAATACTCTGCACTTGTCTGAATGAGTGCAGCTCTAACAAAACTCGAGAAGTTCAACACCCTCCATGACAAAGCAGTCTGCTTCATCGACACATCATCCAGCACCTTCTGAACAAACATACAAATTAGGAGCAGGAATAGGCCACACGACCACTCGATCTTGCTCTGCCATTTGATAAGATCATAAACATTCACTCCCTCCACCACTGACACACAGTAGCAGCAAATGCACTGCAGCAAACTCACCAAGGTTCTTTAACAGCAACTTCCAAACCTGCCACTCCTACCACCTAGAAGGACCAGGGCAGCAAATGCATGGGAACACCATCACCTGCAAGTTCCCCTCCAAGCCCCACACTGTCCTGACTTGGAAATATACCGCCATTCCTTCACTGTCACTGGGTCTAAATGCTGGAACTCCCTCTCTCACAGCACTGTGCGTGTACCTACACCACATGGACTGCATGCGTTCAGGAAGGCAGTTCACCACCATCAAGTGCAATTAGGGATGGGCAACAAAGGCTGGCCTCGCCAGCGACGTCCACATCTCATGAAAGAATAAAAAAAAGTCAACAAAGGCTCGGTGGGCTGAATGGCCTCCTCCTGTACTATAACCATTCTATGATATATCTATGATTTCTATCAGGAAACTGTCCCCTGAGGTGGGTTATGGTGTTCCTTACAGCATTAGTCCTCTGATCTGTCAGGTACTTCCGATACGATCCTTGGTATACAGAAGAGTTGTTTTAGTATAAAAGAGACATCTGTATATTAGTTATATTGAATGCAATTCTCATACAGCCCTCCTATTTTTTCATAGATTTTTTAGAGAAATAAAGTTAATTGCATATCTTTTATTATTCTGGAAACATTTGGAGGCAGCTGTTTTTCCCCCAATTGATCTTTATTGTAGTAAGTTTAATAAGCGATATTGTGCACCAACTCAGCCACACTTACATGTGGGACTATTTTAAATAGATAAGAATGCTTTTTATGCACAGCCAAGTGCTGCACTCCTGTTCAGATGATAGGATTTCAAAGAACTTTCACATGGTTGAAACATTACTCGTTGCATATTAAAGGCACGTCGGTCACATCTTCTCTGATAATCATTCATCAGGATGCTTTCACAGTGTTCCTAAAATGAAATTTGTCAGGAAAAACCTATTTCCCAATTCTCCAGCTTATCACCTTTGACATAGACCAGCTGGTTGTATGCATGCATTGTACCTACCCAGGGAAAGGGAAGAGCAAAGGGAGAATGAAGCTATTGTCTAACTAGTTTTTGCAAAGACTTCACTGAAATCACATTACTTACTAATGAAACGGCAACCTCCTTCAAGAAGCAGAGGGTTAAAGTGGTTTAGACATTCCTATATTTTACACCCATTTTTCATTCAAGATAGCAAACGATAGCAAGTCTTTAGAATAGTAAGATGTTTTTGATGCTTTAGTTTTGGTTTGTTTCTTCCAGCTGAATTGCACCTTAAAAGCCTCTTAAGAATGCAGGAACAGGAGTAGATCATATGGCCCCTTGAGCATTCAGAATGATCAAGGCTGATCTTCTGCCTCAACTCCATATTCCCCATATTCCTGAGAGACCAAAAATCTGTCTGTCACAGCCTTAAATATGTTCAATGATGGAGCATCCATAACCTTCTGGGGTAGAGACTTACAAAGATTTATAACCCGCTGAGTGAAGAAATGTTTTCTCATTCGGCCCAATTTAATAAGCCCCTCATCATAGGATAACCCTCTCATCCCAGGAACCAGCCCAGTGAACCTTCATTGTACTTCCTCCAATGCAAGTATATCCTTGCTTAGATATTGAGACCAAAACTGCACACAGTATTCCAGGTGTAGTCTCACCGAAGTCCTGTACAATTGTAACAAGACTTCCTTTACTTGTGCTTCAATCCCCTTGCAATAAAAGCCAACATACCATTTGCCTTCCTAATTGCTTGATGCATCTGCATGTTAACTTTATGTTCCTTGAACCTAGTCTCTCTCAACATCAATATTTAGAAATTTCACACCTTTTTAAAAGTCTGATTTTCTGTTCTCACTACCAAAGTGAATAACCTCACACATCCCCACGTTATACTCCATTGGCCATCTTGTTGCCTACTCACTTAACCTGTCTGTACCTCTTAGCCTCTTTATGTCCCCCTCACAGCTTACATTCCCACCTAACTTTGTATTGCTGGAAAACTTGGATGCATTACTGTTGGCCTCTTTGTCTAAGTCATTAATGTAGGTTGTAAATAGCTGAGGCCCTAGCACTGATCCTTGTAGCACTCCACTAGTTGCAGCCTGTCAATTTGCAATGCCCCATTTATCCCTACTGTCTGTTTCCTGGCTGTTAACAAATCCTCCAACTCCATGAGCCCTGATCTTGCCTATCAAAGTATACTACATCTTCTGGTTCCCCTTTATCTACCCTACTAGTTACATCCTCAAAAAAACTTTAATAAATTTGTCAAGCATGATTTACCCTTGTAAAACCATGCTGACTCTGTCAATAAAGTGCGTTGTTAAGATTCCTTAATAATAGATTCCAACATTTTCCCAACAATTGATCTCAGGCTAACTAGCATAAAGCACTCTGCTTTCTCTCTCCCTCCTTTCTTGAATAGCTGTGTTACATTTGTTAACGTCCAATTCGCTGGTATTGGTCTAGAATCTAGGAAACTTTGAAAATCATAACCAGTGCACCCACTAAATCTGCTGCTATCTCTTTCAGAACTCTAGGAAGTAGGCTGTCAGGTCCATGGGGATTTGTTGGCATTTTGTCCCTTAAGTTTCTCCAATACTTTTTCTTTTACTAAAATTCATGACCTTATATTCCTCACTCTTAGCTCCTTGGTTACACTCTATTTCTGGTACGTAATTTGTTACTTCTACTACGAAGACAGACACAAAACATTTGTTCAACATCTCTGCCATTTACTCATTCTCCATGACGATTTCTCCTGTCTCTGCCTGTAAGGGATCATTGTTTACTTTAGCTGCCTTCCTTCTTAATTTGTAAAAGCTCTTACAATCTGTTGCGCAAATTCCAAACATCGTGTTACTGTACAGCCAAATATTGGATTTACTTTAATGCAGTACCCCCAAGCACAGCTCTGGGCAGCAACATAGTGAAGTAAATGAGGTAACACTACTCTCACAAAAAGACTGAAATTCACTTTAACACTTGTTGGTCTTTTGGATTAATCTGTTCACTCTGTCCATGACATTCTGAGCACATTGTCCAATTTGTTGTACGTGGATTTCAATCCCTCTGCCTTTGCAGTTTGGACATTTTTCCACAGTTCCTTGCTTACCTCCACAACCATCACATTTGTCACAAATTACATTTTTCTTCAACGCCGGCTTCCTTGTTGCTCTGTTGTAAAGATCTTCAAGTGAAACAGCCAACTGGTGAACAACATCCTTACCTCTTTTCTCCCTTTGCTTTCTGCCACCACCACCACCAAAGAACATGTCAAAGATGACCATGAGCGAGGAGAAACCACCACCCCTTACTTCTCCTTCCTTAATGGCTTGTTCACCACCTTGGTCATAGAGGTCTCGCTTCTTAGGGTCTAACAAAACCTCATAGGTCTATGATATAAGCTTGAACCTTTTCCCCTTTATGTTAAGTGAGTGGGCAAACTTGGCAGATGGAATATAATGTGGGAAAATGTGAGGTTATGTACTTTGGCAAGAAGAATAGAGGAGCTGAATAATATTTAAATGGAGAAAAACTGCAGAAGGCTGCAGCACAGTGGGATTTGGGAGTCCTTTTGCATGCATCTCAAAAAGCTAACATGTAAGTTCAACAGGTAATAGGGAAGGCAAATGGAATGCTGGCCTTTATTTCAAAGGGAATAGAGTATAAAAACAAGGAGGTCTTGCTAAAACTATGCAAGGCATTAGTTAGACCACACCTAGAATACTGCGAACAACTTTGATCCCCTTACCTAAGGAAAGATATACTGGCATTGGAGGCAGTCCAGAGAAAGTTCACTAGATTGATCCCAGGTGTGGAGGGATTTCCTTATGAGGAGAGGTTGAGTTGGTTGGGCCTGTATTCAAGTTTAGAAGAATGAGAGTCGACTTTATTGAAACATATAAGATTCTTAGGAGGCTTGACAGAGTAGATGCTGAGAAGTTGTTTCCCCTTGTGGGAGAGTCTAGGACCAGAGGACATAATCTCAGAGTAAGGGGGCACCCATTTAAAACAGAGATGAGGAGAAATTTCTTCTCTGAGTCAATCTATGGAATTCTTTACTGCAGAGGGCTGTAGAAGCTGGGTTGTTAAGTACATTCAAGGCTGAGATAGACAGATTTTTAATCAGTAAGGGAATCAAGGGTTATGGGGACAAGGCAGGAAAGTGGAGTTGAGGATTATCAGATCAGCCATGACCTCATTGAATGGCGGAGCAGACTCGATGGGCCAAATGGCCTACTTCTGTTCCTACGTCTTATGGTCATTTCATAGGTCAAGCAAAGCATCATCTCGAATCTTAGTAGCAATGTACTGATCATTGTAATGCATTGGCTGACCTGTTTGGATGGATAACCATAAATTTGTACACGAGTTTAAGATTTTTCTGTTTGTTTGTACTCCATTAAAGTGTGGATTTAGTCAGTGAGTGTTGATAGGTTATCAGATTTTGGTAGGAGTCTGAACCTAAGGCTCTGCTTCCAGCACCTGCCTTCATACACGTGCACTTTCCAGCAGGGATCACTGGAAAACAGTCATGAGTGGGAGTTGGATTTCCATATGCCTGGTTTTGGGATACTAAGTCCAGCTGCAGTGTGCCATCTGTTGTTCCACTGAGATCTGCTGTAGTACAGGTTGGAAAATGGACAACTTTGTTGAAACCATAAATTAACTGATGCCCTCTTACAATAACTGTCTGGGGCAGCTTGAGAATTGTCGCTGTTGTTGAGTCAGTAACCAATGTGTTTGGACAGGCCTGATTTATTGTACTAGATTTGGCTGGAGTTGTGACATCTTGACATTGTGCTCTGAGCTGAATTTCTTCCTTCACCCTTCCACTTGAAATGTTTTCACTCTGCAAGTTGCTAAAAGTGCAAGCTGATAATGGTGCAGTGAGATAATAGGGCGACTGGAGCCCTGATGAGCTAAGGGACCAAAGAAAATATATTTGTACGTTGGGAAGAAACGGGAATGACAGAGAAGGAAATAAAAGGAATCAGAGTCACTTCAGGTACAGAAAGAGGAAGAAAGATTGGAATGAGAGAAAGGAAAAGCAAGTTTTTTTTTAAAAAAAAACCTTCCCATTTCAAGTTCTCTAGTAACTGACTGCCTGTAGGAATGAGACTGCAGAATTTCAGTTGTTCCCTTTCTAGGCTGGAAGGGTTGAGTGACATCGTAAGATCATAAACTTTATTATTAAAGATACTTTTTAGAAAGGAAGATTTGCATTTTTATAGCACTTAAAACCACCAGACATCTCAAAGTGCTCTACAGCCAATGAAGTAATTTTTGACGCGCAGTCACTGTTGTAATGTAGGAAGCGCAGCAGCCAATATGTGCTCAGTAAACTGCCACAAACAGCAATGTGATAATGAGCACATAATCTGGTTTTGTAATGTTGATTAAGGGATAAATACTAAATAATAGTAAATAAATAGTAAAAGCCTTAATTTTCTGCAGTGATGTGCAATTCACAGAATATCTCTTCCTCACCATAAATTACTGAAGGATTTACACATTAATTTTGCTAAATGAACACATTCACCCAGATTTTGTTTAATAATAATATGTTCCTGTAGCTTGCAAATCTGTTTCCCCTAGTTAAGCAATCAATATTCTGTTCAAATACACCAAAAGATAAAACAAGTGTGCACTAATAATTGTAATTGATTTTTTAGCATTTATATATTTACTGCAATCTGTTAATATTGAGAGGGTTAATAAATCTCTTCTAGAAGAGTGGTAAATGAATGCTGATTGTGCATTCAGTCCTGTTCATTGTGTTCCTGTAGCTTAGCAGATTTGTTGAAGTAAATGTGATTCTTATTCACACTCTAGCTGAAACGTTGGCCTTGTGCAATAATGCTTTGAATATTGTGAACTTCTATGCATGGTACTTTTGTCTGAACAATGTCTAGCTTTGGTGATTAGAAGAGTGAGAGACCGTCTTTCATTTACTCGAATTTGAGGCGATGCAGGATAAAAGGTAACTGTTCAGCCAGACAGATTTCTGTAATTAAAAATTTGAGGGAGTATTTTTTTCAGTTAGCACGCAGTTTATTTTAAATTAACCATTTGGCAAAGAAGCTTGACTGCCTAAATAGCCAGTGTCGAGTTCTCCTTCATTTAGTTGACAAGTTTAAGGAAACTCTTAGCTGTACCACTGTGACAATGCTCAATTGGTGCTCATGTGTATTGCTGGATTTTGTTTAAATTAGATTACTGATTTGGGTATCTTGTAAAGGTGATATTGGAGTATCTCATCCATGGAGATTATAAGGACAGGTTACCACAGATAGTAATGGGTAATTTATACTTTAATTCAATTTTGACCTAGAATGTAAAATAAAAATTGGGCAGCAGTATCTATAATGTAGACATTTTGTTGGGCATCTTTGGGATGCACATGCATCCAATGAGTCAACACAAACAGACATTTCAGAAATTTGGGAAAGCAAATCTCCTTAAGGAATGGAAAGCTAAAATGCTGATATTGGGTTAGCTTATTGGATAGATGTAATCAATGGATTAATGTTCATGGTTTCCCATTTACATTACTCACGCTAATATTGTTAGCTTAGTATTTGAACTAGCAGTTGTCTAGCATGGGTTGGTGTGGATGTGCAATTGGCTAGTGATGACATTACAATGCAAGAGCGCACACTCTACAGATTTAGTAAAATTTACCATGGTAACAACACTTTGAAAAAAAATCTGGCACAAGAGTGCACACTGCCTGCCTACCAATAGTTAATAGCTTTTGGGCATCCTAAAGCAGGCTGTCTAACTATATTTAAATGCTGTTTAAATGTGGTGAGGAATATAAAATGGCTTAGTACTTTCAAATTGACTAATCATTTAAGTTTCCTTCCTTTTTAAGAAACCCCAATTAACTGACTGAGGGACAGACAATGCCTATTCTTGGACTTGTGGCCACAATGTGTCTCAGTTCTCAGGTTCAGAAAACTTCCAGACTGGGTAGTTAAGTGACAAATGAACTTTAACATGGGTAAATGTGAGGTGCTACACTTTGGTAGGAAAACTAGAAGCAAAACTAACACCGTAGAAAATAAGAAAGTGATTGGGGAAGAAGAGCAAAGGCATACCAATGAGCAAATCATTAAAAGCAGCATTGTAGGCTAGCAAGGTAATTAAAAATGCTATCAAAGCCCTGTAATTTATGGATGTAGAATTCAAAAATAGTCATATGTTAAACTTGTAAAGCATGCTGGTCAGACCACACTTCAGACTGTGCACAGTCCTGGTATCCATAATATAAAAAGGACATATAAGCACTAGAGAAAGTGAAAAGAATATTTACTAGGTACCAAACTGAGAGATGACAGCTATCAGGAAAGATTGTACATGTTGGAGCTTTTTTCCTTTAGAAAATAGAAGACTTAGAGATCTTTACAATTATGAATTGGTTGGTCAGGGGGGATGTGCAGTGAATGTTTCCATTTGTGGGGAAAGTCCAAAACTAGGGGTTATATATAGATACAGGATCATGTCATGTGTGCTCTGCCCACAGGCAGGTCTGTGATTCATTGTCTGCTGATGCATCATAGAGTTACTAATAAATCCAATAAGGTTAAAAAGGGAAATGTCTTCGTTTAAAGTAATTAGAATGTGGTTCAGGTGTTATGGCACAGCTGATGGTAAGTGCCAGCTGCTTAAATCCCAGAGGGAAGCTTGAAACAGCTGCCAAAACAGTTTTTGCAATTTGTATAGTATGAGGAGCAGTTCTGAAATCAGGAAATTATTTCCCTGACTACTTGTGATGATTTTATAGTAAACATTTATTAAGAGAATAAAGAGAGAAAAAAAAACACAATTACATTTAAACAGAAGAATGGCTTCACACAGTAAACAGTACTTTAAACAGTTCCACAAATCTTATCTTAACTACCCTCAGAGCTAACCTTTCACTTTTCTGTTCATCAACTATCCTTATAGATTTTAAAATCTATAGAAGTACAGTAATTTTACCCCACAGTGCTTTTTCCTTGGGGTGTCCTCTGAGGCTGACAGCACCTGGTTCTTTCAGTCTGGCCTTGTTCACACTGTCTTCTGGGAGTTCTGACCAGCTACCCTGTTGTCTCCTGGGAGATCTCAGCCGCTACCCCCTCACCTAGGCTTCAGTATTTCCTTAAATGCATTCCTTCCCTTTCATCTCTCTATTGTTTCAACCAGTCTCTTCAGAAATGCTTTCTTCTCAGAATTGATTATATTTTTCTTTAGCTCTTAGACTTGTAAAAAACAAACTTACCCTTTCTTTACCTCACTTCCTTACACCTTTTTTACAACCCACATATATCCCCCTTTAAACTAAAACAACTCAATTCAACTATTCCTGTTATTGCTTTATGTAAAACTCTGATTGAAGTTCCTCTTGGTTCATTAACATATCAAAACTACTTCTTATGGATAAACTTCAGACCTTGCCATCATTCTAGCTCTTAATCCAATTACAGCCTGACTTCCAGTACATAAAAAAATATGCCAGGGTTATTACCAGAAGAAAAATGTTACAGTTTCTTGACAAAAACAGAATTACCTGGAAAAACTCAGCAGGTCTGGCAGCATCGGCGGAGAAGAAAAGAGTTGACGTTTCGAGTCCTCATGACCCTTCAGCAGAACTGAGTAAAGTTAGGAGAGGGGTGAAATATAAGCTGGTTTAAGGTGGGGGGAGAGAAGTTGGGGTGGGGGTGGTTGTAGGGACAAGCAAGCAGTGATAGGAGCAGATAATCAAAAGATGTCACAGACAAAGGAACAAAGACGTGTAAAAGGTGGTGATATTATCTAAGAGAATGTGCTAATTAAGAATGATGGCAGGACACTCAAGGTACAGCTCTAGTGGGGGTGGGGTGGAAAGACTGACAGGGCATTACAGTTATAGATTTAAAAATAATGGAAATAGGTGGGAAAAGAAAAATCTATATAAATTATTGGAAAAAACAAAAGGGAGGGGTAAGAGACGGAAAGGGGGTGGGGATGGGGTAGGGAGTTCAAGATCTAAAGTTGTTGAATTCAATATTCAGTCCGGAAGGCTGTAAAGTGCCTAGTAGGAAGATGAGGTGCTGTTCCTCCAGTTTGCGCTGGGCTTCACTGGAACAATGCAGCAAGCCAAGGACAGACATGTGGGCAAGAGAGCAGGGTGGAGTGTTAAAATGGCAAGCGACAGGGAGGTTTGGGTCTTTCCTGCGGACAGACCGCAGGTGTTCTGCAAAGCAGACGCCCAGTTTAAGTTTGGTCTCTCCAATGTAGAGGAAACTGCATTGGGAGCAACGAATACAGTAGACTAAGTTGGGGGAAATGCAAGTGAAATGCTGCTTCACTTGAAAGGAGTGTTTGGGCCCTTGGACGGTGAGGAGAGAGGAAGTGAAGGGGCAGGTGTTGCATCTTTGTTCCTTTGTCTGTGACATCTTTTGATTATCTGCTCCTATCACTGCTTGCTTGTCCCTATAACCACCCCTACCCCAACTTCTCTCCCCCCACCCCCACACCTTAAACCAGCTTATATTTCACCCCTCTCCTAACTTTACTCAGTTCTGCTGAAGGGTCATGAGGACTCGAAACGTCAACTCTTTTCTTCTCCGCCGATGCTGCCAGACCTGCTGAGTTTTTCCAGGTAATTCTGTTTTTGTTTTGAATTTCCAACATCCGCAGTAGTTTTTTGTTTTTATTACAGTTTCTTGTTTTCTTGACACAGTTGAGTAGCTTAGATGCCAACATAAATGTTGCTCACCAAATTAGAAATAAACCAGTTAAATGATTTGTGTCAAGTCTGCTCTATCCAGATATTCACTCAATTTACCTTGAGAGAAATTGAAGAAATGCATGTGAGAAATGCTGATACCTGATTCAGGGCACGAGAGATTATTATTTTACACCCCAAGTCATACTATCTTACGGGCGAGGGTCAACTCCCATAAACATAAGACACTCAGTTCATCCACAGATGCAACTGAACCTGAATAAGAACAATCGACCAGAATTTGAAATATGCACAGGAAAACTTTGAACATTAATAGAGCTGTTTGTTTTGCTTTCACAGTCACAGATGAAGATACGGTTAAGCGTTACTTTGCCAAGTTTGAAGAGAAGTTCTTCCAGTGTTGTGAGAAGGAACTTGCCAAAATCAACACATTCTATTCAGGTAACTTTTGACGGAGAAGGAAAGTCAAGGCGGAATACTTTTTGTTCAAGGTTCTATATTTGTGTGCAAAAATAAGGAACAAATATACATGTTATCTGTGATAAAATATTGTTGAATTTGGTGTCTCTCAAAAATCTGCTATTTTAGGCCTCTCTCCATATCTACCCTGGCTTGTTGTGAATCCTGGATTACGGGCAGACGAACAATGACAGATAGGGAAAGATCCTCCAGTCGTCCAGTCTGACCCACACAATTGTGATATCTTGTGTATCAAAATAATATAAAATCTCGACCCCACTTAAAACCGTGCGCTCTCCTGGGAGAGGTGAACAAACCAGGTAAAATTCCAGTCCAAATTCTGGAGGAAAACCTGGGAAATCCCTCCTCTTAGGTGTTCAAAACTATCCCAGGGATCAATCTGGCCCTGATGATTACTTACAGTTAATTATCTTTTGAATAAGATAATCTCCACCTCAGCCAGATATATGTTAGAAAAAGAATTCTGCAAATCAGCACCCACACCACAAACCAGCCAGTTCTACAGGTTCCTATTCTCAGGGAAAAGAACTTAAAAATTGTGACCTCAGGTCCTCCCTAACCTATTTAATTGGAACAGGCTGTCTACTCAAGCACAATCAAATCCTTTCTTAATCTAACAAACCTTTTAACAAACAGATTACCCACTAAGTCTACCTTTCTCTAAACTATGGGATCCCAGCCTATCTCAATAATTGTTCCAAACTGGGAATTAATCTACTCTACTCTACACCTTTTCAAAGTTTCAATTTCACCCGCCATGTGAGGAGATGAAAACTGATACTATATTCTCACTGAGGCCTAGTACTTCGTTCTTTAGCCAGTTGTCCTGTAAATGCCACCCCAACACAGTATTTGCTCTGGATATTGTTTAATGGCATTGCATGTGAACCTTTTGAAATCTATGCACTAGATCACTCAGATCGCTCTCTTTCTCACCTTTTATTGCTTTTCCCTGTATGTATATTGAGTATTAAGTATTGTTAAGTTATTGAGTATTGCCCAGATGCACAACAGTATACTTTTCTAAATTAAACATAATGTGCCCATCCCTAACTCACCTAGATTCATTAAACCATCGAGCATTCTATGCAGTCCTGACTTCAGCGCAAATCTTAGTATCATCTGAAATTTTTCAGATAGAACTCCCAACACCCACATCTAGACCATTAACAAATATAGTAAAAGGCAACAGTCCTGGCAGTGGTCCTCGTAGGATACCATAGTGATCAGCCTTCAAACAGATCCAAACCCACCTGTAACTTTTCTATTTGGAAGTAGCAGCCACTGGGGATAGTTTGAGTGCGATGATACTCCAAGTGCGACATGACAGGCTGAGGCCAGTGGCTTATGCCTCCCGAGTCCAGATAGAGGTAGAGAGGGACTACTCAAATTATGAACACCATCTCTTGGTGACCTACTAGGCTGTGAAACATTTTCAGTCTTTTACAGGGTCACCCTTAGTTACCTTATCACCTGTCACACCCTAACACAGATGTTACTGGGCAGCAGGATAAAAGATGAGACAGTGAGTAGCAACTGCATTGCCTATTGGACATTGTTGCTCTCCCAAATGAACTTGGGGGTGGAAAGATTGGCGAACCGAAGCTGGCCCAGAACATGATCTATCCCGGAACAGACCACGTGTGCTCAGTAGAAGGTATATGGGATGTAGATGTTGGGTTCTGGACCGGGAAACACCCAACAGGGAGAGACATTTATGTGGATGGGTCCAGCTCTGTTACAAACGGAGACTGGAGGACAGGGTGTGGAATTTATGACCCGGAGACTGGGATAGAGAAGGCTATAAAACTCCCCACTACATTGAGCATGCAGCAGACCCAGCTAGCAGCTGTAGCCTATGTGATTACGCACCCCTAGGAATTCCCGACCCTCTAATCCATGTACTCAGATTTGATGTTCACTTGTAGTTCCTGTACTAAATATTTGGCAATATGGGCCAGGCGAGGATTCAAGTCCACAGACAGGAACCCATTGGTAACAGCCCCACTGCTAAAAACAATACTGAGTGTCATGGGCAACAGAGGGGAATATTATATCCAGAAGGTGAAAGCGCACTCAAAAACAGAACCTAAATGGGCAGCCAACTAGAAGGCCAACGAGTTGGCGAGGAAGGAGACCAGGGAAAGAATGTTTTGGGGCCCGTACCCATTGGGACAGATTGCTGCTTTAAGGGGAAAAGAGTGCCCACAGAAGGTAAATCTGCCCCCCAGATCTGACCCAGGTCTAAGCGCAAGATGTGGTTCTGAAGGCAAGAATCAAGAAAAAGGTAGAGTGGGAACCAATTGAAGGTCCTTTTGGAATGGACGATGTAGTGGTTAAGGAAGAGATGCTGTTTAAAGGGGAAAAGGGGATCGTGCCCGCACAGTGCCAGAAGGAATTTATACATCTAGCCCATGGGGGCTCAGGAGCTAGAACTCCAGGGCTGGAGATGACCTGGAGGAGAACAGAAGAGGTGGGTTGGTGGCCTTATCTCAGGGAAGAGGTAAGGGAATACTGCAATAGATGCTTGGTGTGCGCTGCTCATAACCCAGATTCCCGCCACAGAAAAGCCCCACTGGAACATACTAGAAGGGTGGAAAGACCCAGGCAATCCAGACTTCATTGGGCCATTGCCCACCACAAATCAGGCAACAAATATTGCCTGGTGCTAGTGGATGTCTTTTCCAAATGTGTCGAAGCCTTCCCTTGTAAAACAGCCACAACACTGACCACCACTAGGAACTTGGTAAGGCACGTGTTCTCCCGAAGGGGACTGCCTCAGATCGTGGGGTCAGATCAGGAGAGCCATTTCATGGGACAAGTTTTGAAAGCCACCCTGAAACACTCAGGGATACAGGGGAAATGGCATGTGGCCCACAACTCTCAGTCATCAGGTATAGTCGAGAGGTAAGGAATGGGGAGGATACAATAAAATTCATTGGTGTAGCATATAGACCACCAACTTGTGGAAAGGATGTGGAGAAACAAATTTGCAAAGAAATTACGGAGAGGTGCACAAGTTATAGAGTAATTATAATGGGGGACTTCAATTATCCAAATATAGACTGGGAAAAGAATAGTACAAAAGGACAAGAGGGGTGAGAGTGCCTGGAATGTGTTCAAGATAATTTTCTACAGCAGTATTTTTTTTCAATCCAATGAGAGGACATGTACTTTTGAACCTGGTTCTGGAGAATGAATTGGCCCAAGTGGATCAGATATCAGTGGGAGAGCCTCTAGGGGACAGTGACCATAGTATCATAAGGTTAATTTAGGTTAATCATGGAAAAGGACAGCGAACAACCCAGAGCAGGGATAATTAACTAGAGAAACCAACTTCAATGGGATGAGAATGCATCTGAGTTGAATGAGTTGGAATCAAATGGTCTCAGAGAAGATGGTGGCTGATCAATGGGCCACCTTCAAAGAAAACGTATTGCAGACAATATCAAGGTATATTCCCTGGAAGGGGAAAGGTAGGAAAAATAAATCCAGAGCGCCCTGGAAGACGAGAGAGGTAGAGGTGAAGATGAAAAGGAAAAAGTGTACGTAGGACAGATGTCAGGTAGAAAATACAATGGAGAATCAGGCTGAATATAGAAGGACCAGAGGGGAAGTGAAGAAACTAATAAGAAAAGCAAGGAGAGAACATGAAAAGAGGCTGGCAGCAAACATAAAAGGAAATCCCAAGGTCTTCTATAAAGGGGTGGTAATAGAAAGAGTAGGGCCGATTAGGGACAAAAAAAGGGGCTTGCATGTGGAGGCTGGAGAGACAATAGAGGTATTGAACGAGTACTTTGCATCTGCCTTTACAAAGGAAGAACTTGCTACCCAGGCCAAGGTGATAGAGGACGTAACTGGTACACTAGAAGAACTTGCAATCGAGAGGAAGGAGGTGTTGGAAAGGCTATCTTTACTTAAAGTAGATAAGGTACCAGGACCCAGATGAGATGCATCCAAGGGTACTGAGGGAAGTGAGTGGAAATTGCAGAGGCACTAGTGATAATCTTCCTGTCTTCCTTAGACACGGGAGGTGCCAGAGGACTGGAGATCTGCGAATGTTATGCCCCTGTTCAAAAAGGGGTGCAAGGATAAAGCTGGCAACTACAGATCAGTCAGTTTGACCTCAGTGGTAGGAAAACTTCTGAAAACTATAGTACAGGATAAAATCAATAATCACTTAGACAAGTGAAGGATAATTAAAGAAAGCCAGCATGGATTCATCAAGGAAAAATCATGTTTAACTAATGCTGGAGTTTTTTGAGGAGGTAGCAGAGAAGGTTGATAAAGAAAATGCTATTGATGTGGTGTATATGGATTTTCAAAAGGCATTTGATACAGTGCCACACAACGACTTGTGAGAAAAATTCTAGCTCATGGAATAAAAGGAAAAGTAGGCACTTGGATAAGAAATTGGCTGAGTGACAGGAAACAGAGTAGTGATAAATGGTTGTTTTTCAGATTGGAGGAAGGTTTGTAGTAGAGTTCCTCAGGGGCCAGCGTTGAGACCCTTGATCTTCCTGATATATATTAATAACTTAGACTGTGGCGTACAGGGCATGATTTCAAAATTTGCAGATGATACGAAGATCGGAAATGTTGTCAACTGTGATGGGATAGTCTTGAACTTCAAAAGGGCATAGACATGTTGGTGGATTAGGCAGACAAGTGGCAGATGAAGGTCAATGCAGAGAAATGAGAGGTGATTCATTTTGGCATGAAAGATATGGTGAGGCAGTATAACATAAAAGGAGAACCTCTAAAGGAGATGCAAGAACAGAGGGACCTCAGTGTATATGTACATAGGTCATTGAAGATGGCAAGGCATGTTGAGAGAGTAGTTAATAAAGCATATAGTACCTTAGGCTTTATTAATAGGGGCATTGTACAAGAGTAAGGAGGTCATTTTGAACGTGTATAAGACACTAGGCCTCACCTGGAGTACTGTGTCCAGTTCTGGGCACCATACTTAAGGAAGGATGTGAAGGCATTGGAGAGAGTACAGAGGAGATTCACAAGAATGATAACTGGGATGAAGAACTGTAGCTATGAGGATAGATTGGAGAGATTGGGGCTGTTTCCCTTGGAGAAAAGAAGGCTGAGAGGAAACTTGATAGAGATATCATGGGCCCCAGCTATGCCTGTCTCTTTATGGGGTATGTGGAACATTCCTTGTTCCAGTCCTACTCCGGCCCCCTCCCACAACTCTTTCTCCGGTACATCGATGATTACTTCGGTGCTGCTTCATGCTCTCGTCGGGACCTGGAAAAATTTATTAATTTTGCTTCCAATCTCCACCCCTCCATCATCTTCACATGGTCCATCTCTGACACTTCTCTTCCCTTCCTTGACCTCTCTGTCTCAATTTCTGATGATAGACTGTCCACCAATATCCATTACAAGCCTACCGACTCCCACAGCTACCTCGACTACAGCTCCTCACACCCCGCTTCCTGTAAAGACTCCATCCCATTCTCTCAGTTCCTTCGCCTCCGTCGCATCTGTTCTGATGACGCTACCTTCAAAAACAGCTCCTCTGACATGTCCTCCTTCTTCCTTAACCGAGGTTTTCCATCCACGGTCGTTGACAGGGCCCTCAACCGTGTCCGGCCCATATCCCGCGCATCCTCCCTCACGCCTTCTCCTCCTTCCCAGAAACATGATAGGGTCCCCCTTGTCCTCACTTATCACCCCACCAGCCTCCGCATTCAAAGGATCATCCTCCGCCATTTCCGCCAACTCCAGCATGATGCCACCACCAAACACATTTTCCCTTCACCCCCCTTGACGGCATTCCGTAGGGATCGTTCCCTCCGGGACACCCTGGTCCACTCCTCCATCACCCCCTACTCCTCAACCCCCACTTATGGCACCTCCCCATGCCCACGCAGAAGAAGCAACACCTGCCCCTTCACTTCCTCTCTCCTCACCGTCCAAGGGCCCAAACACTCCTTTCAAGTGAAGCAGCATTTCACTTGCATTTCCCCTAACTTAGTCTACTGCATTCGTTGCTCCCAATGCGGTCTCCTCTACATTGGAGAGACCAAACGCAAACTGGGCGACCGTTTTGCGGAACACCTGCGGTCTGTCCGCAAGAAAGACCCAAACCTCCCTGTCGCTTGCCATTTTAACACTCCACCCTGTTCTCTTGCCCACATGTCTGTCCTTGGCTTGCTGCATTGTTCCAGTGAAGCCCAACGCAAACTGGAGGAACAGCACCTCATCTTCCGACTAGGCACTTTACAGCCTTCTGGGCTGAATATTGAATTCAACAACTTTAGATCTTAAACTCCCCCTCCCCCCATCCCCACCCCGTTTCTTTTCCCCCCCCCACCCGCCTTTTTTTTCAATAATTTATATAGATTCTTCTTTCCCCACCTATTTCCATTATTTTTAAATCTAAAACTAAAACCTTTAGTCTTTCCACCCCACCCCCACTAGAGCTGTACTTTGAATATCCTGTCTTGCATTCTTAATTAGCACTTTTCTCAGACAAAGACCACCACCTTCAACACCTCTTTGACCCTTTTGTCTCTGACATCTTTTGATTATCTGCTCACACCACACCCTCAATGTGTCTCTTCCCCCCCACCCACCTTAAACCAATTTATATTTCTCCCTTGTTGAAACTATGCTTCAGTTCTGCTGAAGGGCCATGAGGGCTCGAAACGTTGACTGATTTCTTCTCCACCAATGCTGCCAGACTTGCTGAGTTTTTCCAGGTAATTCTGTTTTTATTTTGTGTTAGAGATATTCAAGATCCTGATTGGAATGGACAGGGTAAATAATGAGAAACTGTTCCTACTCAAAATAACATCAAAAACTAGAGGGCACAGATTCAGAATAATTAGCAAAAGATGTAAATGTGATGAGGAAAATTTTTTTCTCCCAGAGGGTGGTTGGAGTCTGGAACAAACTTCCTGAAAGGGTGGTGGAGGCAGGTTCGGTTGAGGTATTCAAAAGGGATTGCTACCTGAAAAGAGAGAATGTGCAAGGTTACAAGGATAATGCAGGAGAGTGGGAATACGTGGAATGCTCCTTCAGGGAGCCAGTGCCGACTTGATGGGCTGAATGGCCTCCTTCTGCACTTGTAAAGATACTGTGATACTTTCCAGCCAGTTCTCAATCCAGCTCGAAATATTACCACTGTTACAGTCAGGTGAGGAGAGGTATGATGGCTCCCTCTTTTCCCACTCATTGTTTGACCGCAAGATTTTTTTTCGAAGAATATGCTTTCCAATTCGGTGAGTGTTTAACTGTGTAAGTGCTGTGACTGTAAAAGACACACACAGGCAGGCTTCCAGATTATTTTTCTTGAGGATTTTCATAATGTTTAGTAAAATACTGTTTATAGTGAGCATGGTGTCGCTAAAATAGAAGCTTCAGCAAATGTATGTATTTTAATATTTATCATAGAATGGTTACAACATATAATGAGGCCATTCAGCTGCTTCTCTCTAAGAGCAACCCAGCTAGTCCCACCACCATGCCCTTTCCCTGTTGCTCTATTTTTTTTTCTCAGGTGCTTTTCCAATTCCAGTTGAAACCCATGATTGAATCTGCCTCCTCCTGGGTTCCACCAGGGTCACTCAGCTTCTGACCTCATTACAGCCTTGGCACAGACAAAAGAGCTAAACTCCAGAGGTGGAGCAAAGTGAGAGTGACTGCCCTTGACATCAAGGCAGCATTTGACTGAAAGTGGCATCAAGGGGCCCGAGCAAAACTGGAGTCAATGGGAATCGGGGAAAACTCTTCCCTGATTGGAGTCATGCCTAGCACAAAGGAAGATGGTTGGGGTTGTTGGAGGTCAATCATCTCAGTTCGAAGACATCACTGCAGGAATTCCTCAGGGTAGTGTCCTCAGCTCAACCATCTTCAGATGCTTCATCAATGACCTTCCTTCCATCATAAGGTCGGAAGCGAGGAGGTTCGCTGATGATTGCGCAATGCTCAGCACCATTCGCGACTCTTCAGATACTGAAGCAGTCCATGTCCAAATGCAGCAAGACTTGAACAATATCCCGGCTTGGGCTGAAAAGTGGCAAGTAACATTGCCTGGCACTTGTGTGGCACGAATGACCATCTCCAACAAGAGAGAATCTAACCATCACTCCTTAACATTCAACGGCATTACCATTGCTGAATCCCCCACTATCAACATCCTGGGGTTACCATTGAACAGAAACTGAACTGGACTAGCCATATAAATACTGTGGCTACAAGAGT
The DNA here is from genome assembly GCF_964194155.1 of Cetorhinus maximus. NCBI lineage: Eukaryota > Metazoa > Chordata > Chondrichthyes > Lamniformes > Cetorhinidae > Cetorhinus > Cetorhinus maximus. The sequence continues at coordinate 77,804,349 of NC_135895.1, read as the reverse complement.
AGGTCAAAGGCTAGGAATCCTGCAGTGAATAAATCACCTCCTGACTCCCCAAAGCCGGTCCACCATCTACAAGGCAAAAGTCAGGAGTGTGATGGAATACTCTCCCCTTGCCTGGATAAGTGTAGCTCCAACAACATTGAAGAAGCTTGACACTATCCAGGCCAAAGCAGCCTGCTTGATTGGCATCCCTTTCCACAAACATTCACTCCCTCCACCACCGACGAACAGTGTACCATCTACAAGATGTACAGCAAAAACTCACCAAGGCTCCTTAGGCAGCACCTTCCAAACCCACGACTGCTACCTCCTAGAAGTACAAGGGCAGCAGATAGATTGGAATGCCACCACCTGAAAGTTCCCCTCCAAGCTACTCACCATCCTGACTTGGAAATATATCACTGTTCCTTGGCTGTCGCTGGGTCAAAATCCTGGAACTCCCTCCCTACCAGCACTGTGGGTGCACCTACACCACATGGACTGCAGCAGTTCAAGTAGGCAGCTCACCACTACCTTCTTGAGGCAATTAGGGATGGGAAATAAATGCTGGCTGAGCCAGCGATGGCCTCATCCCGTAAATGAATGAAAGAAACTCTGTGCATAACCACTCATTCCATAAAAATAGTTCCTCCTCATGTCACCATCGATTCTTTTGCAAGTCATCTTAAATCTTCTGGTTTTCAACTTTTCCACTAATGGGAACAGTTTCTCCCTGTCTGCTCGGTCCAGACCCCTCATGATTTTGAACACCTCTATCAAATCTCCTCTCAACCTTCTCTTTAAGGAGAGCAATTACAATTTCTCCAGTTTATCCACATAACTGATGCCCCTCATTCCTGGAACTATTCTTGTAAATCTTTCTTGCACCCTGATTAAAGCCTTCATATCCTTAAGTACCATGCCCAGAGTTTAATACTGCTTGCTTTTGTACTGAAGCCCATTATCCCGTATATCTTTTGAACCACTTTCAACCTGCCCTGCCACCTTCAGCAATTTGTTCACATATACCCCCAGATCTCGCAGAGATCTCTGTTCCTGCATGCCCTTTAGAATTGTACCGAAAATTTTAAAAGCCTCCCCTTATTCTTCCTTCCAAATCTTCCTACCAAAATGTACCACTTCACACTTCTCCATATTAAATGTAATCTGCCACGTTTCCCCTTTCCACCAACCTGTCTTACAGTTCACAATTGTTCCAAACTTTGTGTCACCTGCAAATTTTGAAATTTGTGTCCTGCACAGCGAAATCTAAGTCATTACTATATATATCCAGAGAAACATTATTCCTAGTACTAACCTTCCTCTGGCCTGAAAAACAACTGTTCACTGTTGCCTGTCACTTATCCAACTTCATATCCGTGCTGTCACCATCCCTTTTATTCCATGGGCTTCAACTTTGTTCTGTATGGAAATACATTCAGTTGGCTCCAAAGCATCAACAAGGTAATTGTCCATTTCTTGGTAGGATATTGGTACAGTGCAGAAGAAACTGTGAAAGTACAGTGCAAACTTTAAAGAAGCTGGAGTAATGAGCAGAAATAGAAGAGTTGGACTCCACCTGGTGGTGCACTGATCACAGGCTAGAAAATCCAAATAAATAAAAGCAAAATACTGCGGATGTTGGAAATCTGAAATAAAAACAAAAGTGCTGGAAAGGTTCAGAAGGTCTGGCACATCTGTGGAGAGCGAAACTTTGAGTTGAATCTGACTGTTCTTCAGAAAAACCAGTGTTTGATTCTCAGCTTTTGCCGAATAAACTGATCTCAACATCTGCTCCATGCTTGAGTCGACCTCAGCATCTTTGGACTTGGAAGGGGAAATCTCAGTAGTGGTTCCCACTCCACAATCCATTTATACATTTTAGGCATCCAGCGAGGGCAGCATTAGGCTCAACAATGGTACTCCTCACAGGCAAAATAGCCTGCCAGCAGTCATTGTTTTATTCTAGCACTGAAGAAATGGTTACTTGCTCACATTACCAGACGGGAGGCTTTTTAAAATTTATTCATGGGGTGTGGGTGTCGCTGGCTGAGCCAGAATTTATTTCCCATCCCTAGCTGCCATTGAGAAGGTGGTGGTGAGCTGCCTTCTTGTACCGCTGCAGCCCATGTGGTGTAGGTATATCCACGGCGCTGTTAGGGAGGGAGTCCCAGGATTTTGACCCAGCAACAGTAAAGGAATGGCGATATATTTCCAAGCCAGGATGGCGAGTGACTTGGAGGGGAACTTCCAGGTGGTGGTGTTCCCATCTACCTGCTGCCCTTGTCCTTCTGGATGGTCATGGTCGTGGGTTTGCAAGGTGCTGTCTAAGGAGCCTTGGTGAATTCCTGCAGTGCACCTTGTAGATGGTACACACTGCTGCCACTGTTTGTCAGTGGTGGAGGGAGTGAATGTTTGTGGATGTGGTGCCAATCAAGCGGGCTGCTTTGTCCTGGACGGTGTCAAGCTTCTGAGTGATGTGGGAACTGCACTCATCCAGGCAAGTGGGGAGTATTCTATCACACTCCTGACTTGCGCCTTGTAGATGCTGGACAGGCTTTGGAGAGTCAAAAGGTGAGTTACTTGCCGCAGGATTCCTAGCATCTGACCTGCACAGTATATTTATGGCTAGTCCAGTTCAGCTTCTGGTCAATGGTAACCCCCAGTCTGTTGATAGTGGGGGATTCAGTGATGGTAATACCATTGAATGTCAAGGGGTGATGGTTAGATTCTCTCTTGTTGGAGATGGCTATTGCCTGACACTTGTCAGCCCAAGCCTGGATATTGTCCAGGTCTTACTGCATTTGGACATGGACTGCCTCAGTATCTGAGGAGCCACGAATGGTGCTGAACATTGTGCAATCATCAGCAAAGATCCCCACTTTTGACCTTATGATGGAAGGAAGGTCATTGATGAAACAGCTGAAGATGGTTGGGCCGAGGACACTACCCTGAGGAACTCTGCACCTGTGGAACTGTAAATGCAAAAAGAAACCCATTCCTTGGAAAGTAGGGGAGAAGGCTATTTTTTAAAAAACTGAGCGAGGAAAGGAGAGGGAGAAAAAAGGCAGAAAAAATTGTGAAAACCTGCAAACTTTGTAATCCAAAAGATTTAATGGTTCAGTTAGAAGAAATGTTTGCCTTCTAAATTCTGTTGTGAGAGATGAAGGTTGCGCGAGTCTCATGGGTTTTTTTTTCAAGCAGCCTGAAGATGATTACACTATTGGATCTCATCTTTTAAAAATTATTCCTATTGCAGCATCTTGCTATTCCTTAAAGGCTCAGTTCCCTGGATTCAACATCATTACTAATTTGGGAGGGGGGTGGCTTGTGTAATTTGGCTTGTTGAGAATTAAAGCTGAGATTCTGGCATTATTAGCGCCAAATGCAGTATAGGCTCTATCTAACTTTAGTGCTGGATTCATTCCAACATAGTCCTTATTTTACTCTCCCTTTTTTTTCCCAACCCTCACCACCTGCCAACAAAATAAACCAAGCAAGAAATTAGCACTGTTAATGGCACAGCTACGTCTCATCTCCCATGTGACTGGTTTGGTGCTTACCTGGGGATTGCTTACCTAGCTCAAGCTATGGTTTGCCCACATCAGTTGCATTACCAACATCAAAATCTTTGTAGAAAGCTCCTAATATCTGATTTTAATTAACAGTAGTGACATAATATTTTCAGTGGTAAGTTAAAGCAGTTGTGAAATTGGCTATTCCAAGATGGAAAATAACATTGTATATGAAGCCATCCATCAATATGTGTGAGCTGCTGAGAGGCAGTTTAGAAGTACTCATTAAAAAAAAGCCATAGCAGAAACCAAACAGAAAAGACCAGTTCACTTCTGGAGTATTCTCCTGTTTCCACAAAGATGGTGGGTGAGGGGAGTCCATTGTCTACTTCGACTTACAAGAAGTTTTCGATAAGGTACCGCAAATTACAAGTTCTCTACAAAATAAAGAGTAAAGCCTTTGATGTTTAGGTAATATATTGAGCTAATTGAAAACTGACTGGCAAGTCAGACAAAAAGCAGTTTTACATGGATTTGGATCTGTTTGGAGATTGGTCACCAGTGGAGTCCCACAGGGATCGGGGTAGGGGATGTTACTCTGTACTTTTTTTTAATGACCCGGGTGTTAGTGCACAATCAAGATCTCTGAGCGTTAGGACTTTAGACAGTGTAGATGAAGGTGGATCTTAAAGTATTGTGAGATCAGGATCGTGACTGGCAAATGATGTTTAATTTGGATGTGTGCAGTGTTATGCATGTGGACGGTGCGAATGTTCAATATTTGTATACCCTTCAGAGAAAAGCATAAGAAAAAGGTGGAGAAAGCATTAGAGAAGAAAGGTTCTCGTGCATAGACCTCTAAAGGTATCTGAGCAATGCCATGAAGCGATAGCTAGAGAAAATAGAGAAATGTGTTGGGATACCTTCATAGGACAATTGAATATAAAACTACTTTGTCCTTGTAGAAGGAAGTTGGTCAAGCCTCACTTGGAATGCTGTTCCCATTTTGATCTCCTCACATAGTGAGTGAAAAGGTGCAGAGGAGGGTCATGAGAACTGTTCCCAGTAAAAAGCATCTTACTTATCAAGATAGATTAAAAGATTGAGACTCTGCACTTTAAAGAAGGATAAATTTAGGGGTGATCTGTTTAAGAATTATAAGATAATGAAGGGAGTAGATTCTGATGGCAGTTTGTTCCAAGTAAATAGATTAGGGAGGGCCAGGAGCCATGATCTTAAGTGGCTCTTTCCACAGAGAATAGTGGACCTTTAGCACAGTCTACCATCTAGTGAAATGCAGTTGTTGTGTTGAATTCCTTCAAGCAAATGCTGGACCTGTTTCTACTTGGGGCAGATCTCACCCATTATTAAAGGTGGATGCTTCAGGGAATGATGGTCTGGACTATTTTGATTTGTCTGCATAGATTGGAGAGGAATTTCCCAGATTTTTACCACTCCTTCCCCCAACCCATATACACTTGGATTTTTATTTGGTTTTTCACCTCTCCCAGGAGATTACATGGTTTTGGCTGGGGTGAACAGTAGTGATAAGTAAGCTGCCACAATTGTGTAGAAAGGACTAGTTGAACCTGAGGGTCTTCATTTGTCTGTTATTGTTTGTATATTTATATTTGGAGATTTGCGTTGGCCTCACAATATCGTCCCATGCTAGTGTTCTAAAGCTGGTGGATAATTAAACGCATTTGAAGAATGTACAAGGTTGGAAGGGCTGTCTCTCCCACAGTTGAAAACTGCACTTTTTTTTTAACCCGGGAAAAGCTGCATGGTGTTTCATGAGACTAATTTGCTTAAATGTTTTAAACTGATGCTGTATGTTTAAGGGTTACCAATATGAACATGGGAAACTGACTCTCAAATGCTGCTCTCCTGCAATCTGGCCACCAGTATGCTAACAGGAAGTGTCTTTCAAGGGAACGACAATCAGGTGCTTGCCTACAGAAAGAATGTAGGTTTTCTTGCACACCTTTCCCAAGTGGCACTCAGTATCCATATGTAATCTATCATATTTTGGATGTCTATTAAGAAATCACAGAACTTATATTTCAGGTACATAACTGCATCTTTAGAACTCTGTTTAGCAGACTTTCTTCTCCTAGGACTGAGTCCGTATTGGTACCAAGGGAAACTAATGTTTAGCAGAGTGTTGATGGGCATGTTTCAAAATGTTTGTTTTATACTTATTTTTAAATAAAATAAACCCAATGCAACCAGACAGCTTTACTTGTATGAGATTGCTCACCGCCAGGAGGTTTAATGAAGAAAAATGCTGCAGCTGTTTGCACCAACGGTCACCAGCATACTGTAAGTAATAATTACACTCTACTTCGGGGTGCCTTTGGGACTGGTGATGCATTTCAACAAACATTACATCAGTTGTTTTCAGGAGACACGAGTTACTTGGCTATTGAGAGAAATGCAATAGATTTTTATGCCTTCAAACAAGGGGGGAGGTGGGTGTCAGTGAGGAGACAAATACCGAGACGTTGCAATAACTTAAAAACTACCCCTGATTTTGAGGGTTGCCAAATATGGCAGTCTACTATTTGCTAGATTCATAAGCACTTGCTATTTTAAGTCACTGTATTAGAAGTGGACAGCAATATGTGCACTGTGCTTTTCAGTATTAGCTGAGTATCAAGTTAGGAAACATCACATGCAGAATGTCAATGCGCTATAGAATCATAGAATAATACAGCACAGAAGGAAGCCGTTCACCGTGTCTGTGGCCGCTCTTTGAAAGTGCTATCCAATAACTCCCATTCCCTTGTTCTTTACCCCCCATAAATAATAGGCCTATACACAGAGACTAAAACTATTCTGTTTGTGTTAGTGTTATTTACACATTACATAGAGACAATAACATATAACAAATTAAATATTTTAAAAAGCCAACAATGGTTAACATACACTTTTTAAAATGTATTAGATAAAATAGAACTTCAAGAATTGGTTTAGTATGTGGATCTCACAAATTTTAATTCACTCATGAATTTGAGATTCTTTCAACTACCAAACAATCCCATTGTCCCTGTGTAAAAGCAAAATACTGCAGATGTTAGAATAGAAACAAAATGCTCGAAATATTCAACAGGCCTGGCAACATCTGTGAAGAGAGAAACTGAGTTAATACTTTGAGTCAAATATGACTCCTCTTCAGAGCTGAAGGAAGGTCAAAATGTGATGGGTTTTCTTCTATTGAAAGTGGGGAGGGGGAGGAAGAACAAAAGGGATGGTCTGGGACAGGGTCGAGGGTGGTAGAGATTAAGCGACAAAGATGTCATGGAACAAAAGGCAAAAGGAGTTGTAATGGCTGTAGTAAAGAAACAAAACATTTGTCCAGAGTGAGTGTGAATGGCAGAGTAATGAGCAGCTCTATATTGTTTTGTACCATTTTGAAGTCTCTGGGTCACCTCCTGACTCCCCAAAGACTGTCCACCATCTACAAGGCACAAGTCAGGAGTGTGATGGCATACTTTCTGCTTGCCTGGATGAGTGCAGCTGCAACAACACTGAAGAAGCTTGACACCATCCAGGACAAAGTAGCCCGCTTGATTGGCACCATATCCACAAACATTCATTCCCTCCATCACCGAACAGTGGCAGCAGTGTTTATCATCTACAAGATGCACTGCAGGAATTCACCAAGGCTCCTTACAAACCCACAACTGCTACCATCTAGAAGGACAAGGGCAATGGATACATGGGAACACCACCGCCTGGAAGTTCCCCTTCAAGCCACTCATCATCTTGACTTGTAAATATATCAACGTTCCTTCACTGTCGCTGGGTTAAAATCCTGGAACTTCCTCCCTAACAGCACTGTGGGTGTACCTACACCACATGGACTACAGAGGTTCAAGAAGGCAGCTCACCACCACCTTCTCGAGGGCAATTAGGGAATGGCAATAAATGCTGACCAGCGACACCTGCATCTCATAAATGAATTTTTAAAAAGTGATGCTGTCAATCACCTCTGATCAAAGACACAATACTTTCTTTGGAACTTCAATAAGCAAATTATCTTATGTTGTCCGAGTGCTGTGGCTCAGTTCATAGCACCCTCGCCTTTGAATCAGAGGGTTGTGGGTTCACGTCCCACTCCCGGAAACCAAGAACTGTGATTGTACTTGAAAGAGTTGCAATCTGTGACTGTTGATAACTCGAAAGAGTTCCAAATGCTTACTTAGGCCTGATGCTGTAGGATTTAAATATACTTTACCTTGATTTAGTTTCCAGATTGAACAACCTTGTTTGGTTCCTGTAGAAGACCCATCTCCCATTCTCCAATTGAAACTTAGAGAGGGAGGAGAGTTTTTTCACCACTTGTTGCACTGGATAGTTTAAAGCAGGCTTGTCCAACCTTTTCGCATCGGGGGCTACATTTCAAAATTTTTCTCACTCAAGGGGCTAATGAGCAAATTTCAGAAGAATAAACTTTGGCACAACAGTGAACATGAATTTCAAAATAAAACTGAGGTATGAAAAGAAACACCTTGTTGAGCAAAAAAACAATGAGTAAGATGAGTGTGTGCGTATGACTCCCAGTTTGAGGGCGCTCATTCACTCACCCTCACCCACAGAGTGGATGAGAGTGCATTACGGTGTCTGTGGGTGAGGGTGAATGAGAACTCTGATACTTGGAGTGAGACAGGCTTATGGGCACACTACGCCCACGCACACCCTCTCCCCACTCTCTTTCTCTCCCTCTCCTCTCTCACATCCCTTCCACATACACTCAGACCCCCCACAAACTCTTTCGCTCCCTCCCCCACACTCTCATACCCCCACACACACTCTCACCACCCCCCACACTCTCACCACCCCCACACACACACTCACACCCCACACACACTCACACACCCCACACTCTCTCAGCCCCGCCCACACTCTTTCGCCCTTCCACACACGCTCACCCTCTCGCTCACACGCTCTCAACTCCCCCTCACTCTCTATCTCAACACCACCCCCCCCACGCACTCACTCAACCCCCCCACACTCTCTCTCACTCACTTTCTCAGATGCCACTGGGCACTGCTCCTGCTGCCTCGTTTTCAGCTTTAGCCCACCTAAGTCCCACTCAAAGTTGCCTGAGATACACTCTGGCTGCTTCGCCGCCTGGGACCCGCTCTGACTGTCTCACATCCCTCAAAACTTCTGCTCCCTGGGCCACGCTCCCCAGGCCCCGAACTCTCCACTGCTGGTATTTGCTGCTCCTCCAATGTAGATGGTTTCTCTCCCACATTTTCTCTCCCACATTTGCTGTGGGAGAGAAATGGCCTATGATTGGTGGAGCAGCTCCATGCAGAATCTTCCATTCAAACTTGCCTGCTTGACCAGCAATTTAAAAACTAGCTCCAGGGGCCTCATAGAGGGGCTTCGCGGGCTGCATTCAAGCCTGGTTTAAAGTGATTTGTATATACTGCCAGTAAGGTTATGGTGCACATTTTGTGGAGCCTTTAGAAGGAATCATGTTCTGATAAACTGCTTGGAGGCAAGTATTGAGATAAATGAGCCATATTTATCATGCTGCTTGTTTGGAAGGAGGATCAGTTTTATGAAAGACGTTAACACTAGGGATGTTGGAAATCTGAAATAAAACAGAAAATGCTGGAAATATTTAACAGGTGTGACAGCATTTGTGAAAAAAGAGATAACCAGAGTTCTAATGCTGGGTATCACCAGCTTTCAACACATGAATTGTACAGCTTGTGGCAAAACCAGAGTGACAGTGCTGCTTTCATTAAGGCCATCAACTGGGAAGAGACAGTATAAAAGATAGGTCTCTTTAGTGAATTTGGCATCTTTACTGTGTTGGGTCTCAATTAGTGCTAACCTGTGCATTACCTAATGAAGGTGTTTGGAGCACTATGATTAAGAGGATCAGTCATAAAGAATTAGAATTCCACAGGCGCCAGTCTGCTTCAGCTAACAATTAAAATTGTACAGCGCCTCCCTAAGTTCTTTGTGCTGAGAAACTATATAATTATACTTAGCACAGAGTTCAATCATTATGTACCTTTCACCATTACACAAAGTCCTGATGCTGCTTATGGAGAAAGTTTAGGATATTTAAATAAGCTGTGTTCTCTTTCGAGGGTTTTGCTGTGCTCGCTGTAAATGAATCTCTCAACTGCAGCCTTTTCCACTCTTAGAAATCTCACATCTTAGAATTCAGGAATTCCACATGCTGCTTCCCTCTTCACACTTGCTTCACACCAAGTTTTTCTGAAGACAGAAACTTGAGTGTTGCTGAAAAAATAGACTTTCTTTGTTGAAGTTTTCATCTTGCGCTCATCAGGACAATTTGCAAGAAAATACCAATGTCAGGGGAATCAACATTATTATGCTGTATGGGAAGAGAGTGCTAATTGGTTGGCTCTATCTACTCTGGTAGAGGTATTGCCATGGAGAATGCACCAGTTATGGTGACTGACAGTTAACTACCAAGCGTTGTTTGAAGATTAAATGAGGCAGCTTGACACTGGTCAAGACATTGCCCTGGGGAATGAACTAGCAAATGGCTGTCACTTATTTTGTTTAGATGAAACAGGCGCAATGTGTGTACATGGTCTTTCTGTCTGCAAAGACAGGTCCCTGTGTATTAATATATGTAGCTTCCAGTAAATGTAAATGTGCCACACTGCGGGCCTAACTGACAATCTTAAATTGGCTGTCAGCATAATTCTTAGCACACTGAGGATTCTTTAGCAAATGTTGTCCAATTGTGAAACCACACCTAATGTTGGACCCTGTGTTTTGAGTTTTGCAAGCAAGGGCTGGTTGGGTATGACCTGTACCTTACTCATTGCAAACAGTGGAAAGGAGATGCTATTTGATATGATCCGCCAGTCTTTGGGACGTACGACCTATACACCTAGTTAGCATCACACTGGCACTGAACAATATATTCCCCAGTGCAATGTCTTGACCAGAGTCAAGCTTCCTGGTTTAAATTTCAAACAGTGCTTGGCAGTTAACTTAGTCACCATTAACTGGTGCATTCTCCATGGCGATGCCTCTACCAATCAGAGTCCACTTACCAGCCAATCAGCACTCTCTTCTTATACAGGAAAAATATGTTGTTTCTCCTGACATTGGTATTTTCTTGCAAAATGTCCTGATGAATGCAAGATGAAAAGCCTCGACAAAAAGGTCTCTTTTTTCAGCAATACTAAAGTTCTGTCGTTTGGGGATACAAAAAAGTTAAAACTCTATCCTAGTTCATTTGAGACTTCAAATTGAGTTACTCTAATATTTCACAGCGATACTAACAAACAATGCACATGCAGAACAGTGCGTTTCTTAGCCAGTGACAGCACTAAATGGCCAGGCCTCTCGACATTACACTTTTGCTCCTGTCTCTTGCATCACAAATCACTTTCTAACTCTAGCACAATGAATCAAATGCCCATTCTCGTGTCCCATATGCACTTGGTCCCATTGGCAGTGTTTAAGTTCCGTACTTTGTCTTTGATATGAACTTCAGGCAAATCAAATTCAGTGCAATCAGAAAATGCAGATTTGTCTCAAGTTATCTTGATTGTTTAACTACTTATTTATAAACTTTGTTGTTGGTTGTGGGACTAATTAGATAGATCTTTCAAAGAGCCAGCGCAGACACAATGGGCCTCCTTCTGCAGTGTATCATTCTATGATTCTATACCGTCAACGAGGCGAGGGTTGTTAACGAAGCAGATCAGGGCCTGAACTTGGACCACCATGGGTTGTACCACAGCATTCCGATTGAACCATCAGTCTCTTCTTTCTGGCTGTTGGTTGGTCACAAGTATTGACTGTGAAGCTGCTGCTTTAAGTCATGTTTTCCACTTCCTCTTTTGACGGGCTTTGCTTGAAATGGAGCATGAAATATTTGTGTGTTCTTTTACAGTTGCTGCTGTGATACCGTTGGGGAAAGCTGATTCTGAACACTGATTGAAAATGACACCAATAGAAATGACATTAGCCTACAGCATTTCAGCTTTAACTGACCATATTGAATCATCTGCTTCTTACTGCCAGCTTCCATATTTTAAAGTTAGCTCCACCATGAAGTATGCATTCACTTTATGGACATATTTTGAGTGTAAGGACCAAGCTACAAAAGCAAGATTACCAAAGCTGAACCAGATCTACCTGACAAAAGAGATTACAAATGTTCCTTGTACACATAGATGTGTGAAAGTGGTTTGTTAAAGGCTTGCACAAGAAGTTGCATCTTCTATGAATCTAAGAACCCAGTGCAGGGGCATAGGGTGTTTTTGAATGCATTCACAGCTTCTTCAGACTATGTACAATACTGATGCTGATCCAGTAGTATTAGTTTTTGGACAAATGAGCAAGTGATAATCTCAAGTCTCGTAATAAGTCTTTATAACTGTTTGGAAGCAAATGTGTCAACTTTTCTTTCTCCCGCTCATGGGATACAATCCAATGCCCCTGACAGTTGGCCTGGGCTTCATCCAATTAGCCATTCTTCATAAGTCTAGACAGCGAGTGTTGAACTGCTAGAGAACTGTAACTCTTTGGAATTAGTCATGCGCTGCCATTTGGTAATATGCAACCAGCCTGTGATTATGACAATAGTGTTTGAGGAATGTATTGAAGTGTTAGCTGCAGAAAGCTGAGACGTTTAGTCTGTAGCTGCTCATTTTCAATTCTCTGCCAAGTGCATTCTCCTTGCCAATTTCCTTGTCATTAAATTTAGCACATCCGTCAACTATGGATACTGTAGTTAACAAGTTTCCATATGCAGTATTTTTAATTCCCTTCTTGCTATCTCAGAGATAAGTACAGTGTCCATGCAATGAACTCTTTTCTCACCATGTTTGTGAATGGGATCAGGCAGTGTCTTAGTTTAATTTCATAGTTTTAATAATAAGCCTATTCCTGCAACTATTCGAAGTGTTTTTTGAGGAATGGAAATGCAAATTGAAATTTGAAATCTAATGGCAACTGGAAACATTTCTCATAATTGATAAATGGTTAAGGGAAATTTGTATTTTGAGATTTTAGAACACTGAATGAATAAACAAATAAATAAAAATAACTCACTGCCAAGGTACATTTCAGACAAAGATTTGCTTCTGAAATTCTACTCCAGCCTCAAATCGTTCATGCTGGCTTCACTGTAAATGTTCTTTCGCCTGACAAGCGTTTAGGGGACCATCAAAACGCAACAAAGTTTATCATTGTTGAGCTTGGTAATATTTTAGTTTACAAGTTTTCTGGCACAAATTCAGGGATTGCTTTAAGTCAGATTTTCCACTTCTGATGGGTTTCATCCCATTCCATTGATAAAGGAGCAGTTTTGGAAGCGATAAGTAACTGCTTTATGTACCTAGAGTCAGCTAAGAAGGGAGCAGCATAGTCGAAACAAATTGTATCAGTTTGACTCGGCACTTTCATCTCTGAGCCAGCAGGATCTGTGTTCAAGCCCCAGTCTGGGTCTTGAGAGTGAATGGGGTGAATTTTCTTGGGGTTTCTCCACCTCTGGAAGTTTGGCGGAGATCCCTTTTCTGTACATAAGCTGAGGAAATTCACCTAGGTCATGTGGACTGATACCAATTAAGGGAGCTCTACTTTCTGGAAGATGTCACCTTTGAGATTAAGTGATAAACCAAAGTCACAGCTAAATATAAAAGATGCTACAGCACTATTCAAAGGGTATAGTACATGAATTCGCCCAGTATACAGGCCAACATATATCCCTCATCTGAGAAAAGACTATAAATGGACGGAATGCCTAGAGTATACTAACAAATTTCCATAAATTATCCAGAATGCTGTTTCAGTAACAGTGGTCTGAGTTTCCCTGATAGTAAGGCTCCTAAGTGAATTTGATTTAATCTTTCTGAATCCAGTTCCAGGTCACCAGTGAAGTTGCAGCTCAGAACTACCTTTAGTTTGTCATTATGTTGCGTGCTTCCCACACTTAGGCCACAAGGAGAGCTTGCGTGGGAAACAGATGTTTCACAGGTGCAATAAGATTGTTGTTTCCTGGCTGGAACACAGTAAAAATAGTTTATCCCTGCATTTTTAGTGGGGCCATATGGCTTACGACTGCTCTGATTTCTTGCATATAACTTGTCTTCCTGACTGAGTATTCTAGTGTGAAGTTACCTCTTCTTAGAGGTTTGAGATACTGACATAATAGTACAGTTATGTCTCTCCTTGGTGAATGCACAAATTTTACTCTGGTTTGCTTCCAAAATAAAATTACAAAACTGAGTTATTTTGGTATCCAGAATAAAGTGATGTTTTAACTGTTGTGAGCTGTATTTTTAATAGCTTCATGGCAGCAATTCACTTCTGCACATGTTATTCACCCAACTGATGCTGGTCATCAAATAACTCTCAAAATTAGAAGTAATGGTGAGGTGGAGGAATGAATCAAATTGACTCTGTCCAGTAACAAAGATCTGTTCAGTATGGACTGGCAAAAGCTTGGTGTGTTAGAAGGCTTAGCAGAACATGAGGCAAGTGAATGGTGTCTACACCCAGTGTAGGCATTATTATTATTAGCCTTCTAAACATTACTTTATGTACCTTCATAGTTTCTATTATCCACGTCAGTCATTTCTTCTATTTCTGGAAATATTAAGTTCCCAGCATTTAGATCTGCAAGATTCAACTTTGCCACTGCTTGAAAATTTGACTGCCTTTCCTGGAAAAGGAATCAGCAAGATGTAGCATGTGCCAAAGCCATTCATGAATGCTTACATTTCACTTGAGTTGTGTGCTTCAGGAGAGACTCAATAATGAACGTCTGCCCTGCAGAAGGGCGATTAACTTTAATGTTAGGTGTGAGCAAGGAATTTTGGGTTGACAGGATGCTTTTAAGGGGCAATTATTATAACTAAGTGGTGAAATAATTGTAGTGGGAAAGCCAAGCAATAATATTTTCACGCACGTTTGAAGAATTATAACACTATTTTGGCACTAATTCAAAGAGGAATTAAATTGCACCATAATTTTTAGCCTGTATAACTGTTTTATCTTCACCTATTATTTAATTGTTAGGATTTTAGGAAATAGACTAATTGAAACTTTACTGTTGGTGTGTGCTCCCTCAAAGTGTGAGTGTGTCTGTCCTACCTGTTATGGCCAGGGAAAGGTAGTGGTATAAAATTTCCCCTTTTCCCTCAACTCTCGGTTGTTCGCAGTAAAATGTACTTTTTTAGAAGGCGTTTTTCAAATCTGTTGGAGTGTTTATTTACATAACGCCCGAAATGTAAATGCAACGGAAACACCCACTCCCTCAAATACACAGACCTATACGCACAAGAAAAGATGTGTTCTCAAGATGACGCGTACACTTGAGCACATAAACACCCAGGCCCCTCTTTAAATAATTGAAGTCATTGAATGTTGCAGGGCAGATTGAGAGTGCGGTTAATAAAGCATACAGCATCCTTGGCTTCATTTATAGGAGCATAAATTACTAAAACAAAGAGGTTATGCTAAACTTATATAGAAGACTGGTTCAGCCTCAACTGGAGTATTGTGTCCAGTTCCGGGGCACCACATTTTAGGAAATGTGTGAAGGTATCAGAGAGAGTGTAGAAAAGATTCATAAGAATAGTTCCAGGGATGGAGAACTTCAGTTAACTTGATTGGAGAGGTTGGGACTGTTTTCCTCGGATAAGGAACCTGGACAGATTCGATAGGGAAAAACAGTTCCCATTGGTGGAATGATGGTGAACAAGAGGATATAGATTTAAGGTAATTGGCTAAAGAAGCAATGCAAACATAGGAGCAGGAGTAGGCTATTTGGACTGTCAAGCCTCCTCTGCCCTTCAATTAGATCATGGCTGATCATCTTCCTCAACGTCACTTTCCCATACGATCTCCATATCCCTTGATATCATTAGTCTCCAGAAGTCTATCGATTTCTGACCTGAGCATGCTCAATGGTTGAGCTTCCACGGCCCTCTGGGGTAGAGAATTCCAAATATTCACTTCCTCCCTTCTGAGTGAATAAATTCCTCCTCATCTCAGTCTTAATCTCAGAAACATAGAAAATAGGAGCAGGAGTAGACCATTCGGCTCTTCAAGCCTGCTCCGCCATTCATCATGATTCATGGCTGATCATCCAACTCAATAGCCTGCTTCCACTTTCTCCCCATATCCTTTGATCCCTTTTGCCCCAAGAGCTATATCTAACTCCTTCTTGAAAACATACAATGTTTTGGCCTCAACTACTTTCTGTGGTAGCGAATCCCACAGGCTCACCACTCTCTGGGTGAAGAAATTTCTCCTCATCTCAGTCCTAAATGGTCTACTCCGTATCCTCAGACTGTGACCCCTGTTTCTGGACTCCCCTACCATTGGGAACATCCTTCCTGCATCTACCCTGTCTAGTCCTGTTAGAATTTTATAGGCTTCTATGAGAAACCCCCTCATTCTTCTGAACTCAAGCGAGTATAATCCTAACCGACTGAATCTCTCCTCATATGTCAGTCCCGCCATCCCAGGAATCAGTCTGGTAAACCTTTGCTGCACTCCCTCCATAGCAAGAACATCCTTCCTCCGATAAGGAGACCAAAACTGCACACAATATTCCAGGTGTGGTCTCACCAAGGCCCTGTATAATTGCGGCAAGATATCCCTGCTCCTGTACTCGAATCCTCTGGCTATGAAGGCCAACATACCATTTACCTTCTTTACCGCCTGCTGCACCTGCTTGCTTACCTTCAGCGACTGGTGTACGAGGACGCCCAGGTCTAGTTGCACATTCCCTTCTCTCAATTTATAGCCATTCAGATAATAATCTGCCTTCCTGTTTTTGCTACCAAAGTGGATAACCTCACATTTATCTACATTATACTGCATCTGCCATGCATTTGCCCACTCACTCAACTTATCCAAATCACACTGAAGCATCTCTGCATCCTCCTCACAGCTCACCCTCCCACCCAGCTTTGTGTCATCTGCAAATTTGGAGATATTACATTTAGTTCCCTCATCTAAGTCATTAATATATATTGTGAATAGCTGGGGCCTGAGTACCGATCCCTGGGGTAGCCCACTAGTAACTGCCTGCCATTAGGAAAAAGACCCGTTTATTCCTACTCTGTTTCCTGTCTGCCAACCAGTTTTCTATCCATTTCAATACGCTACCCCCAATCCCATGCGCTTTAATTTTGCACGCTAATCTCTTATGTGGGACTTTGTCGAAAGCCTTTTGAAAGTCCAAATAAACCACATCCACTGGCTCCGCCTCATCAACTCTATTAGTTACACCTTCGAAAAATTCCAGTAGATTTGTCAAGCATGATTTCCCTTTCGTAAATCCATGCTGACTCTGTCCGATTCTGCCACTGTTTTCCATGTGCTCAGCTATTAAATCTTTTATAATGGACTGTAGAATTTTCCCCACTACTGACGTCAGACTGACTGGTCTATAATCCCCTGTTTTCCCACTGCTCCCCTTTTTAAATAGTGGGGTTACATTAGCTACCCTCCAATCTGTAGGAACTGTTCCAGAGTCTATAGAATCTCGGAAGATGACCACCAATGTATCCACTATTTCTAGGGCCACTTTCTTAAGTACCCTGGGATGTAGATTATCAGGCCCTGGGGATTTATCGGCCTTCAATCCCATCAATTTCCCCAACACCATTTCTCTACTCATCCTGATTTCTTTCAGTTCCTCCCTCTCACTAAACCCTGTGTTCCCCAACATTTCTGGTAGGTTATTTGTGTCCTCCTTTGTGAAGACAGAACCAAGAATGTATTTAGTTGGTCAGCCATTTCTTTGTTCCCCATTATAAATTCCCCTGTTTCAGGATAGGGGTAGGCCATTTATGTCGTTGGTTTTAGACTAACCAGCCAGGGGAAACATCTACATCCAACTTGTCACATCCAGTAAGAATTTTATAAGTTTCAGTAAGTTCACCTCTCATTCTTTGAAACTCTAGGGAATACAGAGCTAGTCTGCTCAATCTCGCCTCATAAGAAAATCCCACCATCCCAGGGATTAACCTGGTGAACCTCTGTTGCACTCCCTCTATGGCAAGTATACCCTTCCTTAGAAGGGTAAAACTCCAGGTCTCACCAAGGCTCTATGTAACTGCAGCAAAGCATCCTTACTCCTGTACTCAAATCCCCTCGTGATGAAGGCCAGCATACCATTTGCCTTCCTTATTGCTTGCTACATTTGCATGCTAGCTTTTAGTGACTCATGAACAAAGACACACAGGTCCCGTTGGATACCTGCGCTTCCCAACCTCTCACCATTTAAGAAATAATCTGCTTTTTCTGTATTTTTTTCTATCAAAGTGAATAACTTCACATTTATTCACATTATATTCCATCTGCCATGTTCTAGCCCATTCACTTAGTCTGTCCAAATCCTCTTGAAACCTCCTTGCACCCTCCTCACAACTTGCATTCCCACCCAGTTTGGTGTAATCAGCAAATTTGGAAATATTACAGTTGGTCTCCACATCTATATCATTTATGTAGATTGTGGACCTAGCACTGATCCTTACAGTACCCCACTAGTAAGAGCCTGCCATCCTGAGAATGACACGTTTATTCCTACCCTCTGCTTTCTGTCTGTTAACCAATTCTCAACCTATACTATGCTTTTATTTACTAACCTTATCAAAAGCCTTCTGAAAACCCAAATACACGACATCCACTGGTTCTCCTTTATCTATGCTACAAGTAACACCCCAAAAAAACAAACACCTCCAAGTTTATCAAACATGGTTTTCCTTTCGTAAATCCAGGTTGATTTATGCCCAATTTTACTATTCTTTACTAAAACTCCAGTTATCACATCCCTTACAATAGATTCTAACATTTTCCCTACTACTGACATCCAACTAACAGGCCTATAGTTCTCCATTCTCCCTCTTTCTTCTTAAATAGTGACGTTACACTTGTTACTTTCCAGTCTGCAGAAACCTTTCCAGAATCTATAGAATTTTGAAAGATAATCACTAATGCATCCACTATCTCTCTAGCCACCTCCTTCAACATTCGGAGATGAAGCTCATCTGGTCCAGAGGATTTATCAACCTTCAACCCAATTAATTTTTCAAGTACTACCTCTTTATTAATACTAATTTATTTTATTTCCTAGCCTAGTATTTCTGGGAGATTTTCTGTATCATCTTCTGGGAAGACAGACGCAAAATAAGTGTTTCATTTCTCTGCTATTTCCCTGTTCTCCGTTATAAATTCTCCTGCCCCCACCTATAATAGGCCCACATTTGTCCTAGCTAATCTTTTCTCTTTCACATCCTAAAGAAGCTTTTCAGGTACTTTTCTGTTCCTTGCTAGTTTGCATTTGTACTCTCTTTTCTCTTTCTTAGTCAGTTTTTTGGTCCTCCTTTGCTGGGTTCTAAATACTGCCAATTCTCAGGCTCACAATTTTTTCTGGCATCCATACAAGCTACTTCTTTTGATCTAATGCAATCTTTAACTTCTTTTGTTAACCATTGTTGATTTACCTTACCCTTAGGTGTTTGTGCTAGAGGAATGCAGGTTGCAGGCAGAGTAGTGTTTCTTTACATACTAGTCATTGCCTGTCTACCACCAAATCTTTTAGTGTATTTTCCCAATCTACCATAGCCAACTTGCCCCTCATACCTTCATAATTTCCTTTCTTCAGAATGAACTATATCGCATCCAAACTTAATGTGAAATTCTGACATATTATGGTCACTATTTCTCAAAGGCTCCTTTATAGCAAGGTTATTCATTAGCCTTTTCTCATTAAACAACACTAAATCCAAAATAGACTGATCCCTAGTTGGCTCCTCAACATACTGCTCCAGCAACCCACCTTGTACACACTTCAGAAATTCATCCTCCACAGCATTAGTGTTGATTTGGTTAACCCCGTCCATGTGTAAATTGAAGTCACCCATTTTTACTGTATTACTCACATTACACCTCTAATTTCCTGAGTTATACCGTGCCCAACATTACCACTACAGTTTGATGACCTAAAAACAACTCCCACCAATGTTTGCTGCCCCTTGCTGTTTCTTAGACATGAGGAAAAACGTTTTCATGCAGTGAGTGGTTAGGATCTGGAATGCGCTGCCTGAGAGTGTAATAGAGGTAGGTTCAATCGAGGCATTCAAGGGGGAATTAGATTGTTATCTGAAAAGGTAGAATATGCAGGTTACAGAGGGAAGACGGGTGGGTGGCACTAGGTAAATTGCTCCTAGGAGAGCCAGTGCATACATAATGGGCTGTATAGCCTCCTTCTGCGCTGTGTAACAATTTTGTGATAATCTGATTCTCTGATGTGACTCAGTAGCATCAGGAAGAGGGCACAATTGGAATGTGTGATGTGCATATTTTTCAGATAACCTAATCCAGAATTTACCCAGATAATTTAGTAATTCAAGTTCTGGGGTTGTAACCAGATGATGTATACAGGAAGGAGGCAGGATATCTGCCCAGCTGTGGCAATTTATTGAACAGGGATTAGTGAGATGCATGTTACATGACAAATGAATACAACTGTCTGTTGCAATTAGAAGCATTGGAATTGTTCTGACTGGCGTGCAATAGAGAATTCCAACATCTCGTTTAAAATAACTTTTCAGCCATATAGCTATGTATCTTAATTATTGAGCATGCAAAAATAATGGCCATCAGGTTTTCTATGGCTTGTATCAAGCCGATTGATACCATGGTTTGATTATGTGTGTTCTATGTTTACTATGAATTATTGATTGAAGCTGACCAACATTGAGAGTCTGGAATTGGCTAATGTTTTACAAACATGTGGTCATCGATAGCCTAAGTGATGGGAAGAACTTATATTTATCTAACATCTTTCACAACCTAAGATTCAAAGCTTCACAGCCAATGAAGTACTTTTAAAATGTGATCATTGTCATGGGGAAATGCGGCAGCCAATTTGTATGCAGCACATATCCACAAACAGTAAAGAGAGAGGTGACCAATTAAACTGTTTTATGGGTATTGGCTGAGGGATAAACTTTGGCTAGGGCACTGAAAAATGCCCTATTTTTCTTTGAAAGGGATCTTTTATGTTCACCCAAGAGCAGACCTTGGTTTAATGTCCCATCCAAAAGCTGGCACCGCTAACTGTGCAGAACGTTCTCTAGGTGGTGAAAGTTGGGGCTAGAATGTTTAGCCCCAGCTTTGACCCATCTTCATTGGCATCACAGGATTGTGGAATTAGTTTGTGTCTCAATTGTAGAACAACAGAGGAAATATTTTGGCTTATAAGAAACCTCTGCTCAGGGAACCTTTGGTAAAGCAATGCATACTGATAGACTGATAGGATCTTTCGTAAGTGACAATATCCGCATGTTCAGCTATTAATTTCCATTGCAGCCCTAAACTGCTTGTGGCTGAGTGTGATAAGTTTCAGTTTATTTAAATATTTACGCTGATTGAAGATTTTAATCAAAGAAAAGGTTTTCTTTTACATCTAAATTTTCAAAGATGTAAATCCTTCAAATATTGTTGCCTAGTTCACCAGTCTACCCTGCTAAATTGAACATTTTGTACTTTGTGAGCGTAGTGAGCAGTTTATTTTCCAAGCAAGACTATATTGTTTGTTCTATTCTCATGAAAGTCACTTTTTTAAAAATTGATATTGGCGTGTCTCAGGCCAATCTCCTTCAAAGTCAGCTGACCGTGAGTCTACAGTAACTGGATGGCACATCCTCCGACTCTCTGCTCTGCCTGCCCATGCAGGTGCAAAATGTTGGTCCTTGCAGAATAACAGATTTGTCCCTTGCTTGAACTTAAACTTGCAAAGCTGCTATCATCACACACTTGCTTAACTTTCCAACCATAGCATCTTCAGAAATGACTTCTCTTCCCAACACACACCATTACCTCTGGAGTCCCAAATAGCTCCTTCCTCTTCCCCATTTTATACATGGCCACTCATGGCACCATCAGAAGATATGAGGTCAGCTCCCACATATACGTTAATGACACCCAACTCTACCTCTTCACCTCTCTCTTGACTGACCCCTCCACTGTCCCTGTACGTTCAGACTGATCAGCTAACATATGGTCTTGGATGAACCAAAATAGCCTCTAACTAAATATCGGTAAAACTAAAGGCATGATTCTGTCATAAACTCCATAGCCATAACACTTTTTCCATCTCTCTTCTCAGCCAGAACTAAACTGTTCACAAGCTCAGCATACTGAGTTCGATCCCAAGCAGGTGAAATTTTAACAAAAGTGTTTTTTTTGTTATAACTAAACATAATACTATCCTAAATATGGGAGCAAAACCATTGTGATTTTAGACCTCATCTCAAGTCAACCAGTAATTTTCAACCTTATTATTCCCAACCATTTAATATCATTTTCTCTGATGTAGATTGTGATGCCAAACTCTATATTTTTATTGCTCCCCCTGAGTGCTTTCTCTTCATTCCCTCTCTGGCACCAGAACTCAAGAAACTCTTGTCATTTCTGGAGCTCAGAAGAGGCAGAGGAAGTGGAACAAGCCATATAGCCATTAATCTTCCTTTACTGTATGTTAAATATGACAGCTCTATCTTTTAAAATCTGCTGCCTGCTTTTTCTCCATGTCCCTTCATACCCTTATTTTCCAAGTGTTTGTCTCCCTTTTAAGTGCTTCAAATTGATTTTGCATCTAATGTCTCCTGAGTGCATTCTTAGCAAAGAGATAGCTCATAAAACTATAATTGACACTATATATCTAAAAACATAATAGATGGGTGGGAGTGAGGAATAATGCTGCAATTTTAACTTTTGGTTTCAAATGACGTCAATAAGTCATCCAGGCTTTCCTCTTATGACTCAAGATATAATTGAATCCCTCATTACACCAGCTTTATTACTCACACCTAACCATGTATAATTCTATACATAACTGGAATATCACTCTGCTCTGTTAACTTGCAGACTGAATTTTGACCTTTAAAACTCTTGAGACCACAAGATAGATGTAGTTGAGGATATCTATTCTGCCTCCCTTAGCTTATCTGGTGTCTTGAATAAGTCTAAGGTTTTCACTGGCACTACCCTACCCAGAAGGCCATTCTAAGTGATCACTGTTTGCATAAAGAAGTTCTTCCTGACATCTTATCCTAAATTTAACTGTGCATCTTGCTCTACTATCCTAATGTAGCATGAAATAGTGCTCTGAATTAACTGTATCTTTATCATTAATATCTTGTCTACTTAAATAAGATCCCTCTTGATCGTCATCTTTCAATCCAGTGAAGGCCCATTTTTATCATTGCTTCCTCATATTCCTCATCGACGCTAGAGGTCAGCCTTGTAGCTCTTCTCTGTTCCACTTAAATGTCTTCCTGTGTCTTGGTGGCCAAAACTGAACATGGTCCTCACAGTTCAGTTTGGCCAGGACACTGTACAATTTTAACAGGTTATTTCCTGATTTGTACTCATCTGACAGAGCAGTATAACTCAACATTCTGTTTGCTTTCCTTATTACTGTCCTACACTGAATTGTCCTATTAATTAACCATACCTGGTATCTCACCAGATCTCTTTCTGCTTCACCTTCAGATACTTCAATGCAACAATGAGGGAATGCTGCACTGAAGTAGCTGAAGGTGACTAGACATGGTCATTTTAATGTAGGTCAGTGATAACAAAAGCAACAGAATTGAGGCAATGCTGCACTATCGGAGGGCACTGTCTTTTGGGTGATACATTGAACCAATGCCCTATCTGCCTTCAACTGAGTAAAAAGGTTCCATTGTGCTATAAGAGGAGGAGCAGTGGAATTCTCCTGGTGGCTTGGTCAAAACTTATCCCTCAACCAGCATCATTAAAATAGATTATCTAGTTATTTATTTAACTGTTGTTTGTGGGAGCATGTTGTGCATGAGTTGGTTGCCATATTTTCCTGTGTAACTGTAACTAAGCTGCAAAGGTGCTTGAAGAAAGCTCATATGGACTCGAAACGTTAAGTTTGTTTCTCTCTCTGCAGTTTCTCCAGCATTTTCTGTTTTTGCTGCAAAAGTACTTCATTGACTGTGAAGTGCTTTGGCTGTCTGAGTTGTGAAAAGTGCTAAATAAATTGAAGTTTTTTTTGTCAACCATGGCTCAGTGGGCTGTCCTATTGCCTCTGAGTCAGAAGGTAGTGGGTTCAAGCCCCACTCCAGTGTCTCGAGCACATAATCCAAACTGACAGCTCAATGCCATACTAATGGAGTGCTGCACTCTTGGGAGGCGTTGCCTTTTGGATGAAATGTTAAACTGACACCATCTTTGCCCTCAGATGGAAGGAAAAAAATCCTACGGCACTATTCAAAGAAGAGCAGAGGGTTCTCCTTTTGGCCCTGGTCAGAATTTATTCCTCAACTATGTTATGACCGGTCCCCTGGTGAGGTCCTCCAATTTGTTAATTTCCTGAATGGGACCCCAATTTTGTTATGCTTCCGGGTGAGGAGGAATGAGCTAGATCCCCTTCTTCAACCCCTTCGGTTGGTCGCAATAAGGTTAATTTAAAAGAGATCCCTTCTCCCGTGGATACTTTTTCCCAGTACAAATGTATTTTTTTTAGAAGCAGCCAATTTAACCAGGGTTTCTTGAGTCAAAGAAAGAGTAAGATTAGTTACTAAAAAACCTGAGAAAAATAATAAAAATGCAACATGCACACGCACTGATCAGAAATGAGAAGTTAAGAGTCCAAATAAAAGCTTAATAAACATACAAATCAGTCTTTGGCTTGCCCGTGAAGCATAGATGGCAATATGTTGTGGCTGTTAAGTTGGGTGATTTCAGTAGAGTTGACTTTGGCAGTTTTGCATCTAGTTTGGAGACACTTGGTTCTGCAGGATAGCTTTTTGATGGTGGCTTCTGCTGCACCTTGCATCCAGAAACACAGAGAGAGAGAGAGAGAGACTTCACCTGCAACTCCAGGGGTGACTAGTTGGTCATCTTCTTGCTTTCTCACACACTGCACTGCTCTGCAGCTAGCTTTTTAGCCCATTTTTCCCTGTTTATCCCTGTAAGGAGGGAAAAAAACATGTCTTGTGCCCAGAGTCTGTTTTCTTTCATCTCCGACCATTTTACACATTCTGAGATATAAATCAACAGGAGGTGGATTTTAGATGACTGCTGAGACGTGGTAATCAGTCTTTGTCTCCGCAATCACAGGAGGTTAAAGTTCAGTCTTTTGCATCTTTCTCCCTTTCTGCTTGAAGAAGGCCATGACACTTTTCAGGTGCGATATTCCGTGTTCTCTCAGGGCAGGTCTGTCAGTATAATCTGCATAGGAATTTTCCAGAAAGTGATTACTTTGCATTTTGCTCAAGTGCCCTTGTATTTCTTTAAAAACACACAAGTCTTCCTTAAAAGTTCAATATGCCCATAAGGAATTCGTGGCAGTAATCGGCTTTTCGTGACAACTAGCGCCATCACTAACATCAGATTATTGGCTTATGATCACATTACTGTTTTCGGGGTCTTACTGTGTGCAGTTTGGTTACTGCATACCCTAATTACAACAGTGACTACACTTCAAAAGTATCTCATTGGCTGTAATTGCTTTGTGGCATCCTGATGTCATGAAAGTTGCTATATAAATACAAGTTCTTTCACTTTCTACATTGCCTCTTCAGTATTTCTGAAAAGCTGCACAAATTGTTGATTGTTTGAAATTTGGCATTCTTTCGTTTGCCCTGATGATGTTGTGAGTGCAAGACGAAAAGCTTCAGCCACATATCTCTCTTTTCAGCAATATTCGAGATCTCCTGTTCAATATTCATTGCAATTTAACTAGTTTGCTTCGGGCTACTGCATCCAAGTCATTCATGTAGATTAGGAGCACTAAGGGACACTAAAGATTATGGCACCGCATTCGGCCCTTCCCTTCCGAAACATCCTGTCACTACTCCATAATAGCATTTTCTTTTGCCAAATTCCTGATCAATTTTATCAAAGGCTTTTTAAAAATCAAATTTTCCCAATTCAGCTGACTTTTTTCATTATTCATCTTAGAAGAGACTTCCTCAAGAGTATCAGGCATCCATCAATCAACATTCGTCTTCTAAAGCCATGTTGACAAGTATGATTACTTTCATACTGATACTCCTCAACTTTGTCTCTGATGATCAGTATCATTAATTTTTTCAAGCACTGATGTTTAACTGGTCTGTAGTGTTCCCTTTCTTGACTAGATTAGCAGGTTTTCAGCCTAGTAGTACTGTATCTCTTGACATTCCCTAAAAATTGTAGAACATTTAAACTAATTTTCTATTCATCAGAGCTCCCTACTAACAGATCCCAATATAAGCAATCCTTGTAGCAGAGAGGAAAGAAAAGCAAGCAGTGTTTAATATTTAATCAGTTACTGACACCTCAGATTAATAGTTTAGCTGAGCTGTTTTTACTTTAATGGAAATTTATTCAGTCTTTTTTTCACTGTTCTCGTGGGTGCTGTCTCTTGTTCAGCTGTTCAGGACACTGACCACTCACCGATATCTCACCCATATGCTTGACAGTGTGTCTATTTTACCAAGGAAGACATTGCAGCTGAAAATGTATCTGTCACCGTGAAGCAGATTTTAGTGCTTTAACATATTTGTGTCTGGCCTTAGTGCATTAGTTGTGAACTTCAGTTGCAATGTTTCAGTTGTGTTCAATATTGAGTTCATCTAATTCCAAATAATTAGCCTGAAGAATTACTCTCTTCTAACTGAAATATTCCCTCAAAAAGGCCCCAAATTTTCAAGGTAATGAAAGACTGAATCCAAGGACATGCTGTAATCTTTATAAAATAGATTTCTAAACCAGTGGCACTTTGGAGATTAGCTGCTGTATGTTGCAGTCAGCTGAGAAAATTCTTCATTCTAATATTAAATAATTATCTTGCTTTATGCTGTCATCCTATTTCCCCGTCTTCTTTTATTTTCTTCCTTTCAAACCTTTGCCCAAATTCTCTTCAAATGTTCTTACAGCCTCTGCCTCAGCACTCACTTATGGGTATTCCCTGTTGTAATAATTAATGTGGAGTTTGTGCAGTGAAGACTTTAATTTATATTTACTGCAGAATACAAAATTGGTAGTGCACTTGTCATTAAAAAGCAGTGTACTGCTGCTTCTATGCTTCCTTGATAATTCAGCAAGATATGCATTTTCTCCAAAAAAAGATCAGTAGTATGACCGTTTTTGTTGACATGTTGTATTTGAAGCCATTGCACTGGGCATTTTATGTTAAGTCTTTGTAGTTGTACTAGTTGAGGAGAAATTTTCTCCAATTAAACATTGGGAAGACTGAAGCCATTGATTTCAGTTCCCACTCCAAGCCCCGTTCCTTAGCCACTGACTCCATCCCTCACTCTGACAACTGCCTGAGATTAAGTCAGTCTATTCACAATCTTGGTGTCACATTTGATGCTGAAATGAGCTTCCAACCTTACATTTGTGCCATCACTAAGATTGCATATTTCCACCTCCGCAACATTACCAAACATCCCCCCTTCTCAGTTCATCTGTTCCTGAAACCTTTGTTCATGCCTTCATTGCCTCTAGACTCGAATATTTCAACACACCCCTGGCTTGTCTCCCACATTATACCCTCTGTAAACTTGAGGTCATCCAAAGCTCCACTGCCTGTGTCTCAACTCACAGCAAGTCCTAAGAGACAGGCGGAAATCCTGTTGGAGAGCAGAGCAGTACTTCTTCAAGGTAGGCATTTCTTGAAGAGGAGTGGCAGTCAATTAAACACAGAGATAAAAACAAAAACTACTGCGGATGCTGGAAATCCAAAACAAAAACAGAATTACCTGGAAAAACTCAGCAGGTCTGGCAGCATCGGCGGAGAAGAAAAGAGTCGACGTTTCGAGTCCTCATGACCCTTCAGCAGAACGATTCACCGTCAATATTAGGGGGGACGAATGCAGGTTTTTAAACATGCCTTGACAGCCAAAGATGATAGTCTGAGCCTGTTTCCAAAAATCTCACATGCACGCTTCCCAATGGAGCTACTGCAGATGAATTATTTTCCTGGCTGTCCAGAACAGCTGTCCCCTTCATCCTGTTACCAGGCTTTTGTAACTCCAAATTTTTTTTTTAGGAAATTTTTATCAACTTCTCTTTTAAAAGCTTCTCTAGATTCTGTTCCCACCAATGTTCCAGGTTGGCCAATCAAATCCTCTGCATTAAAAAATCTTCTAACTTCTATCCTTGTGTTTTTGGTCATGGTCTTAAATCTGTCCTGTTTCATCTAATGATGGAAATAATTTTTTGCCAGTTTGCCTTACGAAAACCTCTCAATTTTAAACACTTCAATCAGATTTCTTCAATTTCTTCATCTTAAAGAAAAGAACACTTGTTTCTGCTCAAAACAAAAGTCTCTTTCCCCTTGTAACATTCTTAGTAAATCTAATTGTATACTCTATGTCCTTGATATCTTCCTTAAACAGAGTGCCCAAAACTGCAATATTTTAATGGAAGCCTAGCCAAGAATTTGCTTATTATACTTAGTATCAGCTTTGATCTTTGCTGAGTAAGTCAGACTCCATCTGGAGTACCATGTGTCATTCTGTTTAGTAAATAATTTCAGATAATACTATTCTTGAGAAGGGACAGAATGAAGCAGCGGGGTATGAAAAGATTTTAAGGAAGATAGGCTTCGCATTTTAATAAGTAATGTTTTGAGGAAAAGGTTTAGATCTTCAGGTTGGGAAGAAATTGACTGTCGTAGGCAAATTGGAGGACATACCAAATTTGGGACATAGGATTACATGGGAGTAATTTTTGTTTTTAGAGATGAATAGGAAGTTAGGAGGAAAAGTGGACAGCGCAAGGCTAATAGAGTTCTGGGAGTAGCTATCAGGGAAGGCAATACAATCTGACACATGGATTCCTGAAGAATATCAGTTGAGAGTTATGGAGAGCACCTCTATGAAACAGGCAGGCTTCATAAACCTAATGGGTTTCTCCTATTTCTAATTCTTTTTCTACCAACTTGTACAGGAAGAGAGAATGCATATGCATTTCAGGTACATAAGAATGTGGGTTGCCTACTCTAAGTTCCTAACTTTATCTTTTCCTTTCTTGAGCAGTGTGACGTTGGCGCTCTGTTGCCTCATGGTTGATCTTGCATAATGAGCAGGTTGCTTGACCATTACTTTACAGCCAAACCATTTTGTTTTCTGTCTCCGCTTCTCATTTTCTCCCTTTCCCCTTGATCCCACAGGGTGATGGTCAATTTCACCTTGTCCAAGTCACCATTACTCAAATGCAAACTCAGTGATAAGTATTGGCAGCGAGCCTGACTGCAGAGAATATCAGGCCCTCTTCTCAACCAACATCAATGGGATGAGCACTTTTCGCTCATACAATCAGATATTATTAGGGCTCCTTAATCCAGAGCTAAACTGGTTCTTGGCATTCACAGATAATGGCCACTGAAGCAAGAGTAGCTGCTGTGTGACTGAGTTCATAAGTAGCGATCACAATAAAGGAAAAGCTCAGGAACTGAAGTAAGGGCAATTCTTGGGAAGAAAATACAAGTTTGGGAAAGGAGTTCTGCTTATGAGGTTGTTTGTTTGCCTTACAGAAAAGCTTGCCGAAGCTCAGCGCAGGTTCGCTACACTTCAGAATGAGCTGCAGTCAACACTTGAAGTGCAGATGGACCGCAACGCAGTTTCCAACTTGCGCCAGCGAAGGACCGTGTTCCCCCTCTCCCATAAAGAACGTGTACAACATAGGAACATTCGTGACCTGAAGTTAGCCTTCAGCGAGTTCTACCTCAGCCTGATCTTACTCCAGAACTATCAGGTAAGAAACACCTAACAATCTTGCAGGCAGTGAAATGTCCTCAGAGTATAAAAAAAACCCCGCCGTCGGTAGTCTCAGCTGTAATTTTAAAACTGCAGTTTTTTTTTGGCTGTGGAATTCTCCTGATAGCAAGCAGATGGGAGTGTATCATGGTACATTTTTGTAGGCATGAGCTCAGCTTCCATCTGTATATTGACGATACCTAGGCTGTAGAAGACTCAATCTCTTTGGAGTAGGGTCTTGTACAATCTTGGTGTTACCAGCATACTGATGAAAGATGACTAGGGAAATGTGGCACCTTAGCAGCGAGTTTAAAACTGTGTGAGCGGCAGGTTTTTTTTCTGTGTTTCCACAAGGCCAGAATGTAGGAACAAGCATAGGCCTTCATCCTTGCAAGCCTGTTCTGCCATTCAGTTCGATCATTACTGATCCGTATCTTAACTCCAGCTACTCGGCTTGATTCCATAATATCTTATCCCAAAAAAATCTGTAATTCAGTTTTGAAATTAACATTGACCTAATTGTCAATAGTATTGACAATTACTTTAAGGTTTAATGTCAATTACATTGTTAAACAGGTGAAGGGCATTGGAACACCTGTTGAAGGAACCTTGGTGAGTTGTTGTAGCGCAAATTGTAGATGGTACACACTACAGCCACTGTGTATTGGTGGTGGATGGGGTGCCAAACTGGTATGCTGCTTTGTCCTGGATGGCGTCAAGCTTCTTGAAGGTTGTTGAAGCTGCATTCATCCAGGCAAGTGGACAATATTCCATTGCACTCTGACCTGTGCCTTGTAGATGATGGACAGGCTTTGGGGATTCAGGAGATGAGTTACTCACTGCAGGATTCCGAGACTCTGACCTGCTCTTGTAGCCACAGTATTATATGGCTAGTCCAGTTGAGTTTCTGGTCAACACTAATCCCCAGGATGAATGCCATTGAATGTCATGGGGAATTGGTTAAATTCTCTCTTGTTGGAGATGGTCATTGCCTGTCACTTGTATGGCACGAATGTTACATGCCACTTATCAGCCTAGGCCTGAATGTTGTCCAGGTCTTGGTGGAAATGAATATGGACTGCTTAAGTATTTGAGGAGTTGCGAATGCAGCTAAACATTGTGTAATCGTGCAATCATCAGCGAACATCCCCATTTCTGACTGAATGATAGAGGCAAGGCCATTGAAGCAGCTGAAGATGGTTGGGCCTAGGAACTTCTGCAGAGATGTCCTGGGACTGAGATGATTGACCTCCAACAACGACAACCATCTTCCTTTGTTTAGATATGACCCCAACCAGTGGAGAGTTTTCCCCCGATTCCCATTGGCTCCAGTTTTGCCTGGGCTCCTTGATACCACAGTCAGTCAAATGCTGCTTTGATGTCAAGGGCAGTCACTCTGACTGAAACTCTTGATTTCAGCTCTTTTTTCCACGCTTGGACTAAGGCTGTAATGAGGCCAGGAGTTGAGTGGCCCTGGCAGAACCCGAACAGAGCGTCAACGAACAAGTTGTTGCTGAGTAAGGGCTACTTGATAGCCCTTCCATTTCTTTACTGATGATCAAGAGTAGACTGATGGGACGCTAATTGGCCATGTTGGATCTGTGCTGCTTTTTGTGGACAGGACATATCTGGGCAATTTTCCACCTTGCCAGGTAGATACCAGTGTTGTAGCTGTACAGGAACAGCTTGACTAGAGGCACATCTAGTTCTGGAACACAATCTTTAGTACTATTATTGGAATGTTGTCAGGTCCCATAGCCTTTGCAATATCCGTTCCTTGATATCACATGGAGTGAATCGAGTTGGATGAAGGGTCTGTGTTGGTGCAGACCTTGGGGAGACCAAGATGGATCATTTACTGGGTACTTTTTGGTTGAAGCTGATTGTAAATGCTTCAGCCTTATCTTTTGCACTGTTGTACTGGGCTCCCTCATCATTGAGGATGAGGATATTTGTGGAACCTCCTCCTCCATTAAGTTGTTTAATCATCCACCACCATTCACGACTGGATGTGGCAGGACTGCAGAGTGTAGATCTGATCTGTTGGTTGAGGGATCGCTTACTTTGTCTATCTCATGCTGCTTCCGCTGTTTGGCATGCAAATAGTCCTGAGTTGTAGCTTCACCAGGTTGACACTTCATTTTTAGATTTGCCTGGTGCTGTGCCTGACACACCCTCCTGGACTCTTTATTGAACCAGGGTTGATCCCACAGCGGTAATGGTGGATTGGGGGATATACCGTGCCATGAGATTACAGATTGTGGTCGAATACAGTTCTGCTACTGCTTATGGCCCACAGCACCTCTTGGATGCCAGGTTTTGAGTTGCTGGGTCTGTTCAAAATCATTTAGTACGGTGGTAGTAACACACAACACATTGGAGAGTATCCTCAATGTGAAGACGGGACTTCGTGTCCACAAGGACTGTGCGGTGTCCTTTCCTATCGATACTGTCATGGACAGATGCATCTGCGACGGGTAGATTGGAGAGGATGAGGTCAGGTAGGTTTTTCTCTCTTGTTGGCTCCCTCAGCACCTTCCACTATGCCCCCTAGTTCTAGAATCGCCAACCTGAGCAAATAATTTCTCTTTTTCTACCCTATCTGTTCCCTATAACATCTTGAAAATTCAATTCAACATGTCTGCTATTTCTTTATTTTCATCGGCTTTCACCATTTTCAGTTTTCAAGGGATCTGCATCTCTCCTGACTACCCTCTTTTCATTCATAATATAATTGTGAACATTGTTTTGTGTTGATTTTGATTTCCCTTACCTCTTCAGTTGTCCATGATAATTTTTTTTAATGAAGTAGAACTCTTGCTTCTTAGGGGTATTAATTGGTTTTGCATCACATTAAATCCTTTTTTGAACATTTCCTACTGATCTTCTGTCACATTACTCATTAACAGATTTGCCCAGTTTACTCTGGACAGTCTGTCAAATTCCATTGAAGCCAGCATTATTTATACCTAAAGTTTAAGGAGATCCTTGTTTACTTCAATCAGAATTTTCTTCCATTTTTGAACTAGAGTGGTCACTGCACTAAACACAGAAAAACACACACAAAAAAATTATTTCATAAGTAACAAGTGAAGAGGGCACTCAGAACACATACCTCCGCCTAGCTGTGTTAACTCAACGTTCGCCTAGCTGTGTTAACTCAACGTTATTACAATTACACAGCTCTTCCTTGAGGCTATTGCCTGCCTGATTGATGCTCTGGAACTACAAAGCTGGAAGAAAATCTTTTTATTAATAGTTTTCACCTCACTGAGGAGACCAAATCACATTCAACAACCTGCTCTGAAAACTGTGCCTACGTTTTGACAGCTGTGATAGATTCCACCACAGAAACTGAGACAATCCACAACATTCTAAATCAAACAATCCACAGCAATCTTTAAATAAGTCAATTCACCTTATCTCCCAATGTTAATGGGAGTCCTTTAAAAAAAATTCCAGGACCCGCATCTGCATCTACACTAAAAACTAATAATTCTTTCTTGGCCTTTGCCCTAAGTGTATGCCAAGTTTCGTTGAAATCCATCCATTACTTTTTGAGATGTATTGTTTAGAGACAAACAGACAAACAAACATGGCCAAAAACTTTACCTCTGCCCACCTTTGATGGTGAAGGTAAAAGCTTAGAGCATCAGTTAACTGCCGAGCTCAGGGAATTGCAAGTTAGCTTTTAGCATCAAACTAAGTTTCAGGTTTTTGAGACTTGAGGGGAAAATGGGGTACAGCAAGAGGAAGTGATGGAATAAGTTTTTTGAGGGCACCGTGAGGTGATACAGCACATTTTTGGTTTGGGAGGCTTGAGAGTGGGAAGTTCAGAGGAGCAATGAATGCCGTTGTCTTGACAAAATCGAGTAGGAAAGATTGTGATGGGCACAGGAGGCTGGAGGGGAGAGAAGGATCACAGATCAGATGGTGTGCCTTACCTTGCATTCTGTCCAGGCGGAAGAGGTATTAGAGCTGAGAAGCAGTATTTGAGTTGTGGATAGGACTTTGTGTTACAGAGAGATGAATTTTGCAGAGGAAATCAGAAATGTTTAGTACTGTTACCCCTAGCTTGTGAAACTGGCACAACATTGATCAGAAGTGAGGTTTTATCATACAACATTGTTAAAAGCTGTGTTGTTTTGACATTATACTTATTAAAAAATTAAGTTTGTAGCTACATTTTGAAAGCCAGTTTTCCAAAATTTACCCCTTCTTGCTTTAAATGTGAGTTTTACAATTGCAATGAGTGCTGACATCCTGCTGAGTGAGCATCTTGATTGGAATTGCTTCAACAATGTGTCAATTTTCCTGAATCTATAGCTGCTGTCTTCTGCAAACCATTCTCTGAGCAAACAGATCACACAAAAGCCCAGAGACATTGACCACCAAGCCAGGATCAACATACCAATCAGCTGGTCGATATTCTGTACTAATTTGCTGACTGCACACCAGCATTGTAATCTTACTTTGCA
Source organism: Cetorhinus maximus (assembly GCF_964194155.1). Lineage (NCBI taxonomy): Eukaryota > Metazoa > Chordata > Chondrichthyes > Lamniformes > Cetorhinidae > Cetorhinus > Cetorhinus maximus. Next base: position 77,770,611 of record NC_135895.1, on the reverse strand, counting down.
CAACTTCAGTCCACACAGATGCCACCTGTATTTTTCCAGGGTCCTAGACTGCAAAGCTGACAAACGGTGGTGGTTGTTTTGAAAGTGTATTTTGCATTTTTGCTTGTGGCCCCATGATCTGCTGAATTGTATCTGTGGAATTATACGCACCTAATGCAGTGGCATTCTGCGGTGTTGACATGCTGCCGCACTGGCCAGTTGACTGTGTACTTTAGCAGTGCTTATATTATTGTGCCTTGGGCGCAACCACGTCTTCTCTAAAAAAAAAATTATTTCAAAAATGCCAATACTGCAATGCTTTCAGCATTTGACATTAATCTATCTATTGAGGGAATGAATAGAATGTTTTTTGCTCTGGTATATGAAAATTATTTTTTAAAAGTCTTGACATGCACAGTCCACTCAGTTTTTTAAGATTTAGTCTTTTGTGGAATGCTTCCGGCATCTCGGTGAGATAAATACAGTAATACCCATGGAATCCGTTGATCAGTAACTCTTACAGCAATAACAGCTTAGCCTCTATTAGTAACTTTACCGTAGTAAGTTGTCCCAAGGCACTTCACAGAAACATTATCTAACGATATTTGGCACCAAACCACAAGATACAAGGACAGTTAACCAATAGCTTGGCCAAAGAGGTGGGTTTTAAGGACTGTCTAGAAAGAGGAGAGTGGTAGAGATTCAGAGAGGTTTAGGAAGGAAGCTCAAGGGCTTAGGGCCTAGGCAGGTGAAGGCATGACCACCAGTGGTGGAGCGATGAAACTCAAGGATGCACAAGAGACCAGAGTTGGAGAGCTCGGAGTTTCAGAAATAGAGGAGATTGCATAGATGGGCAGGAGTGTGGCCATGAAGAGATTTGAAAACAAGGATGATAATTTTAAAATGTAGGCGTTTCCAATCTGGGAGCCAATGTAGAGCAGTGAGCACAGGGATCATGGGTGAAATTGGCACCACTTAGGATGTGGGTAGCATAATTTTGGATGAACTCAAGTTTATGGAGGGTGCAGTATGTGAGGCTGGTCAGGAGAGTATTTGAATAGCTGAGTCTAGAGGTAACAAAGGCTTGGTTGACAGTTTCAACAGCAGATGAGCTAAGGTAGGAATGGGAGCCAGTGATGGAAGGTGGAAGCAGGAGGTCTTGGTGATGGAGAGGATATGGAGTCAGAAGCTCAGCTCAGAGTCAAGTAGGGCAGCAAGTTATGAATGTCTGGTTCAGCCTCATACTGGCCAGGGAGCTGGATGGAATCATTGGCCAGTGAAGTAAGTTTGTGACAGGAAATTAAGACAATAGCTTTGGTCTTCAAAATATTTGGACAGGGGTGAAATTAGTTTCAATTAGTTGAAGGAAATTTTTGCTCATCCAGTGCTGGATGCTGTATAAGCTGCATAGCAAATCACACTGTGGGAGGTCAAGAGAGATGATGGTGAGGTAAATTTGGGTGTCATCATAGACATGTGGAACCTCACTCTGTTTTTGGATGATATCAGTGAGGGGCAGCAGACACATAAGAAATAGAATGGGACCAAGGAAATCATTGCGCTCAGAAGTTTCTCTGTTTCTTGTTGCCCCAGTAAATCCTAGTCTTTCCTAAAGTTTTCTTGCTGGAGTTGCAGAAGTGCCAGCAGCCTTCGAACTTGCCTGTGTAGGCCCTTCCTCATACATGAGTCCATATAGTGGCACTGGGCACTTAACTGTGCAGGATCTGCTCACTAAACCCCAACCACACTTGATATTCCCACATGAGCTTGGGCTTCCAGGATAAGGACCAGGAATGAAAACCCTGACTGATATTTTTTTCATTTTATAGTAAACTAACTGGTGGTTATCTGCAAACTCAAAAAAAAGGTATAGATCAAACATATATGGCTTTTTATTGCACTATAATTAGCCCATGTCTTTACACACAGCTATTTGGAGACTAGTTAGAGGTCTTGTAAGAATCAGTAACCACAGAAATAGCGAAGGTTCATTCAGATCACAATTTCATAATTATCAGTTCCTTTTAGCAGTAAAATTGTTATTTCCTTATAAAATGGTTGTCACACTCAGTACAAGCATGAGGATAATGGATATTATGGACTGTAAGAACATTTTTTGAAAGAGGCCACAAACTCTGTTAAGATGGCTGCAACTTAACATGTGACTATGGGCATTTAAACTGTGGTCAGCATTCAATTCTATGGCCAATATTTAGTTAAACATGAACCTGAATTAAGGGCACTTGGCAGCCATCTGTGAACTTTGCGTATTTCATTGTGTAAGGATGAACCAGTGTTTGAGGAATATGGGATCTCTAGACTGTTGGTCTCCGAGTGCCATATTGAACAAAGGAGAGTATGTGAGCTCAGTTGGGGTGGATGTAAGAGTGAATGACCATTGTCTACTGCCATCGTATTATGGTGGTCTGGGCCCCAGAAGTGTTAGCCCTGCAGCCATGTAACTGAAACTAACTTTCAGGGACTGCAGTTTAAAATACCCTTAATAAAGCAATTCCAGGAGAAAAACATCTGAAACACCATAAACATCTGAAACATCTGCAATTGCTGAACCATCAAGGCTGAAAGTCTTCTAATGCAGCCAACGTACTGTACTTGTTCCAGCTTCCAAGTCCACCCGAGAACCTACAAGAGGCTTCATGAGAATCCTTTGTTTCTAAAAGGCATTCACTCCAACTGAATTATCAACTCAACTAAGAAGACAGCAGGCCTACATTGACATGGAGTTTGAGTTATAAATTCCATTTTTATAATTACGGCTTTAACTTCATCTGGATCTTGTCTTTACATGCGTGACAGTGTGATTGAGACATGCGTTTTAAACATCTGGGGCAACTGTGTGATGATAAATAACCCGCTTTATTTTTAAAATCACCAAAAATCGTGCCACAGGAATTTATTTTAAATTAGGAAAAGGAATACAACTCAGTACATACAAACATCCTGATTATAGACTGGAAGGGACCTTTCAAATTCTGTCCGTAACACATTTTTCAGCTTGTTGCTCAGAATTACAATTAACAGTGTAATCTTGCTTGTGTGACTCAAAGCTCAATATCTTGGCATTCCTTTTATCATTCTTAGCTCAGGCTTGTTGCTGATAATCTGTTGAGATTGCAGAAATGGAGGTTTGACAGTGACAGTTATACTATAGTATTGACCCAAGATGTTGCTGTGTGTGAATAATGCGAGACTTGAACTCTGCAGATCTATGATCTGAATAAATTCCTAACAATTGGAATGATTGCAGAGGACAGGGATTTATGCAGTGCTGTTTGTAAGCAATTCCAGTACTGCCTAGATCTGTCACTCAATGCAAAGTGGAAGGACAACTATGGAATAAGCAATAAATTGCAGAAAAATACAGATCAATAATGATGCCAGACCAGTATAAGTGATAGTAAAAGAAAAAGGATAGGTATGACATAAAGTCACTGCTGCATTCAACTACTACACTGTTTCCTAGTTAGTATACAACAGTTCCTAATGCTGCAGATGTTTTTTTTTAAACCTTGTATCAGAGGGCACATCCCTCTCCCCATTGTTGCACTGCTTTGAGATTCTATGCTTCTGGTTCCTCCACTTGGGTGTAGTGGCAGAGCTGCGGCATTAGTGCCTTCAAAGTCAGCAGCTGCAGAAAAGAACAGGAGAAGATTTTGAGATGCTTCTGAAAGACTTAATAAATGTGCATTTTTTCCTTCCCTTACTGGCTACTGTATTTGATTTTACCATTTACACTGGATCAGTGAGCTATCCATGATCTCAAGGATTCAAGCATGCAAAGTAGGATCATTTTTGGACTCCATTATCTCTCTGTTTGTTAAACATTTAGACATCTGAACAAATGTGAATAAGTTAAATTAGGTGTTATTTTAATCTCCGGGATTGTGAGGAAAGCTGGCAAATCATTTTTGTAGCAGAGGAATAAAACATTTTTTTTGTACTTAACTTGGGACTAAAGTGATCGGTCCACTAAGTAATGTAGGTGCTTTGGCTGCATTTATGGCCACCAATTGGAAAATTGTTGAATGTGCCACATCCTTAACACTCTAAGTAAAGCAGTTTCTCTTAAATTTATTAGTGACCATCATATTTATGACACCTAGGGCCAGATTTTCGGGGCCATGGCATTTGGACATTAGGAGTTGTCTTCCAGTTATGATCTTACTGAACAGCAAGAACAGGCCTTAGGGTTAAATGGCTTACTGCTGTTCCTATAAAACGTCAGTATGGCTAAAATTAAAATCTGGAAGTGTTGGAGATCTGAAATATGTGGAAGTTGCAACATGGAAACAGGCAATTTGACCCAGCCTGTCTATATTGACCTATGGTTTCCCACCCCCGGTTCCCAGATCTCTTCAACCTCATTTCTTTTATCCATCTATCTAATCTTTCATGGGATGTGGCCAGCATTTTGTTGCCCGTCCCTAATTGCCCTTGAACTGAGTGGCTTGTTAGGCCAATTTTGAGGATAGTTTCAACCACATCACTGTGGATCTGGAATCGCATGTAGGCCAGATCAGGTAAGGACAGCAGATTTCTATCCCTAAATGACATTAGTGAACCAGGTGGGTTTTTGCAACAATTGATGATAGATTCATGGTCACCATCACTGAAACTAGCTTTATAATTGCAGATTTTATTAACTGAATTTAAATTCCACCGGCTGGATTTGAACCCATGTCCTCAGAGCACTAGCTGTGCACTATATTGTTCTAGCAATAGAAAAGCTCCCAAATATTTTCTCATACCAAGCAGCATCCTAGTGAAGTAAAAACAGGAAATACTTAAAAACTGCCAGCAACTGAACAAAAAATGGCATGTTAACATTTCTGGGAAAGATCCTTTGTTCAAACTGAAATGGGAGCACAGGGCTGTTTACGGTATTAAGTAAAACCAAAAGCAGAGTGGAGAAGAGCAGGTAATGGTGAAAAATACAACAATGATGCCTGCAATTATACAGTTTACAGGTAACCTGCAAGCAAGGATTACTAAACCGAGAAACATATAACACGGATACAATTGACAACAAAATTGTGAACTTTTTTCTTCTAATTTATTGATTCATGGGCTGTGGACATTGCTAGCGAGGCCAACAGTTTCAGACTATCCCTGAATGCCCTTTGAGAAGGTAATATTGAACCACCCCAGTCCATATGGTGTAGGAAACTTTCACAGTGCTGTAGGAATCAGCTCAGCGATGATGAAAAGATTCTCCCTCCACAGATACAGTAGATTATATGCAAAAACCAAGGAGGATAATTTCACTAATTGACAACTTGCAACAAAATTGTAAACACCGGTATAAAGAAGACATTTACAGTCTCATTATAAATAGCAAATTACGGCAAATTTTGAAAAGAATTGTCAATTCCAGGAATATTCCTGTAAATCAAAGAAAGTTTACTAGCAGTTTGATAAATCCTGCAGGAACATTGCTACCAATGCTTTGGACACCAGTAGCAGCTCAGTCTCTGCAGAGTTTCTTATTAATATCTGTCGCTAAAAAATAAGTACTGGAAAAATAGGGAATTCAAAGGGGTGAAACTCTCTCGAGTAATGGATATGTGGAAATGCGCAAGTATATTTTTTTGGGAGTGAGGGAGAAGACTTGCTGCCTTTTTGCAATTTCCATCTCCCAGAGCTGCAGTGTTGTCGCTCAGGAAAGTGGCCCAGTCACTGTATGCACTTCCCTGTCAGTGGCATCTCCAGAGCAACTTCACCGAGCAACAAACCTGATACCACAGCTATTAGACTAAATTGAATCAGGGAAGGCGGCTCAGAAATGACAAAATGTGTTATGCAAAATATGAGTGCGCTGATGAAATTTAATTCAGACATGTGCAAGGTGCCGACCGCAGAAAGAGAAAAAAGAGACTGGATCACCCAACGCAGATCATCAGTCAACAAAACCAACAGACTGTTGAACAATACTTTTAAGGTGATTAGCAAAAGAACCTGAGACAATATGAGGAAGATATTTTTTAAGCAGTGAGTTCTGGAATGTTCTGGAATATACTACCTGAAAAGATGGTAGAAGCAGATTCAATATTAACTTTTGTAAAGGAATTGAATAGTTTAAGGAAAAGAATTCATAGGGATATCGGGAAGGTTTAGGGGAGTGTGACTAATTTGGAATGCTCTTTTGAAGGGCCGGCACAAGGACAGTGGGCTGCCTACTGCGCTGTAGCATTCAATGATTCTATGAAATTGCCAAACAGTAGAGTAAAAGTCAAAGGAGGATATAACTAAACTATACAATGCTCTAGTCACACTGCACCCCGCATACTGTATCTAATTCTGGTCACTGAGATACAAGGGAGCCATTGAAGTAGACCGTGCAGAGAAGAACCACGAGGCTGATTGCTACGTCAGAGGTCTGAATTACGAAGGAAGATTGGATAAAGTTGGGCCTTTCAACTTGAAAAGAAGATAATTGAGAAGCCATTTTGTAGCGAGATCTGTAAGATTGATAATGGTGTGGACAAGGTAAGTCTGAGAAATGACTTCAAAGTGCATTACAATTGTAGGACAAGAGGACAAATTTAGGATTGATATCAGGAAGTTGTTCTTCACAATGTAACTATGTTTGGAATGGACTCACGGATAGATTAGTGGAAGCACAAACCCTGAATTTACATAAAACCCAATTGGACGCTGCAATATGAAGACTTCAGGCTGTCTCTGGAGGGATGGATTAAGATGGTCCGAATCACCTTCCTCTTGTGTAATTACCTTGCAATCTTATGAAGTTTTATTTTAAAGGTAACAACTATACTTGCATATAGACGTTTGCATACAGATTTTTGGGGAATATTTTGAATAAAAATGACTTTCCCTTTTAAACTATTTGCCAATATTCTGTATGCTGTCAAAAGTACGAGTAATTAATTTTGCACATGACGGATGTTCTGCTGCGAGTCTGTATAGTTGTACTTTTTAAAGAATAGGTGGAACCCCTCCCAGTATTTGGCATTCACAGTAATTACTTATATTCACTAGCAGATGAAGATATGTCTTTTTAAAGGTTTAAAGGTTCCAGGGTCTTGACTGCAGCTTGTGTCTCTGCTGCAGTAACCCAGTTAAGTTTCGACCATCTTCTGAAAGGAAACTTGTTGCTACTTTCAGCAGTGACTGTGTACTTTCAAGTCCTGGACACATGATATATTTTTTATCCATTCATGAGATGTGGGTGTTATTGGCATGGCAGACATTGGCCATCCCTAATAGCCCTTGAGAAGATGGTGGTGAGCCACTGCAATCCATGTAGTGCAAGATTTTGACAAAATGACGATGAAGGAACAGTAACATGTTTCCAAGTTAGGATGGCATATAACTCGGAGGAGAGCTTGTAGTTGTGGTGTTCCTATATGCCTCCTGCCATTGTCTTTCTAGGTGGTAGAGATTGAGGACTTGGAAGCTGCTGTTGCAGATGCCTTGGAAAGTTATGGCAGTGGGTACACATTGCAGCATTGTGTGCCCCTAGTAGAGGGAGTGAGTATTTCAGGTGAGGTGCTGATCAAGTGGGCTGCTTTCTCCTGAATGGTATCAAGCTTCTTCAGTGTTTTTGGAGCTGCACTCAGGCAAGTGGAGAGTATTCCATCACACTTCTGACTTGTACCTTGCAGGCAGTTGAAAGGTTTTGGGGAGTCAGGAGTTGAGTCACTTGCCACAAAATGCCGAACCTCTGACCCGCTGCTGTAGCCATAGTATTTATGTGGCTGGCCCAATTAAGTTTTTGGACAATGGTGACACAGCCCACTTCCCACCTCCAGAATGTTGGTGGGGGACTTGATGATGGTAATGCCACTGAACATCATGGGAGGGTGGGTAGACTCTTTCTTCTTAGAAATGGTCAATGCCTGGCACTTGTATGGCATGAATGTTATTTATGAGCTGTGCCCTGGGTGTTGTCAGAGTCTTACTGCATGGATTATATGATTAGCTGAGGAATTGAAAATGGGACTAAACATTGCAATCATCAGCAAACATCCTCACTTCTGACCTTTATTATGGAGGTAAAGCTGCTGAAGATGGTTGAGGCGAGGACACTGACCTGGGAAACCCCTGCAACAATGCTCTAAAGCTGATATAATTGGCCTCCAACAACCACAAACTTCTTCCTTTGTGCTAGCTTTTGCTGTTTCCAGAGTACTCAACTGTTTCTTAGTGTCACATGGAATGAATTTAAATGGCTGAATACTGGCACCTGTGATGATGCAGTCCTCAGGTGTAGGCCAAAATGGATCATCCACTCGGCACTTCTGGCTGAAGACATACATGGCCATTGCAACCTTGCCTCGCATTCGTGTGCTGGAATCCACTAACATTGAGCATGGAGTTGTTCCTGGAGCCACCACCTTCTGTTTGTAGTTTAATGGTCCACCACCATTCATGACTCGACATGGCAGGCATCATATCTATTGATTGTGGGACTGCTTAGCTCTACTTTTGGAAGCATGCTGCCTTCACTGTTTAGCACATGTGTAGTCTGTTATAGCTCCACAGGTTTTCAGGTACGCCTGATGCTGCTCTTGGCATGTTCTTCTGCACTCCTCATTGAGCCAGGATTGCTCCCCTGGCTCGGTGGCTATCTGACCACGACAGATTGTGGTGGAATGCAATTCTACCGCTGCTGTTGGCCCACAGCACCTCATAGATACCTAGTTTTGAGCTACTCCATCTCATGTGAATCTGTCCCAACTAGCATGGTGGAAGTACTACACAACACCAAGGAAGGTGTCCTCATTGTGAAGACAGGGCTTTGTCTCCTCAAGGACTATGTGATGGTCATCCCTATCAATGCCATCATGTGTAGATGCAACTGTGACAGGTAAATTGGTGAGGATGAGATGAAGTTGGTTCTTTCCTTAGGTTGGTTCTTCACTCAAGTTGGTTCTGTCACTGCTGCAGGTCCAGTCTGGCAGCTATGTCCTGTCAGTAATGATGCTATCAAGCTATTCTTCTTTATGGATATTGAACTCCCCACCCAGAATACATTCTGTGCCTTGCTGCCCTCAGTGTTCTTCCAAGCCATACTCAACCATGATACAGTACTGATTCATCAGCTGAAGGAAGTGGTAATCAACAGGTTTTTTTGCCCATGTTTGACCTGATGCCATGAGACTTTATGGGGTCTGGTGGGACAGAACATATCTAGCGATTCTGATAGAAGAGCTTGGATGTGTGACTAGTCTGTGGGACAGCTTTCCCAAGTTTGGCGCAAGCTCCTCGATGTTAATGAGGAGGCTTTTGCTGGGTAACTGGGCTGAGTGTGCTTCAGTTGTGTCCAAATGCCTAGGTTGATGCATATACTTTCTTGCAGCAGTTTTAAAGGATTGAGTGGCTTACTAGACCATTTCAGAGGCAGTTGAGAGTCAGCTAGATTGCTGTGGGTTTGGAGTGAGGATAGTGGATTTCCATTAAGTTTTTATGGCAGTCTGATAACCACTGTGCTACCAAACCCTGCAACGAATACTTTAAACTCAACACCAGTTGGATGTTGAACTGCTTTAGCAAATCAGTTGTATTGCAATGCGCTGCCTGACACACTGAAGCTGCCCAGCATGTTCATGAGGCAGTGAAGGGAGATATGAATGTTAGTTTTCCCTCAAGTTTCAGACCTTTCATGATGTCTCAGCCACAACCAACTCAACCTGTGCTTGTAGGTATGCTGTTGATGATGCCATTGATCATGAAGAATCATAGGAGCAGGCGGAGACTATTCAGCCCATCAAACCTGTTCTACCATTCAGTTAGCTCTTGGTTGATCTATACCTTAACTCCATTTAATTTGCTCGTCACTTCTTAATGCACTTACCTGATAAAATCTGTTAATTTCACTATTGAATCAATGGCACGACTTGCTGTGTAAAAATACCCTTGGGCGAGTGCTTACAAAAACGTTATGCTCTGGATGCAGTGGAGAGCATGGAGAGCAAAGTTGTTGGGTGGGGATGACAGCTTGGAACAGTTCTGCAGAAGCCACCCAGCATTCCTTTCCAGCAAAAGCCGTTTTTGTCATGAGGCATTGTGGACTAGGTAACAAATGTGCAACAGATGCGCAGTAGGAATGGGATAATTATGGCAAGAAAATCCACAAGCACTCTTTGCACCTACACAGCTAAACAGAAAGGAGCCCTATAACAACACATACTCTCATGTACTGGAGAGTACCCATATCCATGTGAGACCCGTAGAAAAATATCAGACTTACCAATATAAAATGCTTCCTGCTTTACTTTCTTTCAGAACCTGAATTTCACCGGTTTTAGAAAGATTCTGAAGAAGCATGATAAGATGCTGGAGACAAGCCGTGGCGCTGACTGGAGAGTGGCACACGTAGAGGTGGCTCCGTTCTACACCTGCAAGAAAATCACCCAGTTAATCAGTGAAACAGAGGTAAGAGACACAGAGTATTCTACACAGTGAGATAAAATAAGGCCCAACAATCTTCTTGAAAGTGCTCGAAAGTGCTCTGTCCACAGGTATAATGCCAGGAACTCTTAATTTTTCTTTTGGACAAAATTTTTTTTTCTACCCCTCTTCCTCCCCCCTGCTAAAATATTTTCCAATCTCTGCTGAAGCAACTGACTGTTTCTAGTGCCCTTGCTTTTCAAGTGAACCTGTACACCAAGTGTTCACAAGCTCTATTGTTAAGAAACAATAGGTGTATCATTGCACTACTGGGTGTATTCCATAGGACACCCACTAATGGGAAAGATATAGAGGAGCAAATTTGCAGGAAAACTATAAAGATGTGCAAGAACAAAAGAGTAGTGAAAATGGGGACTTTCATTATCCTATCATAGATTGCATAGTAATAGTGTAAAGGGCAGAGGGGGAAAAGAGTTTCTGAAGTGTGCTCAGGAGACTTTTCTTGATTAGTATGCTTTGGCTCTGAAGAATGAGGCGAATCAAGCATCATGGGGGAAGATTTTGAGGACAATGATCATAATATCAGAAGGTTTAGGTTAGCTATGGAGCAATCTAGAGTAGGAATCCTTAATTTGAGGGAGGGCCAATTTTACTTGGTTGAGAATGGACCTGGCCCAGGTAGATTGGAGTGAAAGATTGGGAAGCAAAACTGTCTCTCCTTTAAACAGGCGATGGTTCAGGTACGGTCAAGGTACCTTCCCACGATGAGGGGGATGGAAGGCCAGCCAAAGCCAGAGCACCCTGGATGACGAAAGAGATAGAGAGTAATCTGAAGCAGAGAAAAGGGGTGTATGAAAGATGTCAGGTTGATAATGCAAGTGAGAACCAGTCTAAATATAGAAAGTCCAGAGGGGAAGTGAAAAAGGAAATCAGAGAGGCAAAGTGAGAACATGAGAAGAGACTAGCAGTTAACATAAAAGAAAAATAGAAACATAGAAAATTGGAGCAGGATTACGTCATTCGACCCTTTGAGCCTACTTCGCCATTCAATATGATCATGGCTGATCCTCTATCTCAATGCCATACTCCCGCTCTCTCCCCATTCCCCTTGATGCCTTTAGAGTCTAGAAATCTATTTCCTCCTTAAATATATTCAGTGATTTGGCCTCCACAGCCTTCTGTGGAGGAGAATTCCACAGGTTCACCACCCTCTGAGTGAAGAAGTTTCCACTCATCTCAGTCCTATATGGCCTACCCCGAATCTTGAGTCTGTGATCCCTGGTTCTAGACCCCCAGCCAGAGGAAACATCATCCCTGCATCCAATCTGTCCAGCCCTATCAGAATGTTATACATTTCAATGAGATCCCCCCTCATTTTTCTAAACTCCAGTGAATACAGGCCTTGTCGACCCAATCTCTCTTAATAGACAATCCTGCCATCCCAGGAATCAGCCTGGTGAACCTTCGCTGCACTCCCTCTATGGCAAGTATATCCTTTCTTAGGTAAGGAGACCAAAACTGCACACACTACTCCAGGTGTTGTCTCACCAAGGCCCTGTACATCTGCAGTAAGACATCCTGGCTCCTGTACTCAAATCCTCTTGCAATGAAGGCCAACATACCATTTGCCTTCGTAATTGCTTGCTGCACCTGCATGCTTGCTTTCAGTGATTGGTGTACAAGGAAACCCAGGCCCCTTTATACGCCAACATTTCACAATCTATCACCATTTAAATAATACTGTCATTCTGTTTTTCCTACAGAAGTAGATAACTTCATGCTTATCCACGTTTTACTGCATCTGCCATGTATTTGCCCATTCACTTTCTATCCTAGTGAAGAATTTTATCATGTTATGGTCACTGTTCCCCCAAAGGACCCTGCACAACCAGATTATTAATTGACCCCTTCTTATTGCACAATGCCAAATCTAGGATAGCCTGTTCCCTAGTTGGTTCCTCGACATACTGGTCTAAAAAACCATCTCATACACACTGCAGGAATTAATGTGCCACAGTATTATAGCTAATTTGGCTTGCCCAGTTTATATGTAGATTAAAGTCACCCATAATTATTGTAGCACCCTTGTTATGCGCACCTCTAATTTCTTGTTTAATGATACCCCCTACCTTACTGCGACTATTTGGAGGCTACTGGACACTCCCACCAATGTTTTCCGCCCTTGTTGCTTCTTGGCTCCACCCAGACTGATTCTCATTTAGATTATCTGAGCCAATATCCTCTCTCACTATTGTGCTAATTTCATCCTTAACTAACAACATCATCCCCACCTCCTTGTTTTTGTCTGTCCTTCCTAAATATTGAATACCCTTAGATATTCAGTTCCCAGCCTTGGTCACCCTGCAACCATGTCTCTGTAATCGCAATCATATTGTACCCGTTTACATCTATTTGTGCTATTAATTCATCTACCTTATTGCAAGTGCTCCGTGCATTCAGATACAGTGCTTTTAGACTTGTCCTTTTAACATTTTGACATTTTTTTTGTACTATGGCCCTGTTTGCTGCTAGACCTTGTTTCTTCTGCCTTCTACTTTTATTTTCAACTTTTCTGTCTTTCATTCCTACCTTTGTTTTCCTTTCTTCTGTCTCCCTGCTCAGGTCATCCCCTCTGCCACTCTAGTTTAAACCCTTCCCTACAGTACTAGTGAATACCCCTGCAAGGATATTGATTCTGGTCTCGCTGGCGGGCAACCCGTCCAGCTTGTACAGGTCCCCCCTTCCCCAGAATCGGTCCCAATGCCTCAGGAATCTAAATCCCTCCCTCCTACACCATCTCCTCAGCCACGCATTCATCTGGTCTATTCTCCTATTCCTGATCTTGCTAGCACGTGGCACTAGGAGTAATCCTGAGATTACTACCTTTGAGGTCCTGCTTTTTAATTTATTTCCTAGCTCCCTATATTCTGTTTTCAGGACCTCATCACTCTTTTTACCTAAGTTGTTGGTACTGATATGTACCACGACCTCTGGTTGTTCACCCTCCCCCTTCAGAATGTCCTGCAGCGGCTCGGTGACATCCTTGACTAGGGAGGCAACATACCATCTTAGTGTCACGTCTGCGGCCGCAGAAACGCCTATCTGTTCCCCTTATGATAGAATCCCCGAGCAGAATTGTTTTCCCATTTTTTTTCTCTCCCAGCAGTATCCAAAATGGAAAATCTGTTGGAGAGGGAGATGGACCCAGGGGACTCTTGCACTATCTGCCTAGTGCTTTTACTCTGTCTGGTGGTCACCTGTTCCCTTCCTGACTGTGCACTCTTTACCTGTGTGTGACCAGCTTACTGTACATGCTATCCATGAAGATCTCATCCTTGTGGGTGCTCCACAGTGACTCCAGCTGCAGCTCCAGCTCCGAAATGCCGATTTCAAGTAGCTGCAGCTGGAGACACTTCCTGCTCGTGTGGTCACCCTGGACACTGAAAGTGTCCCTGACTTTCCACATCGCACAGGAGGAGCATTCCACTTCCAAAAGTCTCCTCTAGACATATAAATATTAAAAAAGAGGGGTGGGGCCAAATAGGGACAAAAAGAGATCTAATCATGAAGACAGAAGGCATGGCGAGATACCAAATGAATACTTTGCATCTGTCTACTAAGGAATAAGATGCTGCCAAAGTCATACTGAAATAGGAGATAGCTGAGGTACTAGATGGGCTAAAAATTATCAAGAGGAGCTGTTAGAAAGGCTGGCTATACTTAAATTTGATAAGCCACCAGGACTGGATGGGGTGCACCTGATGATGTTGAAGGAATTAAGGAAATTGTGGAGGCACTGGCCCTAATCTGCCACTCTTCCTTAGATACAGGGGTGGTGCCAGAGGACTGGAGAATTATAAACGATACACCCTTGTTCAAAAACAGGATTTAAGGATAAACCCAGCAATTGCAAGCCAGCCAGTTTAACCTCTGGTAGGAATGCTTTTAGAAACATTAATCTGGAACAAAATTAACAGTCACTTGGACATGTGAATTAATTAAGGGAAGCTAGTATGGACCTGTTAAAGCCAAATGTGTTCCACTAACTTAATTGAGCTTTGAGTTTTTTGATGAGAGGGTTGATGAGGGTAATGCAGTTGATGTGGTGTACATGTACTTCCAAAAGGCGTTTAATAAATTGCCACATACTAGGCTTGTCAGCAAAGTTGAAGCCTATTGAATAAAAGGAACAGTGACAGCATGGATACAAAGTTGGGTAAGTGACAATAAACAGAGGGTAGTGGTGAATGGCCATTTTTCAAGCTAGAGGAAAGTACACAATGAGATTCCCCAGGAGTCAGTATTAGGATCGCTATGCAGAGTAGTATGAAGTGATCCATTTTGGTAGGAAGAACGAGGAGAGGCCATTTAAGACAAAGGGTACAAATCTCAATTAGGTGCAGGAACAGCAAGACCTAGGGTTATATGTGTACAAATCGTTGAAGGTGGCCGGGCTGGTTGAGAAAGTGGTCAAAGAGGTGTATGGAGCCCTGGGCTTGATGATAAGAGACATGGAATACAAAAGCAAGGAAGTTATGAATCTTAATGCAACACTTTTGGCCTTAATTTGAGCATTGTGTCCAGTTTTGTGAACTGCACTCCTGGAGAGTTGTGAAGGCTTTCAAGAGGGTGCAGAAAGATTTATGGAAATAGTTTCAAAGATGAAAGACTTAAGATACGTGGATAGACTGGAGATGCTAGGGTCGTTCTAGAGATGAGATGGTTGAGAGAAGATTTTATAGAAGTGTTCAAAATCGAGGGGTTGAGGGAAAGTAGATAGAAAGAAACTGTTCCCATTCACGTAACGATTGAGAACCAGAGGACAGCAATTTGAGGTGAATGGCAAAAGAACAAGGCAACATGAAGAACTTTTTTACATAGTGAGTGGTTAGGATCTGAATGTACTACCTGAGAGTGTGGTGGAGACAGATTCGATTGTGGCTTTCAAAAAGGAATTGGATAAGCACCTAAAGAGAGAAAAATTGCTGGGCAACAGGGAAAGGGTGAGAGAATAGGATTAGCTGAGTTGCTCTTGCAGATAGCCAGCATGGGCACAACAAGTTGAATGGCCTCTTCCTGAGCTGTAACCATTCTATAATTTGATGTTGAGGGAGGGAGATCATCATTGGAGTCACTGCATTAGCTACCAGGAGCACAAATATTGGCTGGAACTTGCAGAGCACACTGACACCCTTGCCATCACGACCACCTCCACCACCACCCAAACCCCTAAACCACACACAATCACAGAACTCCAACTTGCTATATATTCTTCAGTATTTATAGAAGCATGTAGCACAAAAAAGACCATTCGACCCTTCATGCTAGTGTCAACATTTTGGGAAAAACATCTCCATTTCCTACCCCGGATGATTTTTCCCCATTAATGTATCCAATTCCCTTTTTAAATTTACTAGTGAATCTGCTTCCACCACCCTTTCAAACAATGCATTACAGTTCCTAACAGCTTGCTGTGTATATAAAGAAAAAAACCCTCCCCTCTGAATTTTTTGCCAATTAAATTACACCTGTTTTCTGGGGTTGCTAGTCCCCTATCAAAGCCATTCATAATTTTGAACACCTATTAAATCTTCTACACTTAAGGAAAACACTCCCAGTGTTCAGGATGCTAATTTATTTTACCTAATTGTATTTCAGTCTATCTGGCTGTCGTTATTTCAGATATGTGACTATTTTATTTAATTAATTGAATTCATAAGCAGTACAATTTTGCATTAAATTAATGTAGTACTTAGCAGTTATAGTACTAGACCAGCAACCCAGAGGTCACCGGTTCAAATCCTACCATAGCGATTGTGAAATTGAATTGAATAAACCGGGTGATTTGCAGAATCGCAGCAGAAAAATGACCTTAATTTCAACTGTGGACAGGGCGAGTTTGATGTCACTCCGCTGCCTCACACGGTTGCTGGCCAACACAACAACTGCCCATGTCGACATCTGGCTCAGGTCCTGCTTCAAGTGACCAACTCTTAAAGTCCACTCACAGCTTAACAAGCTGCTCATTTGTAAAACAGCTGCTGATGGCAATAAATGTGGCCATTACAAAAAATAAATTTAAACATGTAATTAATATGTACCAGTTAGGAATTACTTCAGGTTTAATGACCAGTTTCCTACAATTTTTATTTGATGTGTTCTGGTAAAACTAGTTCTGATTTTTTTTTCTCTGATAGGCTCTTGTTACCGCAGAATTGGAAGGAGGTGACAGGCAGAAAGCCATGAAGAGGTTGCGAGTACCACCCCTGGGAGCTGCTCAGGTTAGTTCCAGTTGTTTCAAGTTGAGATAGCTTTCATTTCGCTCATTGTTTCTTGCTTTGAGAGATGATACTAGTGATGTAGTCAGGTGCTGTGATGTATATCTTGAATGCTTTTTCTGTCAGTGAATTTTTTTCTTTGTGTTCAAGGTGAAAGGTGCATTCGCTTGGCCCAACGGTGGCATTCACACTTGAGTCAGCAGGTTGTGGATTTATGCCCCATTCCAGGACCTGAGTCCTCACTGTAGACTGAGACTGCAGTGCAGTACTGAGGGAGTGCATTATTGTTACAGGTGACATCTCACAGATGAGCCATTAAACCAAGGCCCTCTCTGTCCCCTTGAGGCTACAACTACAACAACTTGCATTTATATAGTGCCTTTAATGTAGTAAAACATTACAAGGTGCTTCACGGGAATATTAGTAGATAAAGTTTGACTCCGAGCCATATAAGGGCAGGTGACCAAAAGCTTGCTCAAAGAGGTAGGTTTTAAGGAGAATCTTATAGGAGGTAGTGAGGTGGGAAGTGAGTAAATTCCAGGACTTAGGGCGTAGATGCTGATGGCAAGGCATCAGTAGGAATGATAGATATTGAGGCTGCACAGTAGGCCAAAATTGGAGGAATGTCGAGACCTTGGAGAGTTGGTAGAGGTTACAGAGATAGGGAGGAGGAATTTGAACATTAGGATGGCATTGTTAAATTTGAGGCATTGCCAACTGGGCGCTAATGTAGGTCGGTGATCATGGAGGTGATGTGTGAACAATTCTTGACACGAGTTAGGATAAAAGCAACAGAGTTCTTAATGAGCTCAGTTTTACAGAGAAAAGGATCAGGGAAGTCTTCCTAGTGAAACGATCAACATTTATCCCTCAACCAACACCACCAAAATAGATCAACTGGTTATTTATCTCATTACTGTTTGGGGAACATGAAACCTTGCTGTTTGCACACTAGCTAGCATATATGCTTATATAAGAATGACTGCACTTCACAGGTTCGTGGTTGGCTGTGGTGTGTTTTGACATGTCTTGATATGAAGGTGCGATACAAATGCTTACTGTTTTCTTTTGCTGGTAAATAGCACAATTTCAATTTAAGGTGCAAGCTGTTAGTATTGAGCACTCCCAGGTCAAGTATAGCACAGTTACCTGCAAAATAAAGCTCCCTCTACTTCTCCTTAACTTTGTACCTCAGCCACCCCGCATCTAGAGAGTACCCCTGGCTATGTTTCCTATTTTCCACACCAGCTATGATCTGAGCGAGATTCCCAATTATGTAAAGTTTTGAGCTATGATTCTGTACCCATTTGGAACTGGGTTGAGATCACCCAAACTGCATTCCCAATGGACCCTTTAACCAGTAGGCTTGGGCTACATCTAAACCTGACTCCAAGAAGTAAAAAAAATCAGGCTGTAATCCATGGAATGACCGATTTTGTGTTCCTCTGCAGATATTTATTGCTGCCATTCTAATTGTTCACTAAGGGGAGGTGATGGCAGAGTGGTATTGTCGCTGAACTAGTAATCCAGAGACCCAGAGTAATTCTCTGGGGATCTGGGTTTGAAACTCCCCCAGCCACAGTGGAATTTTAATTCATAAAAAAAGTCTGGAATTAAAAATCTCACGATTACCATGAAATCATTGTCGATTGTCGTAAAAACTCATCTGATTCACTAATGCCCCTCAATTTCCTTCCTTTAGGGAAGGAAATCTGCCATCCTCACCTGGTCTGGCCTACATGTGACTCTAGATCCGCAGTAATATGATTGACTGTTAAATGCCCTCCAGTTCAAGAAGGTGGCTCACCACCACCTTCTCAAGGGGCAATTAGGGATGAGCAATAAACACTGACCTAGCCAGTGACACCCACATCCTGTAAATTAATTTAAAAAAAATAAGGGTACAAGTCCTTATAAGGTGCTGTAACACAATACTCCAACTGGAGTCAGTCTCAAAAATTGAGAGATGTGGGTGATTCAACTACATAATCGCACAAAGGCAGTTTCAGCTTGTTAGTTGATCTTCTTGCTGCACAGGTTCACAGCAGGGCTTGTGTGCGTAAATACTGCTTGGAGCTCCATAGGTTTAAGTTACATTTTGTTCTTGCAGGTGTTGGTACCTTCGAAAAGATCCAGTGGAACTTCCCCTATAAATTTGCAATTAAGCAGTGCTTGGGCACATGCTCCTAACACAGTGATATGACAGGTTTCATTGCCTTCTGTATGACATTCCAAAGTTTGGCACTTGATTCTTCACCACAAGTGTCTCAAGGATACCAAAATGACAGCAAAGAAGGAGGTTAATTCATCCCATTGTTCTTGTTAAATCAATCGGATGAAACGTGCCTTGTATTTCCTAAAACTCAACAGAGATTTGAGAGAGGAGTTTAGGCATGTGGATTATTATGTTTAGGAACATCTGGAGTTGTTTCTTGGTTTTAATAAAAGTTGAAGTGTTGTTCCAATGTGTTTTACCCTGTCTTATCTGCCTCATTGTCTCTTTTTTCTTACAGCCAGCCCCTGCATGGACCATATTCAGGGTGGGAATGTACTTTGGAATTTTTGTTGTACTGCTTGCTGCTCTGATACTCATAGGTAAATGTCAGGACCACTCATGCACTAGTTATCTGCGTTCAAAAGGAATTGGGTTTCTGTCTATTTAAGTTTTTTTTTTACCTGTTTGGAGTTAGGATGCCACATGCTGTTGTTTCTCACATTGGTGCATTGCCAGGAGGGCGGTCCACTTTCTCAGCCAACCTTGCTTCAGAGATAATGAGTCTGTGTTGACACTGAAATAGTCAATACCAAAACCCTTTTCCTATTTGCTTTCCTCCTCCACCTAATTTTCTCTTCTGATCCCATGAAGGTGCTGTCTCATTCTGAGGGGTACTCCCTACTGGCACTGGTCACCTTCTGATACCTCAGCCACTGACTATTCAACTGTGGGAATATTTATACAGCTGAACATGTACCTGTCCTCACTAGACATCCACACTCACATTCTCCAGCAAGGGTCGCTGGATTGGAATCAGGAGTGAGAACTCTTGATGATTTATCCCAACCATAGCTCCATAGTACAGAGAACAATTGTAATGGCAAGTTAAGATCAGTTAACTCTCCACGCACTGGGAAGAGAAATTATGGTTTGTGTAACTCAGTGCCACACCCAGCAGACTTTTTATCCAACCCCCCATTGAGGGATCTACTTCTTATTTTAAATATGAGCAAAATTTCTGCCCAAAAGTAATTAATGCAAAACGTGAGCAATAATACTGTAATGTTCTCAAGTCATGCAGGTTAAGATTTCAGTGTGCAAGACTTCCCATCTTTCTTGTTTCATTTCAAACTCCCAGTTCTGCTCGTATTGGAGTCAAGTAGTTGCTGATTGGGATGCTTAAGCATTTTCAAGGCTTCAAGAAAATGGTTACCAAGATGACTAGTGTTCACTCATTTTAAACTGAGGATCATTGCCATGATCTTATTCACATCTACGTCACAGCCTTGCTTTTCCTGGAGGAAATACTCTCTGAATATGTCACTAACAAAAGCAGAGAGTAGCTAGCAAATTGAGGAGGTGCAGCTTCTGCTGTGCTGTCATTACATAAACCCCACCACATAACCAGCAAGATTATGGTGCCCAGGCTCTCACGCAGTGCAATGAGTCAGTAGTATGTATCCTCTGTTTATATTGTGGCTTTTGTAGCTCTCTGCCCTTCCCAAAAGATAGTTTTGTGGATCAAAAGGCTAATCTGCGGTGTATGATTTTTATATCATGGCTCCACAGACCAGAAGCAAGGTAAAAATAACCAAACTGAGTCAAACAGACAAAAAAGCCCCAGGATGAATTACCTCATCTGCGCTGAATCAGCTGTTCTCAGTCGAGACAGCAGTTGGTGGAGGAGGTAACGGTTGTCCTCGGGGCTGCTGAACTAGGGAGGGGATAACCAACCAGGATTACCATTTGTGATTGCCAACCAGTGACCCCAAAATAAGAAATGTGTGATCATGGAGTGAGGAAATGTTCAAGCTTTGCTTCAGTGCCATCTCTGGTGGAATAGCCTACCAAAACTCACTGCAATCAATTTTCACTGCCTTGCCTTTACCCTGCCCTAATATCTTTGGCTAATCTCAGTAATAAATTACTACTACATCTTGGTATCATATATAAAAGTTTATTATATTTTTGCATCCTATATACGAATTTTGAATTACCCAGCAGAAGACTCTCAGAGTACATCAATAGGAAATAAAATCAAAACTACCTTTAAAATAAAAGAAGGAACAGATGTTCTGGGACAATTCTCTCATGGTGTGTGAATGGTACCATGAGCAGGTCTATGCCCCACATTGGGGCACTTGATAAATGAAGGGTCTTGGCCATGGTGTTGAAGAGGAGACTGGACACTCCTGTATGAGAGGGAGGCAAGTTGCACTGTGCCACATTTGTCCTTATTTTTGTTGTCAGTTACGGGGAGGCATTGTTGGGCAAGGGGTGAGGGGGAGGGAGGGAGGAAGGAAGAGAGGCTTGACCCTGTCCCCTTGTAAATTAGGTAGTGATACATGAGAGGAAGTAATCCAAGTACACATACAAAATAGATACAAAAGAGAAAAAAAATCTTATGATTTCATTTGGGACTAATAACAGAAATGTGCAGAAATGCTTTGGCAGCTATTCGAATGATAGGAATCACTGACATTGTTTCCAGTGCAAGTTCAAGTAACTGTCTCCTGCAGAAATAATGCTTTGCCACCTTGTTGAGGGAAGGAGATTTCTGCTCCCGGCATCATCATTCATTTAACGTGAGATTTAAAAAATGCGTACAGATGAGGAATACTGTCTTATGCTAATTCATCCATCTTAAAAGACCTTGCGTTCACCTCATTGTTATTTCTAATCGATTATTAAAGAATTCCAGAGACTTTACCACCACTACTCTGCCTGGAAATCCATTTTAAGTATGATTCATTCTTTGCATCTAGAATTATCTTGTGACATCAAGCCTAACATTGTTATTTACTATTTTGATCTGTCTCCCCTTGTCACAGGTTAATATTTTAAGTAATTTTATAAATTTACTTTGTCTGTACGATTTACTATCTTGTATATCCCTCTAAGATTGCCTCTCAGGCACCTTCTTTCCTGATGGAAAAAGCCAAAATCTCTTCAGTTTTCCTGGTTGACGCTAAGGGATACTGCTTCCTTTAGCCTGATGGTCAACCCAGTTGTTCCTCCCATTGTGCTGACAATTGAAGTAAGTTAGGACCCATAGTCCACTTTTTTTTTAAAAAAATCTCTATTTGAGCTAGACTACTTCCAACTGTCAGCTGTTGTGATTTGTCCCAAGGGCCACCATCAAGTTGAATTGATTATCACTAAGCAGGACAAGGTACTCTGTTGTGTAGTATCGGGTACCAATCTTTTTTTATTGTCCAGTCCAGGAGAAAGATGCAAGCAGAGACCCCTCTAACAGGGGAACACAATTCAAATTTTGGACAAACTTTCAGAGACCTAAGTGTTTTTGAGGAGGAAATAGTGTTTTGTATAAAAGAGAAAACCCAAACTTCTTGAAGTAGTTTTAGCAATGCTTTGGATGTTGGTGTTCCATCTGAGATTAAAACATAGTGAGACCAAAGGGTGTTAATAAATAAAGGAGTTGAGTAATCAAAGGTGAGGCATGATAGCTGTTAGCTGGATTTGCCCCTTCTGATCACTGTAACCTCTTGCAACCCTCAGATCTCTATTCTCCTCCAATTCTGCCCTCCTACACTTCCCTGATTTTCAGTGCTCGCCCACTGGCAGCCTTGCCATCTGACACTGCTCCTGTGCAGTGTCTTCAGGCATCTTCAGAAACAGAAATACCTGGAAAAACTCAGCAGGTCTGGCTGCATCGGCGGAGAAGAGTACAGTTGATGTTTCGAGTGCTCGTGACTTTTCAGTCTGTTCTGTTGAAGGGTTATGAGGACTCGAAACGTCAACTGTACTCTTCTCCGCCGATGCTGCCAGACCTGCTGAGTTTTTCCAGGTATTTCCGTTTCTGTTTCTGTTTCTGTTTTTGTTTTGGATTTCCAGCATCCGCAGTTTTTTGTTTTTATTATTTTTGTTTTTATCTTCAGGCATCTTGCTCTGCGCTATATAAATGCAAATTGTTGTTGGTTTGCAAAAGCTATAAAGTAACCATGCCTTCAAAAAGTTAAAAGAAACACAATGATCTATGTCCAATTGAAGGATATGCAGGCAATTAAGATTTAGTGATTCTGCAGTTGTATTGTGATGAGTCTTGGTTCAGTGCACTGAGGATGTATAAACTGGACTAGGTGAAAACATTCCTGAATTTGGGCAGACTCATCACCAAAGCAGTGACTGATAGGATGGTGATATGGAGAAAGAACTGAACCTTAGATGCGAGAAAAAGTGAATTGGAGGGTGAAGCATCAATTACACCACGGTAAGAAAGAGACATAACTTGATCACTTTAAACGTGTATTTAATGGACCACCATACAGCACTGACTTGTTCAGAAATTCATGGAACCAGACCCAGTCAAAGGTTTGGTAGATGTCAAAAGTCAATGACAAATAAGTGTTGAAAAGTAGAGGTCCAGTGGTACATAAACTTAAGCAAAAAAGTAACCAGTGGCATGGTCAAGCCAGACAACCATAGTAGTGGTCATTGATTAGACCTGAACTTTCAAAGTGGATGATTTGAGAGTTAATAGCCTTCATAACTACAGAAATCACAGGCCATTGGTATGGCAGTTGGGACTTGCGAGAGATGATATTAATTCAAGCAGTTTTTAAAGAGAAAGAAGTGTGTTGGATGGACTAAAGAGATGGCATAGGACAAAGGCAAGTTTGCAGATACATATCTTCAGGGAAGTAGAACAATCAGACTGAAGGCTCAAGGACCAGTTTAGAAAAAGTTATTCAGCCCAGTAAAGACAGTGTAGGTTCTCGTGCAATGATGCATTTCAATTCTATTGCACGGTTCACTACAGCTGTCATTTCAGCCTTATTTAAATATGCTTTCTCATGTTAAGCACCAGTCCTTTCGAAGAAAGCCAGCTACCAAGTGATTAATGGTCAATGTTAAGTGAGAACTAAGAGGTCTGTGTCAGTCTCTGGTTTGGTGCATCCTTTTCTCTGTATTCTCCAACTCCTTATGAGACTGCATATAGAAAGGTTTGTTTACCTTTTACAGTTAAAATTATCCTTGAAAATGTGTCTTTTCTTACATTTCTAATTAATTTTATATATTTTAATTCACTTGATATAATCTAACTTACAGCTGTTAAATAGTCAATGCTGCCAGTGAAGAGATGAATGTCAAGATGGTCCTTGCGGCTTCATGTGAAAAGTTGAGGTTCAGTCTGGGTAGTTAATGTCTACTTAGCAGCTCAACTGTTTAACACTTTCTGCTCCATCCTCCAGCTAAATCAAAAGAGGGGAACATTTGGCCCTTGGTGCGTATTTATCGTGGTGGATTTCTTCTGATCGAGTTTCTCTTTCTGCTCGGCATCAACACATACGGTTGGCGGCAGGCTGGAGTGAACCACGTGCTAATCTTTGAACTCAATCCCAGAAGCAATCTGTCTCATCAGCATCTTTTTGAGGTTAGTCGTTTCAGATTGACAGGCCTATGGCAAATATTAACTTTCAGAGTTGTATAAGAGATTCCGCTCCCATCCCCCCTTAGAATAGTTTTTGGTTACAGGAACATGGGACACGAGGTTTGGCTCAACCTCAGATTCATTTGTTTATTGAAGTCACAAAATTACCCCCCCCCCCCCCCCCACCCCAGTACAAACCCCTCTGATTCGACTGGAATTATCAACAACACCTCACAGTACAAACCTCGATGCAAGAACTGAAATTTACAAAATACTCACAACCCAACCCCTCTACAAATTGGCTGAAACTTACAATCACCCACACAGTTGGTCATTGCCGGTTTTGATTGTAGGCCTGGATCTGGAGATGACCCGTTTCCACCTTCTCCTGACTGCAGCGCCTGCTCTCTGATGTGATCCGCTTTTATGGTGATTCATTTCACATTTTCACAGGCACAGATCCTGTTACCATTCCACTAAATCATCCGGTGATTAGCACCTCTTTACCTTGGTTTATTTCATGCACTGGTCCAGACACTTCTGTGTGGACATGATCAATTCTTCTGGTGTAAACTCCTCCCCATGGTGAGGGATACCTGCCTTCAAGGTTGACTGAGGTGTGAATGTTCCTTCCATCCCTGGCAGGAACTAATTGTGCGATTTAATGGCAGTTGCCCTGTGCCATTGTCCATGTTTTAGTCTCCTGATGAGCCAGAGTTTTGGTTAGCTCACCCCTCTGTATGTTACAGTTAACCCCTTAGTGTCTGTACAGTTCACCTCTGTGTCTGGTTTTGAGATTTAGCTGTTTTATATCCTTACAGCCTGGGAGTCACGTCCATCAGTGGTGTGATGGTTTCTTAATCTGTTCATTCACAAAGCCCAGTTAACTGTTCAGTACACCTAGCCAATAATCACAATGCTTATAATGATCTCATTTTATACCTCCCATGTTTAAGATTTATTTCAGCTCATGTTTTTGTATTAGTCATAGCTACACATCTTTTATTAGGCACATGAGATTGGGTCAGCTCTGAATAACCATCCTCAATTAACCTCAGTTCAGTTTCCAGTGGAAAAAATGTTCTCTTAAATGTGTTCCTGAACATTGGGAGTCTGTGTTGGCTATTTCATTTACAGACTTTGCAGGCCCATTCAGAATGTTTTTCACATTTTCTTGTGATTTTTATGGGTTCCTTCTGGGCTCATTTCAAGCATTATAAAGGAGTGTTTTTGTAGAACCCCAGTGAGCACATGACCACCTCAGAAGAAGCAGCATTCAACAGCACTTGACATAATGTCAGAGCTTGAATGAAATGTCAAGGATTGGAGTTATCCAAGCAGCACATGGTCTTGTCCAATTGCCAAGGAGGCATTCAACAGTTGCCTTTGTTTGGGACTGGGCCCCATGCCCAGGGATGGTGATCTTGCTTGCCTTCTTTATAGCCTTCCACTACTGTCAATGCCACCAGAGCCCTTTTCTCCAGCAGGACATGGTTTTTCACTCACTGGAAAGCAGGATATAACCAATCCCATGTTATTCTAAAACACCCTCTCGCTTACCTCATAAATTCTGTGTAGCAGGTACCCAGGACTTCTATGTGCAGAGAAAGGGGAAGGCAGAATTACCGTGAGGTCAAGGTTTAAATTCAATTAATGCTTTGATCTGTGAGCATTATGGTCCTCATTCCTTTTTTTGGAGAGCCTCCATATATCCTGGCATCTGCCAAACTGAAAGAACCTGCTGCAGCTACAGAGGATGGCTTGGAGTTGAGAAACGCAACAAGTGGGATCTTGGAACTGTGTCGCCTGCTGCCATAGCGTAGTGATTCAATATGAGTGGAATTCCTTGTAGATTGTGACCACTTAAAGAGAAAGCTGAAGCACCAGATAAAAAAATAGGGCTAGAGAAAAATTAGATGACCTTGAGAAATCACACTTTTGGGAAAATTAATTACCCACTTGGTCTGGAAGTACAGGTAGATCAGGGGCAAGAGAACTTGAGGGTGGAAAATAATACGATATTATTATTGACCCCCACATATCAGGAGCCCATTTTTTCACTAAACCTGATAGTTAGAAGGCAATTTGAAGCTCAAATTCCTGTCATAAGATGTAAATGTTCAAAAAATGAAATGCATGTCTTGATCATAAACATGGAGCAACATAATCAAGGAAACACTTAATCAGGGTTATTGGGTGACATATTTCCTATTGTTAGATTGTGGTTTCCTTTACAAATTGGTAATTTTGGGAACTGCCTGTGGCACACGTGAGTGTGGTCACATATGAAAAGACTGTTAAGCCCATCAGCGGTTATCCACCCAATTAAAACAGTGCAACCTTGTGCTAATAATGCTAACACCGAGGAGATGCAAAAGCTAAAAGGGGAGAAAAGTTCACACATTCATCTTTTCTTACCCAAGCTGAAATCTGTGTATCCTTGTCCCAGAAGTTGTGTTAAACTTAATCATTACATCATAAGGGTCTGATATAGTTCCCTTCAAGACTATGTTCTTTTAATGAGGACTGTTTAGTCCTTTCTCCACACAGCCCTGCTAGCATCTATTCCATGTACACGTGGGGTCATAGTGGATTAGACCATGTTAATTGTATCATATTTTCAAGTGCATAAGGAAGGGGAATTGGCTTATTGTTGTATGTGTGTGTATCTGTATAAAATAAATAAAACCATTTATCTTTTTACAGATTGCTGGCTTCCTAGGTGTCCTATGGGGCTTGAGTCTGTTCATCAGTTTGTATGGGTCATACAAATTAATTCCAATGCAGGTCAACCCCCTCATTCTTTATGGGTTCATGTTCCTGTTTCTGATCAATCCCACAAAAACCTGCTACTACAAGTCTAGGTTCTGGCTGTTAAAGCTCCTGGTAAGTAAAGAGGTTTATTCCCCAACAGTTATTCATACATTTATCTGGATTAATATATTTTTACAGTGGGAGTAAAGCATTTTTGTAGTGCCAAAATTTGAGGTGTAGGAGCTCTAAGAAAATGCGTTGGCCATATCATTTCTAAATCTACTATTACATTGTTTTCCTATGTATTAATCACTTGAGTCCCAAAACGTCAGTTAAACTATGCTTTTTTTAAGTGAAAAATATTAGTGCCGGTAGGTATTTTGTTTCGAACCATATGGTATTTTGAATCATTAGCCTTTAGCATAGCTAGAATTTCATTATGCAATGGTTTAATTATTTAATTCAAACATGAATTAAAGCATGAATTACAGAAAACTTACACTTACTTCTTACTGGGGGATAGTATATAGAAGGACCACTGCTTTTGATTTATATTTATAACCTAGACCTAGGTGTACAGGGCACAATTTCAAAATTTGAGGATGATGCAAGACTTGGAAGTATTGTGAACTTTGAGGAGGATAGTGATAGACTTCAAGAGGATATAGACTGACTGGTGGAATGGACGGACACTTGGCAGATGAAATTTAATGTAGAGAAGTGTGAAGTGATACATTTTGGTCAGAAGAATGAGGAGAGGTGACATAAAATAAAGAGTACAATTCTAAAGGAAATGCAGGAGCAGAGGGACCTGCTGGGTAGGCCAGCATTTATTGCCCATTCCTAATTGTCCTTAAGGTGGTAGTGAGCTGCTTTCTTGAACCACTGTAGTTCCTGTGGTGTAGGTACATCCACAGTGCTGTTAGGGAAGGTGTTCCAGGATTTTGACCCAACAACAGTGAAGGAACAGCAATATATTTCCAAATCAGGATGGTGAGTGGCTTGGAGGGAAACTTCCAGGCGGTGGCATTCCCATCTATCTGCTGGCTTTGTCCTTCTAGATGGTAGTGGTCGTGGGTTTGGAAGTTGTGCTGTCTAAGGAGTCTTGTTGTGTTTCTACAGTGCATCTGGTAGATGGTACACACTGCTGCTACTGTGCTTAGGTGGTGTGGTGGAGGGAATGAATGTTTGTGGATGAGGTGCCAAGCAAGCGGGCGACTTTATCCTGGATGGTGTCAAGCTTCTTGATTGTTGTTGGAGCTACACTCATCCAGGCAAGGGGTATTCCATCACACCCTGACTTGTGCCTTGTAGATTGTGGACAGGCTATGGGAAGTCAGAAGCTGAGTTACTCGCTGCAGAATTCCTAGCCTCTGACCTGCTCTTGTAGCCACAGTATTTATATGGCCAGTCCAGTTCAGTTTATGGTCAATGATAATCCCCAGGATATTGATAGTGGGGGGGATTTAGCGATCATAATGCCATTGAATGTCATGGGGTGATGGTCAGCTTTTCTCTTGATGGAGATGGTCATTGCCTGGCACTTGTGTGGCACGAATGTTGCTTGCCACTTGCCAACCCAAGCCTGGATATTGTCCAGATCTTGCTGCATTTGAACATGGACTGCCTCAGTGTCTGAGGGGTCGAGAATGGTGCTGAACATTGTGCAATGTCAATGAACATCTTCACTTCTGACCTTATGATGGAAGGAAGGTCATTGATGAAGCAACTGAAGATGGTTGGGCCGAGGACACTACCCTGAGGAATTCCTGCAGTGATGTCCTGGAATTGAGATGGCTGACCTCCAACAACCACAACCATCTTCCTTTGTGCTAGGCATGACTCCAACCAACAGAGAGATTTCCCCTTATGCCCATTGACTCCAGTTTTGCTAGGGCTCCTTGATGCCACACTCTGTCGAATGCTGCCTTGATGTCAAGGGCAGTCACTCTTACCTCACTTCTGGAGTTCAGCTCTTTTGTCCATTTTTGAACCCTAGGAAACAGTGGCCATAACATGGTGGAATTTAGCATTCAGTTTGAGAGTGAAAAACTTGGGTCAGAAAAATAATGGTAATTACAAAGGAATGAGGGCAGAGATGACTGGAATGGGAAAGGAGTTTAGCAGAGAAGACGGTTGACGACATTGGCAGACTTTTAAGAAAATAGTTCATGACTCACAACAAAGATATATCCCAGTGAGCTAGAAGGATTGTAGGAAGGGAATAAACATGGTTAACCAAGGAAGTTAAGGATAGTATCAAATTGAAAGAAAAAACATACAATGTGGCAAAGATTAGTGGTAAGTGGAAGAATTGGGAAAGTTTTAAACACCAGCAGAAGATGACCAAAAAAATAATAGAGGGAGAAAATAAACTTTGAGGGTAAACTAGCAAGTAATATAAAAACGGTCATAAGAGCTTCTTTAAATATATTAAAAGGAAGAGAGATGCCAAAGTCAATATAGGCCCCTTAGAGAATGAAGCTGGGGAAATAATAATGGGGAACCAGGAAATGACAGAGGAGTTGAATAAATATTTTGCATCAGTCTTCACAGTAGAAGACACTAATAATATACCAAAAATACTAAATAATCAAGGAGCAAAAGTGGGGGAGGAAATAAATACAATAACTATCGCTAGAGAAAAAGTACTAGGGAAATTAATGCGGCTAAAGACCGATAAGTCTCCCGGACCTGATGGGTTGCATCCTAGAATATTAAAGGAAATAGCTGCAGAGATAGTGGATGCACTGGTAGTAATCTTCCAAGAATCCTTAGATCCTGGAAAAGCCCCAGAGGATTGGAAAACCGCCAATGTAACACCCTTATTCAAAAAGGGAGACAAAAAAAACACGTAACTATAGGCCAGTTAGCTTAACATCTGTCATTGGGAAAATGTTGGAGTCTATTATAAAGGATGTAATAGCAGAGCATTTAGAAATGCATAATCTAATCAAGCAGAGTCAGCATGGCTTCATGAAGGGAAAATCGCTTGAGCCCCCTGCTGCTCCACCTACCCGCCTGCCCCCCCCCCCCCCCCCCCCCCCCAACCACCACCACCCTCCCGCTGCCTCGCCTGGGCTTTGTTTAATTTTGGGAAATCCAGGGGAAGGACCAAGTTCTGTAGCACAAGTTGAAAGGAAGTGAAATGGAAGATAAAAATAAAACAGAAAATCATGATCCGGAGTTTATCTTTTTCAGCACTCAGCAGCCAAAGGTCCCGTGCAGCACCTTCGACAACAAGCGCCAGTGGATAACTGCATACGTTGATTGGTTCTGAGGGTTGAAAAGTACATTGTTCTAAACCTTGGGGAACTCAACCCAGACAAAGTGCTGTTCTTGTTGTTATTTCTAACAGAGTGAATCAAATTGGTGTCAGCAGTGCTGTGTGTTAGATATGGAGCTACCACATCAAGCTCACCAAATGGGTCAGATATTGGAAATTAGCAGAAGTGAAGCAATTCATGTTGTCTATGTGATTTGTGGAAGATTAGGCTGCTTCTGGGTTAAAGTGCAATGGGATTGTAGGGAATTTGCATTATGTGGAAGAGTAGTATCCACTAATTTGGAGACCAGTAAACCGAGCCAGTGATCACCGTAAAAACTGTGCAATACACAATTATCAGACGTACATCTATTTAGTGCAATGGAAAATTGTAATGTTGCATTTATTTTGCTTGTCATAATAATGGTCCAGTAGCTATCAAGTGCTTAAAATGAAAATGATTGCAAGGGACAGTAAATAGCAATGATGAGTTGATTTTTAAAAACAAAGTGGTTTGAAGTGAAATTGTCTGTCGCTATTACACATGCCCTGTGGAACCAGTGTTACTGTAATCCAATCCAAATTGACAGCAGAATTTATATTTAGAAAGCATCTTTAATGTAGTAAAACTTCCTTCATAGGAACATTATCAAACAAAATTTGATGCCAAGCCACATAAGGAGCTGTCAGGACAGATGACCAAATGTTTGTTCAACGCGATAGGCTTTAAAGAGCGTCTTAAAGGAGGAAAGAGATATAGAGAGGCAGAAAAGTATAGGGAGAGAACTCCAGACCTTAGAGCCTTGGTAGCTGATGGCACAACTGCCAGTGTTAGAGCAGTTAAATAAAAACAGAAAATGCTGGAAAAACTCAACAGGTCTGGCAGCATCTGTGGAGAGAGAAACAGTTAGCATTTCATTAACCCTGTTTCTCTCTCCACAGATGCTGCCAGACCTGCTGAGTTTTTCCAGCATTTTCTGTTTTTACTCAGATTTCCAGCATCCTCAAGAATTTGCTTTTATCTTAGAGCAGTTAAAATCGGGAATGCTCAAGTGGCCAGAGTTGGATGGTGCAGATACCTCAGAGGGTTGTGGAGCTAAAGAAGATTACAGAGTTAAAGAGGGGGCGGCCAGAAAACAAAGAGAATTTTAAAATCAAGCATTGCTTAACCAAAAGCCAATGTAGATCAGTGAGCACGAGGAATGATGGGCGAGCAGAACTTGGTGCAAGTTAGGACACGAAGAGCAGAGTTTTGGATGAGCTTAAGTTTATGGATTGTTGAACTTGGGAGGTTGACCTGTAATGTTTAAGAGTAGACATGTATAGAGGTAACAAAGGCATGGACGAGGGTTTCAACAGCAAATGAGTTTTGACAGGATAGAGTCTGGCTGTGCTACTGGAGTAACTTTAAATTAACTGAAGAGCAACTGTAACTGGATGTAACCACTGTTTCACAGGCACAATAGGTCTATTAATTGACCACTGCAATGGCACGCAACAGGGCTTTGCTTGTACTGTGGGCTTTTTTTGGTAGTGTTGTTATGATTAACATACATCAAAGGGTGAGGCTGGGGTTTATGCAGCCCTGGGGAAATCGTCAATATTTTAAGTGCAAAATTATTCCATCCAATGCATGTTATGAATATAAAAAACTTTTTGCAATCATAATTTCTTATTTAATTTTCTTAACTTATTAAAGATGTTTTAAATTTAATGGAGTTAGAATTGCCTGAGGTAGTGTGCATTCAAAACGAATGCAGACCCAAAGTCCTCCACAGCATATACTGCACCCTCAGGAAATAAAACAGCAGCTGCATTTGGAGCTTCAGCATATGCTGGAGACATGGGGAATTGTGTGTGTGTTTTCAAGGGGAGTCAGTAGGGAATGAGATTGGTGCACATTCCTGCCTCTAACATAATTCTCGGCATCGATTCTCCCACCTTCTACTCACATTCATATTTTCTCTCCCCATTCTTTCCCTCTTGTTTTCATTCTTTCCTTCATACTTTCCCCTCTGTCCATTTTTCTTTTCTGTCCTTTCTTCCCCTTTGTTTCTCTTATTCTCTCGCCTTTATCTAGCCCAATTAATTCTCCCATCCCTTTGTCTCTCTACCCTTCTTTTTCTCCCATGTTCACTTTCTTCCTCCTACACACTCTTTTGTTCCACTCTAATACCCCCTTCTCTCTTCCCGCCCTCTTCCCGCTTTTCTCCCTGCCGCCCCATTTCCCTCTTCCTTTCTCCCTTGCTTCCAAAATCGACATCAGTGCCTCTGCACTAAGAAGAATCAGCCAGCTGACTTCAGATTACTATCCAATTACTTCTACTAAAAAGTATATGTATATTATTGAATGAGGACAGGATTGAGCTGTGATGCCTTCCATTGCTGATAATACTGCTAATTCTTCTGATCAAGGGTCACGCCTGAGAGTGATGCTACTAGCATGAAGTACCTGTACTGCTGACAATGGTGATCTGCCCCAGTAACACAATAATCATGCCTGAGGGATTACACCAGCTCATGGTGTTGGTCTTTATCTAGTAGTTCTGACCCCATGTGCCTGCCCTATTCCCATATCTCTATCTGTTCAACCACTACTCTAAACTACAGGGTCTTAAAAATTGACATGGTCTCTGCTTCAGTTGCTAACTCCAGTAGTGAATTCCACAGCACCTCAACCTTCCATGTAGAAAACAGTATCTCCTTTTTGTCCTAAATCTCTTGCCTTTAACTGTGTCATTAATAGACCTTATTCTAGACCCCTCAACTACTGGAAACAGTCTGTCTCCATCTACGTGTCCCATCCCTTCAAAATTTCAAACACTTGTATGAAATCACCCCTTACCCTCCTCTGTTTCAAGAAAAACAGCTTTAAGTAGTTGTTGCACACATTAAAAAGGGTCTCTGACTCTAGTTGAGCATGTTACTGTGGGTTTCTTCATGTGACCTTCTTTCTGCTACCATCCCAGTCAAACAGCTTTTATTTCTGATCTTCAATAATTCTATAACTAAGAAATGAAAATGTTCAAAGAAAATGAAAGAAACACTTTTTTCAAAACCCCAATTATTTTTCCCCCCAGGTATTTTGCTCACAGGAGTGTCCGGGTGATAAATCTTTAATCTCTGGAGACTGCAGACAATTGGAGAGGGTAGATCACCCAAGCATTAACCCTGGCCTTAGTTCCAAAAATTTGAGCTGTAAACCTGAGAAATTGCATTGCTTTTAGCCATCCATTGTGGGATCATCCATTTTGATCAGGATCTGTAGGTGTCAATAGTCTGTAATACATTTACGGAAGATTGTTCTCGTAGATGCTGTGGTGAAGAGAGATGTGCTGAGGGGGAATAAAAGGATTTGAGTGCTTTTTGTAATTGGTTTTCTGAAAGGCCACTGTGGCAGCTGGCTGGGTGCAGAATTTCTAATAGAGTGTAATAATGCACATTTACAAACAATGGCAGATGATTGACAGGCCAGTAATTGTATGAATTGAATGCACTGTACTTTGCTAAAAGAATACAAATTCTACAAAAGCTGATGAGCTTTTCTATGGGCTTCAGTAATCTATTTAGCCAGTAATAGATTACGAAGGAGAGGAACAAACATCTAAAGAATTGAGCTAACCTTGTAGTGTTGAAGTAATGTTATTTTTCCACTGAAGTAGAGTTATTGAATAGCAGTTCCAAAGAGCAGTCCCAACCGCTTCCACTTCACCATGGACGTCCAATCCCTCTACACCTCCATCCCCCACCAGGATGGTCTGAGGGCCCTTAGCTTCTTCCTTGAACTGAGGCCCGAACAATCCCCATCCACCACTACTCTCCTCCGTCTGGCTGAACTTGTTCTCACACTGAACAATTTCTCCTTTAACTCCTCTCACTTCCTCCAAATAAAAGGTGTGGCTATGGGTACCCGCATGGGCCCCAGCTATGCCTGTCTCTTTATGGGGTATGTGGAACATTCCTTGTTCCAGTCCTACTCCAGCCCCCTCCCACAACTCATTCTCCGGTACATCGATGATTACTTCGGTGCTGCTTCATGCTCTCGTTGGGACCTGGAAAAATTTATTAATTTTGCTTCCAATCTCCACCCCTCCATCATTTTCACATGGTCCATCTCTGACACTTCCCTTCCCTTCCTTGACCTCTCTGTCTCAATTTCTGGTGATAGACTGTCCACCAATATCCATTACAAGCCTACCGACTCCCACAGATACCTCGACTACAGCTCCTCACACCCCGCTTCCTGTAAGGACTCCATCCCATTCTCTCAGTTCCTTCGCCTCCGTCGCATCTGTTCTGATGACGCTACCTTCAAAAACAGTTCCTCTGACATGTCCTCCTTCTTCCTTAACCGAGGTTTTCCGCCCACAGTGGTTGACAGGGCCCTCAACCGTGTCCGGCCCATCTCCCACGCATCCGCCCTCACGCCTTCTCCTCCCTCCCAGAAACATGATAGGGTCCCCCTTGTCCTCACTTATCACCCCACCAGCCTCCGC
Source organism: Cetorhinus maximus (assembly GCF_964194155.1). NCBI lineage: Eukaryota > Metazoa > Chordata > Chondrichthyes > Lamniformes > Cetorhinidae > Cetorhinus > Cetorhinus maximus. The sequence continues at coordinate 77,735,837 of NC_135895.1, read as the reverse complement.
ATTCAAAGGATCATCCTCCGCCATTTCCGCCAACTCCAGCATGATGCCACCACCAAACACATCTTCCCTTCACCCCCCCAGCGGCATACCGTAGGGATCGTTCCCTCCAGGACACCCTGGTCCACTCCTCCATCACCCCCTACTCCTCAACCCCCACCTATGGCACCTCCCCATGCCCACGCAGAAGATGCAACACCTGCCCCTTCACTTCCTCTCTCCTCACCGTCCAAGGGCCCAAACACTCCTTTCAAGTGAAGCAGCATTTCACTTGCATTTCCCCTAACTTAGTCTACTGCATTCGTTGCTCCCAATGCGGTCTCCTCTACATTGGAGAGACCAAACGCAGACTGGGCGACCGCTTTGCAGAACACCTGCGGTCTGTCCACAGGAAAGACCCAAACCTCCCTGTCGCTTGCCATTTTAACACTCCACCCTGTTCTCTTGCCCACATGTCTGTCCTTGGCTTGCTGCATTGTTCCAGTGAAGCCCAACGCAAACTGGAGGAACAGCACCTCATCTTCCGACTAGGCACTTTACAGCCTTCCGGACTGAATATTGAATTCAACAACTTTAGATCTTGAACTCCCTCCCCCATCCCCACCCCCTTTCCGTTTCTTCCCCCTCCCTTTTGTTTTTTCCAATAATTTATATAGATTTTTCTTTTCCCACCTATTTCCATTATTTTTAAATCTATACCTGTAATGCCCTGTCAGTCTTTCCACCCCACCCCCACTAGAGCTGTACCTTGAGTGTCCTGCCATCCATTCTTAATTAGCACATTCTCTTAGATAATATCACTACCTTTAACACGTCTTTGTTCCTTTGTCTGTGACATCTTTTGATTATCTGCTCCTATCACTGCTTGCTTGTCCCTACTACCACCACTCCCCCCCCAACTTCTCTCCCCCCACCCCACCCCCCATCTTAAACCAGCTTATATTTCACCCCTCTCCTAACTTTACTCAGTTCTGCTGAAGGGTCATGAGGACTCGAAACGTCAACTCTTTTCTTCTCCGCCGATGCTGCCAGACCTGCTGAGTTTTTCCAGGTAATTCTGTTTTCATTTTTGCTTTAATCTCTCCCAGTTTTTGTCACCTCCTCTGCAGAAGTCTCATTGTTAGGATAAAGTTTCACTTGTACTTTTAGCTCTGCTGCATTACCAACCGCTATTACTTTCAGGTGGAGCCATACCCTAATAAATGAGTGCACTTTAGAAGTGCAGTCCTATAAGGAGTGAGGGGGAGCAGAGATGATAATCAAATATAGAGTGGAAGGGCTTTGATTGTAGCTGTTTTCTTCCCCCCTGTAAACGTTTTGAGAGGTTAGAAGCATTGAAAGTATGCTTCAGAAACCATGGCTGGGATTTTCTGGCCCTGTCATGGTGGGACCCACCGCAGGAGATTTGGTGGCCCAGCCAAAAGCCTATTGACTTTTGGCAGGACCAGACAATCCCCGCGATGGGCAGGACTGGAAAATCCCATCCCATGTCTTTCAACAGCTCTTTACTATTAGAAACTACCCAGACACGGGGATTATCTTCATGTTTTGTCAGTGATATATTTTACTTCAAAAATATATGCCTGTGCTTAAATATATTTAAGCAAATAGGGCCACTGCCGTATTCGGTGTCAGAGATGGCTCCATGGTAGCATTCTTGCCTCCCAGCAGTTTATGGGTTTGTGTTCCACTGCAGAGACTAGCACATATTAATTTTGGCTGACATTCCAGTGCAGTACTGAGAGAGTATTATACTGTCAGATAAGAGGTGAAATTATGGCCTGATCTGCCTCACAGGTGTATGTAAAAGTCCCCATAACGCTCTTCAAAGAAGAGCAGGAGAGTCCTTCCTGGTGTCTTGGCCAATATTTAACCCTCAACCAATATTGATTTTTTTTTTTAAAGCAATTAAATTGGTCATTTATCTCATTGCTGTAAGATTTTACTTTGCACAAATTGGCTGTTGAGTTTCTCTACATTACAACATTGACTATTTTTCAAAAGCAGTCGTTGGCAGCAAATACTTTGGAACATCCTGAGGTCATGAAAGGTGCAACATGAGTTCAAGTACTTCCTTTCTAAGTAGAATTGTATAATTTCGATCACTTCCAGCGTAATATATCAGCTGAGTTGCAAGGGTGTTTGTTGATGAAATATAAATTACTCCATAATGCTGAGTAGGAGAATGAATCTATTTCACGTAGATCTTTATTGGAATAGGCAAAAGATCAGGAAGCGATCACCCAACTCTGCTGGTGATGTTCCTTCTCTTCGCTTACCAAGGAATGTGATTTTCCCACCTTTCATACAAGGTCAGCATATCCCACCTTTTTTTACGACCTTTACACCGCAAGTGTGACATTTGGAAGGAGCCAGGCTTCACTTTTAAGCTCTGCAGTGATGAGGCCATAGCACTCCAGCACTTTGAGCCAGACAGGCTACCTCAGAATGGAAGGTATCCTCCCAACTGTTCCCTGAATTGACAGCAAAATTCCCAACTGTTCAAGCAGGAGCTTTTGGGATGTGTGTCGAGGTAATGCAAATCAGTTTAACTTTCAGAGAGGTGGCGAAACAATATAGTGCAGTACGCAGAATACCATTCTGCCTGTTTCAAAAGATGTGCGGCTGTGACCACATGCTCAGTAAATCCTTGTTTTTAAATTCTTGTTCTCTTGCGTAACCCGCTCACTGAAAGACTGATCATTTATCTCATTTGCTGCTTGTGGAATCTTGCTGTGCATAAACATTTACCATGTTTGCCTGCCTAAATGAATACACATCAAGCCTAATTCATTGGCTGTGTGGTGCTTTAGGGCATTCTGAGAACTTTGAAGGTGCTCCATGAACGCATGTTATTTTAAAGAAGCAAGCATTTCATAAATTTTAATAAAATTTACTTGGACTCTATGGGAAAGTTATAGATGAGCGCACACAACCTGAAGGAATAAATGGTAAACCTCATATGAAAGTTTAGAAAGTATTCCTTTAATCATCGCATACTTTTTGTGGCGCTGGAGGTTTAACAGAACCCGTATCTCCATTGGTTCGTAAGACTACACTTGATTCACCAGAGCTCATAGCCAAATCTATGTCACAGATTCTACCACAGATGTATCCGGTCAGGGAAGTATAAAGTGATGCCTTCAATTGTGTGACATCATTTCAGTTCTTAAAATAGTGTTTTTGTGTGAAATGTTGTTGTCTGTTTTTAGAACTCTGAAGCTTTTAGTTAAAAATCATTTACTTAAATAGATTTTAGCTTTCAAAACTGAATCACAAACCAACTATAATTACCAGAAATAAACATTTAAGAAGCAGTGCATTCTCCACCCCCACCTCAATGACCCCATCTAACAAGATGCTGAACCATGTAACAAAAAGAATTCGGCTTTGATCTGTGGTCAGTGCTTAGTTACCTGCTCTCAGCTGGGACTGTAGTAGAGGTTTTGCAATTCAGGAGGTGACCGCGTTCCCCATTGCTGATCTGCTTGAAAGTGGAGGACAGGGTTCCCCTGCCAACACTCGGTATCAAGAAACATGCAGGAATAAGGGGCACTTGAACAAAGTACTATAGGATAATGGGCATCTATGGAGCAGTGTCCATCAGGGTGTCAATGACTTCAGCAGGGGAGAGTGAAAAATGTTTGTTTAAAAAAATGAATGTCAACTTGCCCCTAGGACAATACAGTTTTTCAAAGCAGACTCCCAGCTGTAGCACAGGGTACACGCAGAATAAATCACCCTCCTTTTTATTCCACTTAATCAACCTAAAGCTCTAACTTCGGCATCGCATTTTCCTACATTGCAGCAGTTCAGTTTCGCAGACCAGTCATCTATGTATGGGTGATTTGCCAAATTCAAGTAGGAAATACATAAACTTGGAGTCAGCAGAGGGAAGAAATCTTCTGTTTGGACTGGATTTGAACCCAAGTCTGAAAGGACATTGTGCCCAAGTTTCCCCGGTATAATATCAGTTTGTGTTCAATGAGTGAACTGAACCATTCCACCTGTGACTTGTTAAAAAGTGATATGGGAGGAGGTTGCATAATAAACTCTAGACTTACAGAGTCACAAACCTTATTCATTGGCTGTGAGCTAAGTACCACTCTGCTGATTTAGGAAAGGAAATGATGGTGTATGCTGCTAACTTGTTGAGTAGTAACTCCAGTTGACCTTCAATTGTTTGAAACTCTTGTCATTTACATAAGGCTGGCAATCTCTGATATTCCTGTCTTTGAAAACCTTCTCTGTTGCCCAAATGTTCCCAGAATGGGATTTTCTTAATTTCAGAAAAAAAACCTCACTGCGACTTTGGGGTAACAGTCTCACCTATTTAATTGCTTGTCTTGGCTGCCCTTTCTAATGGTATATTTTTTATTTGTTATTTTTATTGTTACTGCACATAAAACAACTGTGATTACTTGATACTCATGGGATGTTTTCCACATCCAGGAAGTGACAACACAGTGACTGAGGCAGTGCTGTGTGAAGGGGTAGGATGATGAAGGGAAAGGGGAGCAAGGCTGTACCTATAAGCTGTTGTTGATTAACATCTTTTTCTGTTGTTCCCATAGTTCAGAGTCTTCACAGCTCCATTCCACAAGGTAGAGTTTGCAGATTTTTGGCTGGCCGACCAGTTGAACAGCCTGGCTACGATCCTGATGGACTTGGAGTACATGATCTGTTTTTATAGCTTTGAACTGAACTGGGGCTTGAGTGAGGGACTACTCAATACTCCAGGTAATGTATTGCGCTAAATAGTAACAGTGAGGCTCCAAATCAGTATGGTTTCTGCCATATTGTCTACACCTAAAACAAATAGCAGCTGGTAGAAACTAGTGGTCCAAGGTTGCAATTAGCATCAGGACTTCCCTTTTTAAACTTTTTGAGGCACCTCTAACACCTTGGCATGAGCTTATCTGGAGTGCTATGTTCAATTCTATACCTCATGAAGAATATATTGGCCTTGGAGGAGGTGAGCGTGCATTCTTCAGGATTATACCTTGGTTTAAAGGATTAAATTATAAATACAAGTTGTATAAATGTGTTGTATTCCCTTGAGATTGAAAGTTTGAAGGATGATCCGATTGAGGTGTTTAAAATGAGAAGGATTCAGTGGCGTAGAAACAGAGAAATTATTTTGAAAGAGCCACAGTCTTAAAATTGGAGCTAGACCATTCAGGGTTGAAGTCAGGAAACACCTGGAGGGTAGTAGAAATGTGGAATTCTCTCACCCAAAAGGCTGTGGGTGCTGGGTCAATTCAAATTTTCAAGATTAAGATCAACAGATTTTTTCTTAGGTAAAGGTATTGAGGGATATGGAGCAAAGTGGGGTAAATGGAATCAAACTAAAGGTCAACTAAAATCTAATTGAATGACAGAACAAATTTGAGGAGCTGAATGGCCTACTTCTACTTTTAGTAGCCAAGTGTACTACGTGATTTGTTTTGTAACTACTGAAGCCAGCAAAGTTCCAGGTTTGATTCCAGCCCTTTACTGACTAGAGTGTTAGGATGGGAGTCTGGAAGCAGCTAGGATTCCTACTGTTGGTTGCTGCGTAGTGAAATGCACAATTTGTTGAATAAGTACAAAAGTAAGCTTTACTATGATGCAATACACAGTGGAATAGCCTAGTTGGTACTCAAATGAAGCACGACTATTTGGCCAAAGTATCAGATGGCTACAGATATCTATGCAACTATACCCCAGGTTGATCACCTTCAGGAGAGGAGGGAATTAAATCTTTTTCCCCCCCAGAGTCTCCAAGGTGAACCATTGTTCTGTGCATATTGAAACAATAAGAAACTGCTGACTGTTGACCAATGTTCCCAATAATTTTTTTTTGTTGTGTGCGGCCTATTCCTTTAAATTTTTTTGCACAGCTGTGCACACCTGGTAACTCAGATTTGTGCTCAGCATGCACAGGAGCTTTTGGGTTGCTACGCAGATTAGACGGAGTGCTGGTGCTCCTCCATAATATGACTCGGAGCTACAAGCATTTTGCATTCTGTAAGTAGCAGGCAATCCTTTGTGCTGGAAAAGGGATGATGCAAGGACGCTTAAGAAAAATACAGCTTTAGCTGCTTAATTCATCTTTGCAGTCCTTCAAAAAAAAATTCTGAGCGAGTGCTTCCAATAATTCTATTAAGAGTTTCAAATGGAAGGGTTTGTGAATTGCAAGGGCAAATTTGATTTGGTTCAACCTATACAAAAAGAGTGTTTTAATATGTAAATGTCATTAACACACAGTTATTTCATGCTCAGTTTATTTTACTGTTGTTAAGCATAATCTGTTCAGAATTGTGGGAGCCAAGGGAATTTACATAATTACATATGTGGTCAGATTGCAGAGTGCATCTAGAAGATATTCAACTATCTATTATGAGAAATGCTCGAAATTGGTTTTGGATGTAAGCATTCCATTTGCATTATCCTATTACATTTAAATTACCCATTTGAAATACATGATATGAGTTCACTAGGAATTTTTTTCAGTTGATCCTTGGGTCTCAGGGAAGTGACCTACATTTTGCTATGAATGTTTCATTAGAGCCAGCCTATGTGTGGGTTAACTCTGGAACCAGAAACTCCTTGACCCTGCAAGCCTGAACCGACTAAGCTATTTAGAAGATTGCTGAATGCACTAAGTATTAATGTTGCGACATCCATAAAATTGAAGTTAATGTGGAGAATGACCATTTTGGGCAAGGCATCACAGGACTTTGCATGTCCTTGAAACCACACCCCAGTGTAACAGCATCTTTGGTTGGTCATGGATTCTTTCCCTCTAGATTTAACATCCTCTTGTATATTTTTTTGTTTCATCTGTTGCTTTCTCCTATTGTGGCTGAAGTGTATCCAATTGAAAACCTATTCTGACCCCTTTAAGCTTTAGTGACATCTATTTTAGGAAGATATACAGAGTAATTTAATTATTACATGATTACACAATGCTTGATTATCTATTGATATGACAGTCAAACAGTGTTGGACAATGGCATAAACTGAGAGTGACGGCCTCCATCATCTGGCACAAGTTGCTGATCATAACTGGAAGATTTGCATATTTTGTGTGAGGAAAGTATTGTCAGGTTCCTCTCTGGTTGGGTTAGCTTTCCAATTGTATAAGTTCCCTTGATGTGTAAAAACCAATTAAAGTCATTGCACATATCTTGAGTTCAAGCATTAGGTAGTTATAGCAAGCCATTGTTGAGATTGGCGGTGGCAGCAATGCAGTGGTGTTCTTTATGGTAGGAAAGAGTAGTCAGTACAGATTTCAAATGTCTTTGTTTAATATGGCCACCTATTGATGTTGTACTGGCATCCTGGTCAAAATATAAATAGAATAGTTAATCTACAACCAGACTAAAGGGGGCGGGCAGAGACAGACAGTGAAACATTTGAGACCTGATGTTTATGCTGTTGCAGTTATTGATTCTATTTCCCTTTTGCTCATCACAGGTGATCACGTGTGCCACAGCTACTCCTATGGAGTAAGAGCCATTATCCAGTGTCTGCCCGCATGGGTGCGCTTCACCCAGTGCCTGCGCCGCTACCGAGACACCAAGCGAGCATTCCCTCATCTGGTCAACGCTGGGAAGTATTCCACCACCTTCTTTGTGGTGACCTTTGCTGCTCTCTACAGTACACACAAAGGTAAGTTGGTGAGGAACAATTGCTTCCCCTGCCCTATGCACTAATAACAATTTGGAACCTGACTGAAGGCAGTGGTTTAAGAACATGATTTAAAGAAATGTGATGGTGAGTGGGATTCAATAAATTTCACAGGGGAAGTATAACTGATTTTATTGTTTCTCAGATATTGTGCTCTTCACAGTATAATGTGAACAGATTCTACAGCTCTAATCTGCTATTTCTCTCACTTCCCTTAGCAACCTCTGTCTCTCAAATCCACTTTCAGTATGATGAAAAGCATTTAGTTTAGTGCCTGTAGGCAGATCTGATGTATATAGGTTTCACTCATGGTTTGTCCCTTGAGATCAGAATAAAGGAATTGTGTAAATGTATAATAAAACACCAGAAGTCACTGGGCTAACGAGAATTTCTTATTGCAACTGCAAAAGCATTGCAAGTCTGTACTTGCATGCCATTTTTACATATCATGTTTTAGATTAGTGGTAAATCTCAAATCTTCAATCTTCATTGTACTCTCCACCTCTGTTTTTATCCAAATTCAAAAATGTTCAATAAAAATGGGAAAATTAATTTAACTGGTAGGCCAGGTATTATTTGGTTAGAGTAAATTTGTACCCTAGCAATGTGCTTCAGCCCCACACTCAGAAGATGGCTCCTTTTGTACCAGTGTGCCATTGTGCCACTTGTCATTTACACCATCCTCTAGCTTATGAACTGGAACCAAAACAAGAAATATAAGCAGAAAATTACAGAAATGGTCAGGCAACATCTGTAGAGAGAGAAACAGTTAACATTTTGGTTTGATGATCTTTCATCATGATGGAGTGATTACAGATTTAACAGTTTTGCTCAGGCTGTTTACTTGCTAATAAACTGATAAATCTCTAACTTCTTCCAGTTCTGATGATAGATATCAATTGGAAAAGTCAGCTCTATGTTCTCTCTTCACAGAAGCTGCTAGATCTGCTGAGCATTTCCAGCATTTTCTGTTTATATTTCGGATTTCGGACAACCGCCACTCCAGGTTTTTAAACAGCGAGACCGAATGAAACAGGAATAGAATTCGGGCTTATTTTATGCAGAAGACTTGCATCAACATCCTTGAGTTCATCAATGACCAGAAACTGAACTGGACCAGCCCACTGCGACTATAAGAGCAGATCAGAAACTGGGAATTCTGTGGTTAGTAACTCATCTCCTGACTTACCAAAACCTGTCCACCATCTACAAGGCCCAAATTAGGAGTGTGATGAAATACACACCACTTGCCTGGGTGAGTGCGCTTCCAACAACACTCAAGAAGCTCAACACCATTCAGGGCAAAACAACCTGTTTGATCAGCACCTCATCCACACCTGAAACATTCGCTCCCTCCACCAGCAGCACACAGTGACAGCAGTGTACTATACACAAGGTGCACTGCAGTAATTCACCAAGCTTCCTTTGACGGCATGTTCCCAAACTGGGACCGTTACCACCTGGAAGGACAAGGGCAGCAGATGAATGGGAACATCACCACCTACAAGTTCGCCTCTAAGTCACACATCATCCTGACTTAGAACTGTATCACCAGTACTTCACTGTTGCTGCGTCAAAATCCTGGAACTTTCCTAACAGCACTGTAGGTGTACCACATGGACTGCAGCGGTTCAAGAAGACGGCTCATTACCATCCTATCAAGGACAATTTGGGATGGGCCACAACTGCCGGTGCTGCCAGCAACACACAACCCATGAAGGAATAAAAAAAACCACAGAGGCAACTTTGATTCCATCAGGCTGGACTAGCTTTGAAGTCAATCCCTGAGGTGATTAGCCAACGTCTAACCATTGTACCATTCAATATCCTGGCATAGAAAACAAATTAACAGCCCACTGAAGAGCTGAAATGGTTAGTGTTACGGTTATGACTCCGGAGCTCAAGTATTAGATGTACTGAGGATTGTGTATGTTAGGTACATATATAATATACAACTGTTTCCAATTCACTTTTGCTTTAAGTGACACAGTACAATACACTTAATGGTAGTGTGTTAGATTATATGTATACCTGTAGAAACAAGCTGTTTTTATATAGTGCCATTAACATTGTAAAATATCCCATGATGCTTCACAGAAGTATTGGCAGACAAAATTTGACACCAAGTCACCTAAGATATTAGGTTGGCTAACCAATAGCTTGGCTAAAGAGCTAGGTTTTAAGGAATATCTTAAAGGAAGAAGAGAGGTAGAGAAGCTTAGACAGGAAATTTCAGAGTTTGCGGCCTAGGCAGCGGCCATTGAAGGAGCATTCAAAATTGAGGATGCACAAGTGGTCAGAATTGAAGGAGCTCAGATTTGTTGGGGAATTTTAGGACTAGAAGAGGTGATAAAGGTAGGAAGGGTGAGGTCCTGGAAGAATTTTAAAACAAGGTTGTGAATTTTACAATTAAGATGTTGAAGATATAGTGAAGAGAAGAAAACGCACAAGCAAACGCTGGAAACCTGAAATAAGAACAGAAAATGCTGGAAATATTCAGGTCAGGCAGCATCTGTGGAGAGAAAAACAGAGTTAATGTTTCATATCAGTGAAAGGTCAACGACCTGAAACATTAACTCTGTTTTTCTCTCCACAGATGCTGCCTGACATGCTGAATATTTCCAGCACTTTTGATTATAGAAGAAAATGTAAGTCCGCCAGCAGAGAAAGAATATTAGTAATGGCAGCCCCTCCGCTCCCTAGAGTCCTCATCAGGGATAAAAAGTGAACATCGTCCATCAATGGACAGGGGATTAACAAGGTGTGCAGAACAGTCTGAAATAGCCAGCACATTTAATGCCCTCCTTTATTATTATAATATCCAATTAGAACAGGGAATGTTTTATCATGAGTTGCTATTGTTGCAAAGACTATAGAAACATTTAAAAGAGAATTAGCAAAGGATTTAAAGAATAGGCATAGGTACAGTGGGCTGAAAGGCCTCCTTGTGCATTGTAAATTCTGTGATCCTATGAGTCAGTGGCGACAAGAGGGGTGAAAATGAGAGAAGTGAAAACAAAATGAGAAAAAAAACTCTTGGTGCTAACTGCAGCCTCCTTCCTTGAAGAATTGTTTATGGCTTTGTTGCTTATGCGTTGCATTGTCCTAATTTGTAGAAATCAAAATGCTGTCACTCAGTTCTCCATAAGTGTCCTCCATTAGCAGCAAACATGAACCCACACATGTAGTAAATGTAGCTCTTCTCATTTAATTGCATCATTTAGGCTTGTTAAGGTTGTGCTTAATTTGAAAAGGCACTATATTCATCTGCTCAGCACTGGAAAGGTTCAGACCATTTTCTCAAGGTCTTGCTCTTTTCTGTGACATAATTAGAGAAGAGGATTTTTCATCATTATTTTCAAGCTAATTTGACAGTTGATTTCCACTTGCTTTTTCAAAGAGCCTCATAGCCTTGGAGACAGTAGATGCAGATACCCATGCACAGTGATCTGATGCTTGTTGCAGTCGTTTGTGAGGTTTTAAACCCATAACGCCGGGGACTGGGTGTGTACTTCAGAGCAAATCATCCTGTCAGCTCTGGGTTCAAATTGAGCCAAGGCTAATGGGCAAGGCCACAGTGACTGAATGAGTCAAATTCCATTTTCTTTACACAGGATTGTGAGATTACCACCAGTATTTTGAGGTCACATCCTGGCATTCTGTCCTTTTTTTCCATTAAAAAGACAAACCAATGATTTTGCTAACAGGATGAAAGTCTTTTTATCTGTTACATAAAATGACTTGGGACAGTCTGAACCCAGTTTTCATTGGGCATATTCTGCAACACAGAACTGTAATTCACCAGGAGTCACATAATTCATATAGATGGATGGAGGTGTGGAGTGTCGTAAAATTGACACTAGTGTACAAGGGGCTTAAGTCATATTAGCATAAAATAAATTGAGCTTTTTGCTACATTTGGCTTTAAAATAAATGACGTGAGAATGCTTGACCCTGACACTGATTTGAAAAATTATTTCATTCATTGCATTGATGAGTACAGCAACTTTTCAATAGATATAAAGAAACAATCCATAACGTAACTGAAGGAACTATTGTTGCACCCAATTTTGATCTGTCATGTGGAGCCAACCAAATGGCACATGGACAAGGCCTGTTGCATATATGTAATGGATTCTAGACATGTTTTGTATCTGTATCATTGATGAGGATGGAAACAAAAATACTTGCACAATGGTCAGTTTCTGCACATGTTGCCACTGTTGCAAATAAGTTTTCAGTGTGGTTGTGGAGGAAGATTTGTTTAATGTATAGTCCAAACTCATCCATTACTTCTGGACTGTGATACTGTTCGTGCATGCCATGAAAGTCCAAGGTTTAAGGCATGGTCTGCACTGAGGGCAGCAAGAGTGGCTGCTGCAGTTGGTGTCAGTGTCACAGGGCTAGGGAAACAGAAAATCGAGATTCCTACTCTACTTTGCCCTTCACTGAAGTGAGGGCTCCGTACTATGATGCTCCCCATAAGTAAGTAACCTCCTGACCTTCACAGTGTAAGCTTAAACAGGAAGGATGTTGCAACAATTCAATGAAAAATCATCTGACTGTTACTTCAGGAGTTGAGAATGCAATCTTAACCTCAACTAAGTAGGATGTGAGTGTTTTTTTTTTGTTAGCCTATTATTCTTGAGTAATTCTAGAATTCACATTCTAAGTTAAATTAATGTTTTGCTTTATTTTCATAAAATCGTAGCACAGAAGGAGCCCATTCAGCACATTATACCTGTCCTGGCTCTCTGCAAGAGTAATTCAGCCCGTCCCACTCGCCCTCCGTTTTGTCGTAGCCCTGCAAATTTTTCTCTTCTGGTTTATCTCTAGTTCTCTTTTGAAAGCGATGATTGAAACACAGTCTCAGGCAGTGGATTCCAGACCCTAACCACTCATTGTGTAACAACATTTTCCTCATGTCACCATTGGTTCTTTTGCCATTCACCTTAAATTGGTGTCCTCTGGATCATGACACATCTGTCAATGGCCAGCAGATTTTTTAAGGGCGAATTATATTTAACCAACTTTCTTCAATTTTTGATGAGGTAATGGAGAGTGTCGATGAGGGTAATGGGTAATAATTTGATGTACATGTAGGGAAATCAGCTACCATGTTTGGCTGGCTCACGAAAAGTGCATGGAATAACATCAAGCTGACCTTAGGACCAAGCTGATGGTTTATAAGGCCTGTGTTTTTAGCACCATGTTGCATGGCTTTCAGCAATCAAGAAAAGAAGCTCAACAATTTCCATCTCCGCTGTCTGCGGCGCATTGTGGATATATCCTGGCAGGACAAAAATCATGAATGTGGCAGTTCTCTTAAAGGTAAGGCTTCCAATGTTTGTTAACACTCCTCAAACCAGCGGCTTTGTTGGCTCGGGCAATTCATACCTGGGAGTCACGAGCTAATAACAGAGGAAAATGGCAACATCTGTAGGCTGGCATGCACCACCACGATGAGCAGTGACTTGGCCAACGCTAAAAACAACAACTCACAATGACAGTTGGTAGCTAATGTGCAACACTTGTGACAGAACCTGCCTCTCAAGGATCAGCATCTTCAGCCATCAGCAAGGTTTGCCATATGAAGACGCCCCATCTGAAATGAATTTGTTTTTTGCATGTCCATCATCTTTCGTAGATGGAATGTGCTGATAATGACAGGGTTTATGAGATGTACATTTTCCTTTAAAAGCTTTTGTGCCCATAACAGGCTTGTCAGCAAAGTTAAAGCCTATGGATTAAAAGGGACAATGGCAGTGTGTGTCCAATTCTGGGCACCACACTTTAGGGAGGATATGAAGGCATTAGAGAGGCTGCAGAAAAGATTTACAAGAATGGTTCGGGGATGAGGAACTTCAGTTATACAGGGATAGGTTGGAAAGCTGGGGTTGTTCTGATAGAAGAGAAGGTTGAAAGGAGTTTTGATAGAAGTGCTTAAAATCCTGAGGGATCTGGACATTGCCAATGGAGCGAAACTTCCCTTTGGCGGAAGCGTCAAGAACCAGAGGACACCCAATTAAGGTGAATGGCAAAAGAACCAAAGGAGACATGATGTAGCAAGTAGTTAAGATCTGGAAGGTACTGTTTGAGAACTTGGAGGCAGATTGAAACATGTTGTTCAAGAGGCTATTGGATAATTATCTAAAGAGAAAAGACTTTCAGGGCTACAGGGAAAAGGCAGGATTGAATTGCCCTTGCAGAGAGCAGGCACAGACATGACTGGCCAAATGGCCGCCTCCTGTGCTGTAACCATTCTATGTGCTTAAGTCTTTGGAGTAGGATTTGAAGCCAAGCCTCCTGTCTGAGATGAGCGTGCTACCCACTGAGGAAAAGCTGACACCTCCTGGTGCAGCTGTACCAAAATCCTCACTGAGAAAATTGTTTTCATTGTTTTAATATGAGTTCAGCTCTGTGCATCCTCCAAACATCCAGGAAACTGCCAGATCGTGGGGATGCCTAGCTTATCTTTGTGTCTCTAGCCCAATGGGACTGCGACTATTTATAATTTCTTCAGTGTGTTAACGCAGATCAGGAAACCAGGGATGAAATCTGGGGCATTGTAACCTGTCTGGCTATATGATACTTGCTGAAGAACCTTGTAGAGGGGGAGCTGAGTGTGTGTGACTTGTGTCATCCCCATGATGTTTTATAATTGTCTTGGATTCCATTTGGCAAAACAGGCTGTTCAAAGGAGTTAGGAGATGGCCAATTCATTAATACTAGGAGGTTTTCCTGTCAGTCATTAAATTGATGTAAATGTATCCTTTTTGCACATACTGTACAATACCTTTCTCCCTAGAGTGGTCTAAGATTGCCCTTTGCTTTCCCATTTTGGTTTAGTATTGGTAACAATCTCCTAGATGAAAGTAAAATGAATATTCACTGCTGCTGCTAAGAGAATAACCATTCTGACTGAATCCCATAGGCCATCACTTAGTATAGATTTCACTATTTAATAATTTTTTTTTTTCTTTCCCCGTTTTATATGTTTGGTTCAATAGACAGTGCTTTGCCATGACCTACATGTGGGATTTGTAATCTAAGTCTGTCTGTTGGAGGCTCTGGTTTATTGTTTTTTTGCGCATACTGGTTTTCATCACTCCACTATTGGTAACCATGGCTTCAATTGGCTAGGCAATGCACTGTGGAACTCCCTCCCCCGCCATCCTACCGTCTATCTCTTTAAAGGCACGCCTTAAAACCTGCCTCTGGCTAAGCTTTTGCTCACCTGCCCTACTACTCTTGTTATGTGGCTCAATGTCAAGTTTGTTGGATAACACTACTGTGAAGCACCTCAGGACCTACATTAAAGGTTCTTTCTAAATGACTTCCAAACCCACGATCTCTACCACCTAGAAAGACAAGGACAGCAGATGCACAGAGGCATCACCCTCAAGTTCTCCTCCAAGCCACTCAACATCCTGAAATGGAACTATATTGCCGATCCTTCACTATCACTGGGTTAAAATCCTGGAACTCTCTAATGGCACTGTCCAACACATGGACTGCAGCAGTTCAAGAAAGTAGCTCACCACCACAAGGTCAATTAGGGATGGGCAATAAATGCTGGCCCAGCCAGTGACGCACCACATCCCATGGACGCATTTTTAAAAAAAGTTGTTTTTCTTGTTTCTGGTGTTGGAGCAGAGTTGGATCCAAATAATAACTCATTGTGGCCTTACTTGAAAAACAAGCCTGTGTGTGAAGGGCAGAATTTTTCAAAGAGTACTGTTAATGCTAAGGGAGATATGTTTATAAATTAACATACAATCTCGCTTAGCAGTTGCTGCTGTGGGTGACACTGTGCAGATTTGTACGGAATGATGTAGTTAATAGCTGCCAAGCAGAGGTCAGTCATCTCCCGGTGTGAAGGGAAAGAAAATTGAAGGGAAGAACCATGTTCTGTTTCACTATCCTCGGATCTGGTTTCAGAACAGCATTGAGCAAAGAGGTCCACAACAATAAGCAACCGAGAAACAGGAGAAAATAGATGGAGGCTTGCCTTTTTTAAATCCATTCTTTTCCCTGCTAAACATGCTGTGCTTGCTTATGTACAGTTCAGGGGGCATTGATTGCCTCTAGCACCTCCCCTAAGTGGCTGTTCTTTGTGCATTAACCTATATCAGGCTTGTCCAACTTTTTCACATGGCCACATTTCAATTTTTCTCTCACTTGGGAGGTGGATGAGCAAACTCCAGGAAGTTAAGTTTTGGCACAACATTAAGCATGAATTTCAAAAAAAAGTTTACGTATGTAAAACAACTTGCTGAATCACCTGCCCCCCTCCCTCCCTCCTTCCCACTCTCTCCCTCTCACTCACTCGCCCACCTTGACTCACTCGCCCACTCTCACTCGCTCGCTCGCCCACCCTAACTCGCTTGCTTGCTTGCCCACCCTCACTCGCTCACTTGCCTGCCCTCACTCGCTTGCTTGCCCACACTCGTTCGCCCACCCTCGCTCGCTCATTCGCCCACCCTCGCTCGCTCATTCGCCCACCCTCGTTCGCTCGCCCACCCTCGTTCGCTCGCCCACCCTCGTTCGCTCGCCCACCCTCGTTCGCTCGCCCACCCTCGTTCGCTCGCCCACCCTCGTTCGCTCGCCCACCCTCGTTCGCTCGCCCACCCTCGTTCGCTCGCCCACCCTCGCTCGCCCACCCTCGCTCGCTTGCTTGCCCACCCTCGCCCGCCCTCACTCGCTTGCTTGCCCACGCTCGTTCGTCCACCCTCGCTCGCTCGTTCACCCATCCTCGCTCGCCCACCCTCGCTCACTCGCTCGCCCTCACTCGCTCGCCCACCCTCGCTCGCTTGCTTGCTCGCCCACCCTCGCCCGCCCTCACTCGCTTGCTTGCCCACACTCGTTCACCCACCCACCCTCGCTCGCTCACCCATCCTCGCTCGCTCGCCCACCCTCGCTCGCTCGCCCACCCTCACTTGCCCGCCCTCGCTCGCTTGCCCATGCTCGTTCGCCCACCCTCGCTCGCTTGCCCACCCTCCCTCACTTGCTCGCACGCCCACACTCCCTCGCTCGCACGCCCACACTCCCTCACTCGCTCGCTCACCCACCCTCACTCGTTTGCTTGCTCGCCCATCCTCGCTCACTCGCCCACCCTCGCTTGCTTGCTTGCCCACCCTTGCTCACTCGCCCACCCTCACTCGCTTGCTTGCTCGCCCACCCTCGCTCGCTTGTCCACCCTCACTCGCTCGTTTGCCCACCCTCACTTGCTTGCCCACCCTCACTCGCTCGCCCACCCTCACTCACTCACTCCCTCACCCGCCTGTGTGCCCTCACTCACTTGCCCGCACTCACTCGCTCGCCTGCCCGCCCTCACTCACTCACTTATTCACTCGATCACCTGCCCTCACTCACTCACTTGCCTGCCCTCACTCAACCAGTGAACCATAATAGGATGATCACCACCTCACCCTCCAGCCTAATAATCTGGAAGGTAATAATTTATTGAATATTATCTGACTCGAAGTCAAAATTCAATGTAATGCATAGTTGGTGTTTCAAGGGCTGTCATTGCAATGTGCATATTGGGAGATTGAGAGATGGGGTGGGAGGAGAGGCGACTGAGTGGATGCAGAAGGGAGACCAGAGGAGATAGAGAGGCGAGTGGGAGGCCAGGGGACTGAGAGAGGCAAGTGCAGGGCCGGGGGACTGGGAGAGGGGAGTGGGATGCCAGGGGACTGAAAGAGGGGATTCTGGGATGCCAGTGGACTGAGAGAGGGGATTCAGTGGGATGCCAGAGGACTAAGAGAGGGGATACAGTGGGATGCCAGGGGACAGAAAGTGGAATGGGACGCCAGGGGACTGGGAGAGGGGACTCTGGGATGCCGGTGGACTGAGAGAGGGGACTCTGGGATGCCAGTGGACTGAGAGAGGGGACTCTGGGATGCCAGGGGTCTGAGAGAGGGGACGCAGGGATGCCAGGGGTCTGAGAGAGGGGACGCTGGGATGCCAGGGGTCTGAGAGAGGGGACGCTGGGATGCCAGGGGTCTGAGAGAGGGGACGCTGGGATGCCAGGGGTCTGAGAGAGGGGACGCTGGGATGCCTGGGGTCTGAGAGAGGGGACACTGGGATGCCTGGGGATTGAGAGAGGGGACACTGGGATGCCGGTGGACTGAGAGAGGGGACACTGGGATGCCAGTGGACTGAGAGAGGGGACTCTGGGATGCCAGTGGACTGAGAGAGGGGACTCTGGGATGCCAGTGGATTGAGAGAGGGGACTCTGGGATGCCAGTGGACTGAGAGAGGGGACTCTGGGATGCCAGTGGACTGAGAGAGGGGACTCTGGGATGCCAGTGGACTGAGAGGGGACTCTGGGATGCCAGTGGACTGAGCGAGGGGACTCTAGGATGCCAGTGGACTGAGAGAGGGGACTCTGGGATGCCAGTGGACTGAGCGAGGGGACTCTAGGATGCCAGTGGACTGAGAGAGGGGACTCTGGGATGCCAGTGGACTGAGAGAGGGGACTCTGGGGTGCCAGTGGACTGAGAGAGGGGACTCTGGGGTGCCAGTGGACTGAGAGAGGGGACTCTGGGGTGCCAGTGGACTGAGAGAGGGGACTCTGGGGTGCCAGTGGACTGAGAGAGGGGACTCTGGGGTGCCAGTGGACTGAGAGAGGGGACTCTGGGGTGCCAGTGGACTGAGAGAGGGGACTCTGGGGTGCCAGTGGACTGAGAGAGGGGACTCTGGGGTGCCAGTGGACTGAGAGAGGGGACTCTGGGGTGCCAGTGGACTGAGAGAGGGGACTCTGGGGTGCCAGTGGACTGAGAGAGGGGACTCTGGGGTGCCAGTGGACTGAGAGAGGGGACTCTGGGGTGCCAGTGGACTGAGAGAGGGGACTCTGGGGTGCCAGTGGACTGAGAGAGGGGACTCTGGGGTGCCAGTGGACTGAGAGAGGGGACTCTGGGATGCCAGTGGACTGAGAGAGGGGACTCTGGGATGCCAGTGGACTGAGAGAGGGGACTCAGTGGGATGCCAGTGGACTGAGAGAGGGGACTCAGTGGGATGCCAGTGGACTGAGAGAGGGGACTCAGTGGGATGCCAGTGGACTGAGAGAGGGGACTCAGTGGGATGCCAGTGGACTGAGAGAGGGGACTCAGTGGGATGCCAGTGGACTGAGAGAGGGGACTCAGTGGGATGCCAGTGGACTGAGAGAGGGGACTCAGTGGGATGCCAGTGGACTGAGAGAGGGGACTCAGTAGTGGGATGCCAGTGGACTGAGAGAGGGGACTCAGTAGTGGGATGCCAGTGGACTGAGAGAGGGGACTCTGGGATGCCAGTGGACTGAGAGAGGGGACTCTGGGATGCCAGTGGACTGAGAGAGGGGACTCTGGGATGCCAGTGGACTGAGAGAGGGGACTCTGTGATGCCAGTGGACTGAGAGAGGGGACTCTGGGGTGCCAGTGGACTGAGAGAGGGGACTCTGGGATGCCAGTGGACTGAGAGAGGGGACTCTGGGATGCCAGTGGACTGAGAGAGGGGACGCTGGGCTGCCAGTGGACTGAGAGAGGGGACGCTGGGATGCCAGTGGACTGAGAGAGGGGACGCTGGGATGCCAGTGGACTGAGAGAGGGGACGCTGGGATGCCAGTGGACTGAGAGAGGGGACGCTGGGATGCCAGTGGACTGAGAGAGGGGACGCTGGGCTGCCAGTGGACTGAGAGAGGGGACTCTGGGCTGCCAGTGGACTGAGAGGGGGGACTCTGGGGTGCCAGTGGACTGAGAGAGGGGACTCTGGGGTGCCAGTGGACTGAGAGAGGGGACTCAGTGGGATGCCAGTGGACTGAGAGAGTGGACTCAGTGGGATGCCGGTGGACTGAGAGAAGGGACTCAGTGGGATGCCGGTGGACTGAGAGAGGGGACTCAGTGGGATGCCAGTGGTCTGAGAGAGGGGACTCAGTGGGATGCCAGGGGTGTGAGAGAGGGGACTCAGTGGGATGCCAGGGGTGTGAGAGAGGGGACTCAGTGGGATGCCAGGGGTCTGAGAGAGGGGACTCAGTGGGATGCCAGGGGTCTGAGAGAGGGGGGGAAATGGGATGCCAGGACTGAGAGGGGAGGGTCTCAGTGGCATGCCAGGGGACTGAGAGAGGGGAAAGTGGAAGGTGAGGGGACAGTGGGAGGCGAGGGGACTCAGTGGGAGGTCAGGGTATTGAGTGGTGGGAGACCTGGCAGCTGCAGCCATCTGCACCAGCCCAAGTGCCAGGGACTGTCAGTGCTTGCAAATCAGATAATCTCGTGTAAAACTGTTTTTTAAATTCATTTACGGGATGTGGATGTCACTAGCTGGGCCAGCATTTATTGCCCATCCCTTTTTGCCCTTGAGAAGGTGGTGGTGAACTGCCTTCTTGAACTGTTGCAGTCCATGTAGTGTAAGTACACCCATAGTGCTGTTAGGGAAGGAGTTCCAAGATTTTGACCCAGTGACGGTGAAGGAAAGGTGATATAGTTCCGAGTCAGGATGGTGAGTGGCTTGGAAGGGAACTCTCAGGTGGTGGCACTCCCATGTATCTGCTGCCCTTGTCCTTCCAGATGGTAGACTTGGTGAATTCCTGTAAAGCATCTTGTAGATGGTGTACTCTGCCGCTACTGTGCGTCAGTGGTGGAGGGAGTGAATGGCACCACACCCACAAAAATCAAGCAGGCTGCTTTGTCTTGGACGGTGTCAAGCTTCTTGAGTATTGCAGAAGCTGCACTCATCCAGGCAAGTGGGGAGTATTCCATCACACTCCTGACTTGTGCCTTGTAGATGGTGGACAGGTTTTGGGGAGTCAGGAGGTAAGTTACTCGCTGCAGGATTCCTAGCACTTGACCTGTTCTTGTAGCCACAATATTTATATGACTAGTCCAGTTCAGTTTCTGGTCAATGGTAACCCCTACAATATTGATAGTGGGGGGGATTCAGCGATGGTATTGCATTGAATATCAAGGGGTGATGGTTAGATTCTCTCTTGTTGGAGATGATCATTGCCTGGCACAAACCTGGATATTGTCCAGGCCTTCCTGCATTTGGACATGGACTGCTTCAGTATCTGAGGAGTTGTGAATAGTGCTAAACATTGCGCAATAATCAGCGAACACCCCCACTTCTGACCTTATGGTGGAAGGAAGGTCATTAATGAAGCAGCTGAAGATGGTTGGGCCAAGGACACTACCCTGAGGAACCCCTGACATTGTGTCCTGGAACTGAGATGACTGACCTCCAACAATCACAACCATCTTCCTTTGTGCTAGGTATGACTCCAGTCAGTGGAGAGCTTTTCCCCTGATTCCCATTGACTCCAGTTTTGATAGGGCTACTTGATGCCACACTTAGTCAAATGCTGCCTTGATGTCAACAGCAGTCACTCTCATCGCCTCTTGAGTTAAGCCCTCTTATCCATATTTGGACCAAGGCTTGAGAGCACTGTTGATGATCCCTTCCATTACTTTACTGATGATTGAGAGTAGACTGATGGGGCAGTAATTGGCTGGGTTGGATTTGTCCTGCTTTTTGTGTGCAGGACATACCTGGGAAATTTTCCACATAGAAAGATTCCAGTGTTGTAGCTGTACTGGAACAGCTTGGCTAGGGGAGTGACAAGTTCTGAAGCACAAGTCTTCAGAACTATTGCCATAATATTGTCAGGGCCCATAGCCTTTGCAGTATCCTGTGTCCTCAGCCGTTTCTTGATAACACATGGAGTGAATCGAATTGGCTGAAGACTGGCGTCTGTGATGTTGGGGACTTCTGGAGGAGATGGATCATCCACTTGGCACTTCTGGCTGAAAGATTGTTGCCAATGCTTCAGCCTTATCTTTTGCACTGATGTACCGGGCTCTTCCATCATTGAGATGGGATATTTGTGGAGCCCCCTCCTCCAGTAAAATGTTTAATTGTCCACCACCATTCAGGACTGGGTGTGGCAGGACTACAGAGCTTAGATCTGATCTGTTGGTTGTGGAATCACCTGGCTCTGTCTATCACATGCTGCTTATGCTATTTGGCACGCAAGTAGCCCTGTGTTGTTGCTTCACCAGGATGATACCTCATTTTTAGGTATGCCTGGTGCTGCTCCTGACATGCCCTCCTGCATTCTTCTTAGAACTAGGGTTGATCTCGTGGCTTGGTGGTAATGGTAGAATGGGGAATGTGCCAGGCCATGAGGTTACAGATTGTGGTTGAGTACAATTCTGCTGCTGCTGATGGCCCACAGCGCCTCACAGATGCTGAGTCTTGAGTTGCTAGATCTGTTTGAAATTTATCCCATTTAGCACGGTAGTAGTGCCACATAACACGATGGAGGGTATCCTCAGTGTGAAGACGAGACTTCGTCTCCTCAAGGGCTGTGTGGTGGTCACAGCCAGTAATACTGTCATTGACAGATGCATCAAGTTGGTGAGGATGAGGTCAAGTGTGTTTTTCCCTCTTGTTGGTTCCCTCACCACCTACCGCAAACCTAGGCTAGCAGCTATGTCCCTTAGGACTTGGCCAACTTGAGTCTGTGGTGGTGCTGCCAAGCCACTCTTGGTGATGGACATTGAAGTCCCCCACCCAGAGTACTGATTCATCTGCTGATGTAGGGGGGAGGTGCCGTGGTACATGGTAATCAGCAGGAGGTTTCCTTGCCCATATTTGACCTGATGCCATGAGACATCGTGGGGGCTGGAGTTGATGTTGAGGGTTCCCAGGGCAACTCCCTCCTGACTGTATGCCATAGTGCCACCACCTCTGTTGGATCTGTCCTGCCGGTGGCACAGGACATGCCCAGGATGGTGATGCTGGTGTCTGTGTCATTGTCTGTAAGGTATGATTCTGAGAGTATGACCATGTCAGGCTGTTGCTTGACTAGTTTGTGAGACAGCTCTCCCAATTTTGGCAAGAGGCTCCAGATGTTAGCAAGGAGGACTTTGCAGGGTCGACAGGGCTAGGTTTGCCGTTATTGTTTCCAGTGCCTAGATAGAAGCCGGGTGGTCCGTCTGGTTTCATTCCATTCTATTGACATTTTAGCTGTTTGATACAACTGAGTGGCTTGCTAGGCCATTTCAGAGGGCTTTTAAGAGTCAACCACATAAACCACAGTGCCAAAAGATGAAAATATGTGCAGCTTTTGTGATTTGCATCAGTGTAAATTACTTGTATGTGCAATTGTGGCCCCTCCCCCCCCTTTTCTTTGATGACATTGTCAGGAGCCAAATGTATTCATGCAATTCACATCCCTCCTACATCTGCCTTTATGCAAGATTAAGTAGATAACGTAGGAATGCTTTCAGTTTTCAGTTAGCATTTACTTCATCCCAGGCTCTGAAAAGACTTAACAGGATTTCATCTAAAGGGCTCAATTATACCCCGAAAAATCACCGTCACCAATAATACTGAGATGAGAGCTGTACTGGTAATATAAATTGAGAAAAAAGGCAAACTAGCCCAGCAAGTTCCAACTCTCGAGAGCCTGTGGTAATAGCGTCAGTGTTTATTATTCATATTGTGTGAAGCTCTGCCTTTCAAAAAACCAGACATTTTTCATAAAATCAGAGGTATAACAATGGGCAGGCAGTTGCCTTTCCTCCCATTCCTAGCCCTTTAAAGCCATTACCCTTGACTTTGGGTCTGAAATTATTCCTAAAATAAAGATACTATTTTTGTTAACAAAAACAAAAGTACCTGGAAAAACTCAGCAAGTCTGGCAGCATCTGCGGAGAGGGACACAGTTAACGTTTCGAGTCCGAATGACCCTTCAACAGAACTAAGTAAAAATAGAAGAGAGGTGAAATATAAGCTGGTTTAAGGGGGTGGGACAAGTAGAGCCAGTGATAGGTGGAGATAACCAAAAGATGTCACAGACAAAAGGACAAAGAGGTGTTGAAGGTGGTGATATTATCTAAGGAATGTGCTAATTAAGGGTAGAAAGCTGGACAAGCAAGGTACAGATAGCCCTAGTGGGGGTGGCGTGGGGTGAAGGAATCGAAAAAGGCTAAAAGGTAGAGATAAAACAATGGATGGAAATACATTTAAAAATAATGGAAATAGGTGGGAAAAGAAAAATCTATATAAATTATTGGGAAAAAAGGGGGGGATCGGAAAGGGGGTGGGGATGGAGGAGAGAGTTCATGATCTAAAATTGTTGAACTCAATATTCAGTCCAGAAGGCTGTAAAATGCCTATTCGGAAGATGAGGTGCTGTTCCTCCAGTTTGCGTTGAGCTTCACTGGAACAATGCAGCAGGCCAAGGACGGACATGTGGGCATGAGAGCAGGGTGGAGTGTTGAAATGGCAAGCGACAGGGAGGTCTGAGTAATGCTTGCGGACAGACCGAAGGTGTTCCGAAGGGAGGGGGTTGAGGTGTAGGTGGTGATGGAGGAGTGGACCAGGGTGTCCCGGAGGGAACGATCCCTGCGGAATGCTGCCGGGGGTGGGTGGTGAAGGGAAGATGTGTTTGGTAGTGGCATCATGCTGGAGTTGGCGGAAATGGCGGAGGATGATCCTTTGAATACGGAGGCTGATGGGGTGATAAGTGAGGACAAGGGGGACCCTATCATGTTTCTGGGAGGGAGAGGAAGGTGTGAGGGTGGATGCACGGGGGATGGGCCGGACATGGTTGAGGGCCCTGTCAACCACCGTGGGTGGAAAACCTCGGTTAAGGAAGAAGGAAGACGTATCAGAGGAACTGTTTTTGAAAGTGGCATCATCAGAACAGATGCGACAGAGGCGCAGAAACATGTTAGGGTCCCCCTTGTCCTCACTTATCCCCCCACCAGCCTCCGCATTCAAAGGATCATCCTCCACCATTTCTGCCAACTCCAGCATGATGCCACCACCAAACACATCTTCCCTTCACCCCCCCGGCGGCATTCTGCAGGTATCATTCCCTCCGGGACAGCCTGGTCCACTCCTCCATCACCACCTACACCTCAACCCCCTCCCACAGCACCTTCCCATGCAACCGCAAAAGGTGCAACACCTGCCCCTTCACTTCCCCTCTCCTCACCATCCAAGGGCCCAAACACTCCTTTCAAGTAAAGCAGCGTTTCACTTGCGCTTCCCTCAATTTAGTCTACTGCATTTGTTGCTCCCAATGCGGTTTCCTCTACATTGGAGAGACCAAGTGCAGACTGGGTGACCACTTTGCAGAACACCTTCGGTCTGTCCGCAAGCATTATCCAGACCTCCTTGTCGCTTGCCATTTCAACACTCCATCCTGCTCTCATGCCTACATGTCCGTCCTTGGCCTGCTGCATTGTTCCAGTGAAGTTCAACACCAACTGGAGGAATAGCACCTCATCTTCCGACTAGGCACTTTACAGCCTTCCGGACTGAATATTGAGTTCAACAATTTTAGATCGTGAACTCTCTCCTCCATCCACCCCCTTTCCGATCCCCCCCCTTTTTTTTCCAATAATTTATATAGATTTTTCTTTTCCCACCTGTTTCCATTATTTTTAAATGTATTTCCATCCATTATTTTATCTCTACCTTTTAGCCTTTTTCGATTCCTTCACCCCACCCCACCCCCACTAGGGCTATCTGTACCTTGCTTGTCCTGCTTTCTACCCTTAATTAGCACATTCCTTAGATAATATCACCACCTTCAACACCTCTTTGACCTTTTGTCTGTGACATCTTTTGGTTATCTCCACCTATCACTGGCTCTACTTGTCCCACCCCCCTTAAACCAGCTTATGTTTTGGATTTCCAGCATCCGCAGTAGTTTTTTGTTTTTTATATTTCACCTCTCTTCTATTTTTACTTAGTTCTGTTGAAGGGTCATTCGGACTCAAAACGTTAACTGTGTCCCTCCCCGCAGATGCTGCCAGACTTGCTGAGTTTTTCCAGGTATTTTTGTTATTGCTTTGGATTTCCAGCATCTGCAGTTTTTTGCTTTTACACTATTTTTGTTGCTGTCTCTTGGCTTCATTTGAAAACCACAATAAAATGCATGTGTTTGTCTTTTTTCCATTCTCAGACCATTCAGCATTGCTTCTCAGAGATCCAGACACAAAATTAGACAACTGGAATAACTTGGCAACAGAGATTAGGCACTTTTCACCAGTATTATTGTTGAGCTGGTAACTGCTGTCTTTGTAATGGTGCTGTGACCAATGGAGCACAGCAGAGATGAGAATGTTATATTTTACACACCGTGTTATGATAAGCAGGAATGCACTCTCTGAAAGTGTGGTGGAAGCAAATTTAATGGTAATTTTCAAGAGGGAATTGGGTAAATATTTGAAAAGGAGAAATTAGCCACACAGTGGTTAAAGAACCGGGGAGTGGACTAATTGAACAGCTCTTTCAGAAATGGGACAAATGGCCTCATTCTGTCCTGAGATTGTACAATAAGGAAATTTATCATTTTGTTTCAGATGTGCAAAGTTTTTCCCACCCGCACATGGTGGTGCTGTTTTGTGTTGGATGAGTATCAATGCAGAACACAAATTTCATGATTTTATTTCATTGATTTAGGTAGTGCTGTACTGAATATTTAAAAATAATTGCCACCTGCTTGCACCATTCTTTGTCCAATATATTACTACCTTTTAAGCCATGGTACTCGCAGCAAGTAGCTTTCAGTTGCTGTCAGCTGGATCGATATTTGGAGCATTACAAATAGCGTCAGTGCCTGTGGGCTGAAGAAGTGAAAAATCTACCAGGGTTCCTGCTCATGCTTGCCACCCAGTGATTCCTATTGGACAGGAACAGGTCAACTTCAGTGCACACCATGGTCAAATAGCTTGTAAGCTCTCACATACAAAGAATGGCCACTTTGGGGAGGTGCTGGAGGGCAACCAATGTCTTGTAACTATAACCCAGCAAGGACCGTGAGTTTAGCAAAGGAGGGAAGAGATTGAGGGTAAGGCTTCAACTATTTAAGGAATTTTTCCCCCTCTGTTTCCCGCTGTCTTTGATAGTCTGAAATATGTGGCACCACATATTGGCAATGCTGCAAAACTGTTCCTTAAAGGGGCCAGTATCTTTCTAGTGATAAGGAGAAAATCAGGGAGGTGGGTATGAGGAAGAAAGGAAAAGGATAGCATACAATATAATACTATCATCTACTGTCAATTCCTGTGGTGGGTCAGAGAATACACTATTTTATAAAGAAAGGGGTATTAAGGCCATTTAATACCCAATGCATTATTCTGATGGTATACCATTGCTGGGTGTATCTTGATGTTCCTTGGTTGGGCCAGAAATGATGTAATTTCTGTGCATTGCTTAACTCGGTTAGAGGCTGGTTAGCTTTGAAAGATCTTCAAATCAGTTCACGGGCAGACTCTACAACATGCAACGCAAATTTACTTGTCTAACACTTGAAATTTGCTCATATGGTGACGCCATATGCCAGGTGCAACATTTTTGCATATAGTATTTCATATACGTAGCTAGAGAGAGTTTATATTATGGCACCAAGGAAGTAGAGGTTAAAGACCTATTACAAATACTAACTTCCTAAACAGATGGCTGTAAACAGAATTATTTGTCATTTGAATCTGTCATTTCCTTAAGAAATTAGATGAATGTATTGTACGTGTTGTACCACTTTCTTTATGTGACGTGCATCCATCAGTGACTGGTAAAGTGTACTTCTGGTTATATTGTGCAAACATAAACAACTTCTTTAAAGCCTCTATCCAGGTCAGCAGGCACGTTTTGTAACCAGGCACAATCAACCTTTTCAGTGCACGCAACCATGGAAAACAAGCATCAACTGCAGGAGAGGTGAATCTCTAAAAGGAAAAGAAAAGAAATTAAAAATCAGTGATGGAATTGCCCTGGTTATAAGTGTAGGCAGCGTTTCACCAGGCAATTATTGGAGTGCCTCAGAGTTGACGCACTTCACTGAAGCAGCACTGAAATTCCCTGTGTCAGTCCATTACTAGCAAAATGCTACAGCAGTGGCTGAAAAAGGAAAAAAGATCCAGTGTGAAATTACTTTATGCAAAATCTTTATTGTATGAATGTTAGTGATAATTATACAGCTTGGAACATAAGTAACAGCGGGGATCTTGTAAAGAAGTCAACTACAATTAATCACAAAGCCTCTATGACATGAAACCATTCTCAGAACAAGTTTGAAAGGAATTGAATAGAAATTACTAACAGATTGTTCAATCCAACTAATCAGTGTTGGTGTTTACTCTCCACTTGGGCCTAATCCCATTTTGTCAGCCTATTTCCATGTAGCTCTATTTCCCTTTCCTTTGCCTGCTTGTTCTAACTTATTAAATGTTGATATGGTCTCTGCTTCAATTAGTAGTCCTGCATTTCACAGCCTGAACCCTCTGTGTAGCAAAAAAAAAGCCTACTCTATATCCCAAATCTCTTTCATTTAATTTTGTAGCCACCCATCCCTGTTCTTGACACCTCAAACCCCAGAAATCTGTTCCTATTTAACCTGTTCTATTCTTTCAGAATAATAAACATTCTTATAAATCACTCTGTGACCTCCTCTAACAAAAGCTGTCTCAGTTTTTCAAGTCTTCATATTTATATTTTCCTCATATCGAATCAGCATTGTACCCTTTTCATAGCTTCAATATCCATCCTATAGTGTATTCCTCAACTGTACACCCTAAACCAACCTTTGTCATTTAATACAGATTTCCATTAAGTAAAAATTTATCTAAGGCCTTTCACATCTTCAGGTTGCCTTAAATTGTTTCATAGTCAATTGAAGTTTAATGCAATGTAATGTAGGCAAACACAGGAACTGATTTGTGGCAAGCAATACCTTACAAAAAACAATGAGGTAAGTGACCAGTTCATCTACTTTTGCTGGTGGCAGTAGATGGATAACCCTTGACCAGGACACTGGGAGAACATCCCCTGCTTCTCTTCTTTATCTACTTGAAGAGGTAGACAATCTCAGTTTAACGCCTCACCAAAGACATCATCTTCAATAATGTGTATCAATGAATCTGCTGGAGCTGGATGAGCCTAAATTATACACTCCAGCCTCTAGTGGAGTTTAGAAAAAACAAGGTGAAAGTGCTATCACTGAACTGATTCATGGTTTATTATGGCCATATCTACTTGACATGTCATTTTGTCTTGTGAACCTGAATCTAGGAACACTTGCCCCTCTCCTCCCTTTACACTATCACTGCCCCAGTCTGCATTCAGGTAATTAAACTCACCCATTATAATTAATCTATAATGTTTACATCTCTCTAATTTTCTTGCCGATTTGTTCCTCTACATCTTTCCCACTAGTTAGCATCCTTTTTGCTCCGTAGTTCTAGCCAAATTGATTCTGTCCTTGAACCCTCTGGGACATCCTCTTTCCAGCACTACAATACTCTCCTTAACCAATGCCGCCACCCCTCCTCCGTTCCTTCTTTTCCCATCTTTTCTGAATACCTTGTATCCATGAATATTTAACACCCAGTCCTGCTCTTTCTTTGAGCCAGGTCTCTGTTATTGCCACAACATCATATTTCCACATTGCAACTTGCACCTGTAACTCCCCAATCTTATTTACTATATACTCCATGCATTCACATACATGCATGGTAACCCTCGACTTAGACATCATTACTTTCTCCCTTACTCCGACTCTACTTGTTAACTTATTGTTGTCTCTACTAGTGCTATATGTCTCTCCCGGTATTTTGGCACCCTGGTATTCCTTTCTAATATTCTCTCCTGGTTCCCACACCCGTGCCAAGTTAGTTTAAAGCCCACCCAACAGCACTAGCAAATCGCCCTGCAAGGAACTCAGTCCCGGATCTGTTCAGGTGCAATCCAAGTTCGGCTTGTATAGGTGCCATCTTTCCTAGAGCCTATCCCAGGAATCTAAAGCCCTCCCTCCTGCACCAGCTTTCCAGCCACACATTCATCTGCCTTATCCTCCTATTTCTGTACTCTCTTTCGTGTGGCACTTGGAGTATTCTGGAGATTACTAGATTTGAGGTCCTGCTTGCTAATTTTCGACCTAGCTCCCTGAATTCTGATTGCAGGTCCACATACCCCTTCCCACCTAAATCATTGGTACCAATGTAGACCATGACCTCTGGCTGCTCACCCTCCCCCAGAAGAATGTCCTGCAGCTGCTCGGTGACATCCTTGACCCTGGCATCACGGAGACAACATACCATCCTAGAGTCACATGTACGGCCGCAGAAACCCCTGTCTGTCCACCTACCTATTGAATCCCCTATCACTATTGCTCTTTCTTTCTTCTTCCTCCCCTCCTGTACAGCCAAGCCACTCGTGGTACCACAAATTTGGCTCTGACAGCACTCCTCTGAGGAACCAACGCCCTCACTAGCTTCCAAAACGGAAAACCGATTTGCGAGCAGGACCTCAGGGGACTCCTGCGCTGCCTGCTTAGTTCTTTTGGACTGCCTGACAGTCACCCATTCCCTTTCTGCCTCTAGGCTCCTAAGCTGCCTCCCTAAATGTGCTGTCCATAAAGCTCTCAGCCTCGCAGATGTACCACAGTGACTCCAGCTGCCTCCCTAAATGTGCCGTCCACAAAGCTCTCAGCCTCGCAGATGTACCACAGTGACTCCAGCCATTGCTCCAGCTCTGAAACCCAGAGCTCAAGTTTCTGCAGCTGGCAGCACTTCATGCACATATGGTTGCCGAGGACACCTGTAGCGTCCATGCCTTCCCACATATTACAGGCCACACATTCCACTCGACCAAGCTGTCCTGCCTTGTCTCAACTTTATTTTACTTTGGTTTACTTATATTACTTTATTATACTGGCCCTGACTTTCCCTTATTCCTGGTGTTTCTCACTTAAATCCAAGTATAGCCGCTTCTTTAAAAATAATATTCTTTTCTAATTTACAGCAATTTAAAGACAATCCCTAACAGCAGTTATCAGCCAGTGAACTTACGGTTTTCCTGTGATGTCATTATTTGTTTTTTCTCACCCTCCTTTCGAACTCAGCATGGGCCGGTTTCAAGCAGCTGACTGATTTGCCTCTCCCATTCCCAAGGCAAGTGTAGGCCTCGGTCCTGATTTATCTGCTCCCACTCCGGGTTGCTTGCTCACAGGCCCGACTCCCAAGGCAAGTGTGTAAACAGCATTTAGGAGCAGGTGGGAACATAGTGCTAATGTCACAGGAAATGTAATCCAGAGGCCTAGGCTAATGCTGTGGGAACATGAGTTCAAATCCCACCATGGCAGCTGATGGAATTTAAATTCAGTTAATAAATTTGGAATATAAAGCTAGTCTCAGTAATGGTGACCATGAAACTATCATCGATTGTTGTAAAGACCCACCTGGTTCACCAATGTTCTGTCGGGAAGGAAATCTGCCATCCTTATCTGGTCAGGCCTAGATGTGCCATCTTTACCTTGTCTGACCTAGATGTGACTCCAGACCCACAGCAATGTGGTTGACTCTCGACTGCCCTCTGAAATGGCCTAGCAAGCAGCTCAGTTCAAGGGAAATTAGGGATGGGCAACACATCCCATAAAAGAATGAAGAAAAAAAGAGCTTAAATATTATGGTCCATCTTGAAAATGACAGCAGGTGCAAATACACTATGTACAAGTCAGTTCTCTTCCAATTGCTTGCATTAGTGACTTGGGCAGGTTTATACTGGGGTAGCTGTCGACACAAGACTGGTACTACAGGAAGTGTATGCTGTATGTTGTATAATGGGAACTACAGTGACTGAGAGTCTACCACCACGGAGGAGGAGTTAGATTTGGTCATATAACAAACAGGCTGATGCATCGTACTAGAATGCTACCTAAACAAGTGGCAGTATAAAAAGTATAAACAGGTGGAATGTTCTTTGACGCCAATAGTAAGCAAAGAAACAATAGTAACCAAAGAAATGGAGGAAATACTCAGCAGGGAGCTATGGAATACTTAAGAAAGAGAAAGCTGCAAGTTTACTCAATGGTCTGATTTCCTCCATGAGCTCATGTTCATCTGAAAGGTGAACACAAATAAAAAGTGGAATAATTTATGTTTACCTGAGGAGTGAGACAGAGCCTCCACTTAACAACTTGTCTGAAAGACAGCAGCTTCAACTGTTCGATGCACACAAACCCAAAAGCAAGGGTGATATTTCTAGACTTATTTTCTGCAATAGCTGAGTAAAGAGGATAGGGCTGGACTGAGCTGTTCCAGTCTTCCCATCCTGACTTGCTGATTCTCACTGTCCAATCTCAGTCTTGGAGTGGTCAGTAAGTTGGTGCACTGGGTAATTCTTAAAGCTGTAACCCCTAGCCCACAGGATGGTGGAGTTGGGGGAGTGGATATGGAGTGAAATTTGAGGAAAAGGCTCTTGCTCAATCAGTTGTTTGCTTACCACAATATTTTATGATTTGGAAAGTGATAATAAAGTTTTTGTGGTACTTCTCCTGTACCCTTTAAGGGTCCTGTGCAATTCAGCCAATTGAGATGGTGGGCAAGGAGTCTGTGCCTCAGTTTTAATCCAAGCCACTGAAGTAGCCAGCCTTTGGAAACTAGTGTGTCAACTGGTCCCTGCTCTCAGAATGACACTGATGAGATGTAAACTCTTACCAGCAGATATGGGGTTGGTCACGATCCAGTTCTCTGGCATGCTGTATCTGGTGTACCAATAACCTGGCTGTACTGGCTGACTTCTTAGTCTTAATTGATTGGACTATTTCCCAAAATCGCAATAGTTTGATAGTTTAAAATTGCTAAAGATTATAGACACTATTAACGTCCATTTTTCTTCTTGGAAAGGATAATACATGAGATAAAATAAGAAAATAATTATGCACTTAAGCAGACCTATGGGTTGAAATGCCGAATTCCCCAAAAGTGATAGCACAGGTTGATAAAACCAGACATACCGTTGTGGAGGATTGTCGTAACTCGCAGTCTATTTCAAACTGTTGGAATGAGGATCTATTGTCTCATCTTGAGCCCATTAGCTAGGAAAGCTAAGCAGTTCTTCATCTCATTATAGGGGACCAACCAATATTCACACCCACTGTTGTAAGGATGATTCTAGTCACATAGAATGTGTCTTTGAAGAATATACTCCTGGGAGAAGGGGTAATTCATTTGATTGAAAGGTTGAATAGTGCCTGCATGTCTGGGGAAACACAGAGACAACCACCCACTCTTATTCCAGGGGTTAGAATTAATGAAAAGGACAGGATACAGAGACAGGCAGGTTTTGAACAGAGGGCTGGTGTAGGTCTGGGCCCAGAACTGGAAGCTAAAAATGCAAGAGGTCTGGCCTAACAATTGGAAGTTGTCTGTAGAGAGGGCATATCAAAAACAAGCTAGTCAACCCACAGGAAGGACAGGACGAGACTTACACTTTTGTTTTCTCTATTTGATTAAGGAAAGAAGTGAGAATGTGTTAAGTAGAACTTGAAAGAGAAAAAAAGTTATATAGCGCTTTTCATGACCTCCACATCTCAAAGTGCTTTGCAGCCAAGCCGCTGTTGTAATTCAGGAAACATGGCACCCAATTTGCACTCAGCAACCTCCCACAAACAGCAATGATAATGACCAAGCAATCTGTGTTGGCATTGATTGAGGATAAATATTAGCCAGGACACCGAGGATAACTCCTCCACTCCTCTTCGAGATCGTACCATAGGATCTTTTACATCTACCCAAACAGGCAGATGAGGCCATGGTTTAATATCTCATCCAAAAGACAGCACCCTTGACAGTTCACACTGGAGTATCAGACTTCATTTTTGTACTCTGGCCCAGGAATGGACTTGCACCTGGAACTTTGTGATTCAGAGGCGAGTGTGCTACCAAATGAGCCGTGCTGTTATTGATGCTGCTGCTGTCTATGTTCATTTACTGTTTGTGAAATAAGGCAGCTCAACAATTTGTATTTGGTCTCAATTTATCAAATATTTTTAAGTCCAGCTCATAAAGATTGGAGGAGATCATACACAAAGGACAATCTATCCAGCTCAAAAAACAAGGAGTTCTATTCTTACACCCTTTGTTATACTAACATATGATTAGGTATTGCAAGCACACTTCTAAACATAAGGCACTGAGGTCCACTTATATACCAGTGAGTAGATCCTAAATTTGTAAAATACAGTTTATACAGCAAGCAGCTGTAGAATGTGCATTGTAGATCTGGGGAAAAACATCAATTATCTAGCAAAATTAGCTTTTTTGAACTCTCTAAAGCACCCACTACACACAAAGGGCTAGAGTAACTTTGAACTTGCAATAAGTAGAAACAGAAAACTCTGAAAATAACAAGCAGGCCAGTCAGCATCTGTGAAGAAAAAATGATGTTTTGGGGTGTGTGCTGATTGTCCAAATGACTGATGTAGAGTACACATTCAATAATATCATAATCCGTCTTTTCTCTTTAATGATGTTGATTGACCTCCTGTATAGTTCTGAAATTGCCCTGCTTTCTCATATTTCCAACATTCCCTCCCATTAAATTTGCCATGTGGATAGTTAGCCACCTAACTGGTCACTCAACTTGTTGCTGTTAATGGGACATGCTACAGTGTGCAAAATGGCTGCCACATTAGCCTACTAGCTGTGGCTCAATGGGTAGCACTCTTGACTTTGGGTCACAAGGCTGTAGGTTCAAGGCTGACACTCCATTACAGTACTGAGGGAGTGCTGAACTGTTGGAAGTGCTGCTTTTTGGATGAGACGTTAAACCTTAAGGCCCTGCCTATCTCTCAGGTGGATGTAAAAGATCCCATGGCAATATTTTGAAGAGCAAGGCAATTATTCCCAATGTTTTAATCAATATTTATCTCTCACTCAACATCAAAATAACAGATTATCTGGCCATTATCACATTGCTGTTTTTGGGAACTTGCTGTGCACAAATTGGTTACTGTGTTTCCTACATTACAGCAGTCTGTACACTTCAAATGTACATCATTGGTTGAAAAGCGCTTTGGGATGTCTAGTGGTCATGAAAGGCACTAAGTAAATGAAAGTCTTTCTTTACTAACTAGTCACTGCTCATGTATGTATAGCATTTCCTATATGTTTGCGAAATGCAATAAGGAACTATTAAAGCAATAGTTTTCTTTGCAGTAATACAAGTGTCTCCTGTTGCTAAACATCTGGGAAAATTATTCTAGGTAAAATCTAAATGCTGAATATTCCAAACTAGCTCATTAGAACCCAAACATTTTAATCAAAAAATTTAATTAAGTGAAATTTGGGGTCCTGCTCAATATAAAATATAAAAACTGAATAAACTTGTTATTTTTTCTCTAATGAAGTACAATTTTTGCTATAATTAACACTTGTGATTTTAGATGAAAAATATAATTTAGATGTTCAAAGAAACATAAATCTCAACTGGTGCACAGAAGCCGTTGGTGCATAAATCATTTGGTGTTATTTATTTGATTGACAAGCAGTGGAAATTATCATTCAAGCAGCCTGTATAGCTGTGAAGTGCCCTGCGGTAAAAATGGAATGATTTTATGAGCTTTTGTGTAATAAATGGAATGCATGGTAGGGCAGAATACCGATGCTCTTGTTTTTTTCCCTAATGCTGGCAGTGTGCAGGGGCATGAGGACAAGTCAGCAGTGATTGAGTTGTAATTGCTTGCCTGTGGTGATAACAGCTCATAAAACCTGCTCTGAATGTTGATGAGATAAAATGGAGAGTGAAAAATGCTAAATGAAGAAAAAAGTACCAAAAGCTGGGCTAGTAGCTGATAGATTTTCCGTTCCTCGTGTAAATGCCTTGTAGTAGCAGCAGCCATAGACAACAGTGGAAGAGACTGTGCCCGGATCCTGCCCTGTCACTGGGGCCCAAAGCAGAGGCTCGTTTGACTGGACAGGGAAGCCAGTAATGTGACCATAGACTAATTGAAGAAAGTTCCTGAGTCTTAAGAAAGAAAGTCTTAAGTTTATACCGTGCCTTTCTCAACCTCAAGATGTCCCAGATCACTTTTTAGCCAATAAAGTACTTTTGACATGTAGTCACTGTTGTAATGTAGAAAATACAGTAACCAATTTACGCACCCTAAAGTCCCAGAAACAGTAATGCGATAATAACTGGATAATTTTTTTTTTACTATGCTGATTGAGGACTACTTATTGACCAGGAGAGTTTCCCTGTTCATCTTCAATATTGTGCCATGGGATCTTTTAAACCCACTTGAGAGCAGGCGGGTCTCAAGTCACCATTTCATCTGAAGGATGGCTCTTCCAACAATGCAATGCTCCCTCAGTATTGCACTTGATTGTCACCCCAGACTTTATGCTCAAGGCTTTGGCATGGGACTTCAACACACAACCTTCTGACTCAAAAATTCATCAGCCAACTGTAAATACAGCACTTGCTAGGAAGGTTCATTACCACAAGCTATTTATGGAGGGATTGCCAGCATAGAGCAGTGCATCAAACACAGACCCACAAATAAACTTCATTTCTGGCTGTATCTACAGACTGAACATGTTTACTTGATCAGAGCCAGACATGTTCGTTCTTAATTAAAAATGCAACCTCCTTCAGTGCATCTTTTACAAAATAAACACACCTCTGTGAGTTTGCAACCTACCTCTTTCCTTATTCTCATAAATCTCATCTCTAACAATTCAACACTGCTGAAGGCTCCAAATTTGTCCTGAATTCCAACTTCCCTCTGCCACTGAAAGCTGCCTAATCGACCACCTTTAAAATTAGCTAGGAGTTGCAATACCCATGCCAGGGCCAGGTCTTGTCCTAGGGCTGATCTAAAGCAATATGTTTAAATTTCTGCTGCTGTCTCCTTGCATTCTGGCTAAATAAAAATAATTTTTAAAACCCTTCTGAGTGCACTTTAAATATGCATTGTTTGCTTTTTAAATATTATTATTCTTTGGAACCACCTCTGTACCCAGCTGAATGTTGAAGTACTTCACAACAGCTGGTTTCAGCATAAGGGCAGAACAATACTGTGAGCCTTTTGTTTACAGCTTTGGAGTATCAATTCTATTTTAGCAAGTTTGTCCCCCGATTGAGAAAATGTGCCCCCTAGAATAATACTAAGTTCTCGTGATTTCTTGCTCCCTACTAGTTTAGCTGATCTGAGCCGCAGCACATTTGGCATCCCTGGTCATGGGAGATCAAGAATCAACAAAGCTTACCACTCTTCATTGCTTTATCCCTGCTCAAAGGTGTGTCCATGAATATTGGGTCAGGAAAAGATTGGGATCGGATTTGATGCAAGCCTCAACACACCCCACTATTAAATAAGCTATAGATGTTTGCTGTCTTGGGTCACACATGAAGAATTGCAGCTTGAGAGGGCTGCTAGAACCTTTAGAACTGTACCCAAGGTCAAGGCAGCACCACCAGGACAGAAGGGGAGTGGGGTCCATGGAACTGTACCCCAGTGAGGAAAGTCAGCACCTTCAGGAGTGGATGGGAGTGGGGCCCATTAAACTGTACCCCAGTGAGAGTCAGCATCTTCAGAAGAGGAGGGGAGTGGGGTCCATGGAACTGTACTCCAGTGAGAGTCAGCATAAGACCATAAGATTTAGAAGCAGAAGTAGGCCATTCGGCCTATCCAACAAGATCATGGCTGATCTGATAATCCTCAACTCCACTTTCATCCTGCCTTTTCCTCATAGCCCTTGATTCCCTTACTGATTAAAAATCTGTCCGTCTTAACCTTGAATATACTTAACAACCCAGCCTCTACAGCCCTCTGTGGTAAAGAATTCCACAGATTCACCACCCTCTGAGAAGAAATTCCTGCTCATCTCTGTCTTAAATGGGCGACCCCTTACTCTGTGATAATGCCCCTAGACTCTCCCACAAGGGGAAACAGCCACTCAGCATCCAACCTGTCAAGCCCCCTAAGAATCTTATGTTTCCTTCCATAAGGTCGACTCTCATTCTTCTAAACTCCAACGAGTACAGGCCCAACCTACTCAAACTCACCTCATAAGAAAGTCCCACCATACCTGGGATCAGCTTAGTGAACCTTCTCTGGACTGTCTCCAATGCCATTATATCTTTTCTTAGATAAGGGGACCAAAACTGTTCACAGTATTCGAGGTATGGTCTAACTAGTGCCTTGTATAGTTTCAGCAAGACTTCCCTATTTTTATACTCCATTTCCTTTGAAATAAAGGCCAACATTCCATTTGCCCTCCCTATTACCTGCTGAACTTGTATGCTAGCTTTTTGTGATTCGCGCACGAGGACTCCCAAATCCCACTGTGCCGCAGATTTCTGCAGTCTTTCTCCATTTAAATAATATTCAGCTCCTCTATTCTTCCTGCCAAAGTGCATAACCTCACATTTTCCCACATTATATTCCATTTGCCCACTCACTTAATCTGTCTATATCCCTCTGTAGACTTTTTGTGTCATCCTCACCACTTGCCTTCCCACCTATTTTTGTGTCATCCACAAGCTTGGCGATAGTACATTCACTTCCTTCATCCAAGTCATTAATATATATTGTAAATAATTGTGGCCCCAGCACTGATCCCTGTGGCACTCCACTTGTTACAGGTTGCCATCCTGAAAACGCCCCCTTTATCCCAACTCTCTCTTTTCTATTTCTCACTTCTGCTGAGTTTTTCCAGGTATTTTTGTTTTTGTTTTGGATTTCCAGCATCCGCAGATTTTTGCTTTTAGCTTTTTTCTCTTCTAGAGCCAATCCTCTATCCACGCTAATATACTATCCCCAACACCATGGGCTCTTAACTTTTTAAGTAGCCTTATGTGGAGTACCTTATCGAATGTCTTTTGGAAATCCAAATATATTACATCTACTGGTTCCCCTTTATCTATTCTGCTTGTTATCTCCTCAAAGAATTCTAATAAATTTGTCAGGCATGATTTCCCTTTCGTGAAGCCATACTGACTCTGCTTGATTATATTATGCATTTGCTAATACATCCTTTATAATAGACTCTAACATTTTCCCAATGACGGATGTTAAGCTAACTGGCCTATAGTTACCTGTTTTTTGTCTCCCTCCCTTTTTGAATAAGGATGTTACATTGGCAGCTTTCCAATCCTCTGGGACTTTTCCAGAATCTAAGAATTCTTGGAAGATTACCACCAGTGCATCCACTATCTCTGTAGCTAGTTCCTTTAATACCCTAGATGCAACCCATCAGGTCCAGGGGACTTATAAGCCTTTAGCCCCATCAGTTTCCCTAGTACTTTTTCTCTAGTGATATTTATCATATTTATTTCCTCCCTGTCATTTGCCCCTTGATTATTTAGTATTTTTGCAATGCTATTAGTATCTTCTACCGTGAAGACTGATGCAAAGTATTTACTCAACTCCCCTGCCATTTCCTGGTTCCCCATTATTATTTTCCCAGCCTCATTCTCTAGGGGGACTATGTTCATTTTGGCCTCTCTCTTCCTTTTCATAAATTTAAAGAAGCTCTTACTGTCTGTTTTTATATTACTTGCTAGTTTACCCTCAAAGTTTATTTTCTCGCTCTTTATTGTTTTTTTGGTCATCTTTTGTTGGTTTTAAAAACTTTCCCATACTCTGGCTTACCACCAATCTTTGCCACATTGTACCTTTTTTCTTTCAATTTGATACTATCCTCAACTTCCTTGGTTAACCATGGTTGGTTTACTCACTTCCTAGTATCCTTCTTCCTCACTGAGATATATCTTTGTTGTGAGTCATGAACTATTTTCTTAAGCGTCTGCCATTGTTTAATAACCATTTTTTCTGCTAAACTCCTTTCCCAGTCCACTCCAGCCAACTCTGCCCTCATATCTTTGTAATTAACCTCATTTAAATTTAGCACAGTTGTTTCCGACCCAAGTTGCTCACTCTCAAACTGAATGCCAAATTCTACCATGTTATGGTCACTATTTCCGAGGGGATCTTTTACTCTGAGATCATTTATGAAACCTTCCTCATCAAACATTACCAGATCCAAAATAGCCCGATCACTGGTTGGATCCACAACATATTGTTCTAAGAAACTGTCCCACATACACTCTGAGTGCTACCTCTGCCAATTTGATTTTTCCATTCTACATGAAGATTAAAGTCATCCATGATTAACATACTGTCTTTTTTACATGCCTCCATTATCTCCTGATTTATTCTCTGTCCTCCAGTATAGCTACTGTTAGGAGGCCTATAGACCACTCCCACCAGTGTCATCTTCTCCTTGTTATTTCTTACCACCACCCATATGGATTCTGCATTTTCCGATCCAAGATCATTTCTTGCTATAGTACTTATTCCATCCCGTACTAACAAAGCTACCCCACCACCCTTTCCTCCCTGCCTGTCCTTTCGAAAAGTCACATACCCCCAAATATTTAGTTTCCAGCTTTGATCTCCTTGTAACCACACCTCCATAATGGCTATAAGATCATACCCATTAACCTCTATTTGTGCCATTAATTCATTTATTTTGTTACGAATACTACGTGCATTTAAGTAAAGAGCCATTAATTCAGCCTTTTTACCAATTTTTCTCCCTTTGAGCCTATTTGCTGCTGTTTTTTTATGTTTGTACACTCTGTCCCTTCCTGTCACACTCTGGGTATCATTACCTAAATAGCTTCCCTAAAAAGCTGCCATATCCTTTTGCTTTTTAAGCTTATGTATCCCCTCACCAGAACCCTCCCCTCTCTATTTTGTTTAAAGCCCTCTCTACAGCCCTAGTTATTTGATTCGCCAGGACACTGGTTGCAGCACAGTTCCAGTGAAGCCTGTCCCACTGGAACAGCTCCCTTCTACCCCACTACTGGTGCCAGTGCTCCATGAACTGAAACCCATTCCTCTCACACCAACCTTTGAGCCACGCATTCAACTCCTTGATTTTTCTTACCCTATGCTAGTTTGTCCATGGCTCAGGTAGTAATCCCGAATTATTACCTTGGAGATTCTGCCCTTTAACTTAGCCCCTTCCTAGTCCTATCAATGTTGTTGGTACCAACATGGACAACGACAACTGGATCCCTCCTCTCCACTCCAAGTTCCTCTCCAGCCCTGAGGAGATGTCCTTAACGCTGGCACCGGACAGACAACACAGCCTTGGGGACTCAATATCTATCCCCCTAATTATACTGTCCCCTACCACTACTACATTCCTATTTCCTCCCTCCGCTTGAATGGCTCCCTGTACCACAGTGCCATGGTCAGTTTGTTCATCCCCCCCTGCAGTCCCTGCTCTCGTCCACACAGCTTGCAAGAACCTTGTTGCCGTTGGACATTTGCAGAGGCTGAGGTTCCTCAAATGCTACCCCCTGCCTCACCTGCAGTCACACCCTCCTGTCCCTGAGCACAGCCTAAATTTGAATTACCTAACCTGTGGGGTGTGACCGCCTCCTGGAGCAAAGTCTCCAGGTAACTTTCCCCCTCCCTGATGTGGCGTAATGTCTGCAGCTTGGACTCCAGCTCCTCATCTCGGATCCAAAGTTCCTCGAGTGGCACACAGTACAGAAGTATTCGCTCTGGATCACCTTGGTATTCGCCTTTGGTGTTCGCGCTGGATTATGCTGCAGTAGCAACACAACACCCATCCTGCCATTGCTATTGTAGTTTATTTATTAACTAACTACTCTAGTATTCCCGCTCTTTAACCTACTCTTTACACTTTCCACCTTCAGGAGAGGAGGGGAGAAGGATCCATGGAACTGTGCCCCAGTGAGAGTCAGTACCTTCAGGAAAGGAGGGGAGTGGGGTCCATGGAACTGTACCCCAGTGAGAGTCAGCACCTTCAGGGGAGTGGGGCCCATGGAATTGTACCCCAGTGAGAGTCAGCACCTTCAGGAGGGGAAGGGAGTGGGGTCAGTGGAGCTGTACCCCAGTGAGAGTCAGCAACTTCAGGAGGGGAAGGGAGTGGGGTCAGTGGAACTGTACCCTGGTGAGAGTCAGCACATTTAGGAGAGGAGGGCAGTGGGGCCCGTGGAACTGTACTCCAGTCAGTGTCAGCACCTTCAGGAGAGTGGGAAAGTGAAAAATATGTTCTAGTTACATAACACAAAACATGGTAAGAAAGAACAACTCAAAAAGCAGTCAGAACCTATTAGAAATAATAAGTAGCAAGTACCGTATAAGTATTTGCCCAATGCCATTGACTTTACCATCTCACTGACTAACTGGAAATAAGATTGGTTATAAGGATGAAGTCTAAGGTGGAATATTTTAGATATAAAAGTAAACTCAACATAGGACATCTTTCTTTAGCTGAGGAATTACCATCCTCTTTCAGTACTTGGGGCTATATGTACAGAAAGAACAGAGAAGAATGGGGTTGGATCTAGGATTCAGACTGAAGTCCAGCCATTCTATTTACCAGTGCTAAAATAATTTATCAATACCCTACATAATAAATTCTCTCAGCAAGTCAAAAATAGATGCATACAGACGATTGTTGTCTGATTAAATTTATAGACGTTTCTGGATATCATGCGAGTTTCCACATCAAAACAAACAGCAATTGAGTTTTTTCAAAAAGTGCATAGCATTACTGTACTGATTTTGTGTAATGAAACATATTTTCATTTGTTAGCTACAGTCCTGTAGAAAAATCAACTAATATCCCTCCCACAAAATATTAACTTAATCGGTTGGTTTATGAGTTTCAGTTCGGCTCAGTGTTTTCTGAATATTATAAATGACGATTTTAATCAAAATCCTGCTTTATCCTTGAATGAACATGTTCCACAGTGTGATGGTAACATTGTAAGAAATATATACGCAAAAATTGATAGGAGTGGAAACGATATTCCATCATCACACTGAGGACATGCTCCATCCTGTTGTGTCACGCCAAATGGGATATGTTCAGAACACACCTAGCTAGTAGCTCCAACTTTGGGCACCCATGAGACGCTGTAGGCCATCAGCTGCAGCAGAATTGTATTCAACCACAATCTGTAAACTCATAGCCTGGTATATCCCTCACTCTATTATTACCATTAAGCCAGGGGACCAACCAATAAGGAGTGTAGGAGAGCATGCCAGAAGCACCGCCAGGCACACCTACAAATGAGGTGCCAACCTGATGAAACTGCAACACAGGACTGCATGCTTACTAAACGGTAGGAGAAACCTGCTATAGGTAGATACTCAGGTGTAGGTGGCCTCCTTATCCCACCTACCAAAATGCACCACTTCACACTTGATGAAATTGAAATCCATTTTCCATTTACAGTTCATTTTGCAAGCCTATTAATGTTTTCTTGTATCTTGTCACATTCTTCCTCAGTACTAACAATATTCCCCAATTGGTGACATCTACAAATTTTGGTTGCACTCTCAATTCCTGAGTCTAAATCATTTATGTAAATTGGGAAGAACAATGGTTCCACTGAACTCAACTGCGCGAGTTGCCGAGTTCATAAGTTCAATGAATACTGATTCATTCAATGGCGGCGGATGTAGATCGCCATGATATAGCGCTGCAGCGCAAATATCTATGGCTTCCTTAAGTGAAACATTGGTGAATAGGCTAACAATGTCAAATAAGCACAAGGGCACAGCATTGCTATCGATATGCAAGTCCTGTATGACCTTTGCAAATGTGAAGGAATCCTTCATGTATGTGGAAAACTTGGTCAAAACTGGTTGTAACAATTCGCTGAACCATTTGGCCGATTCATGTTACGCAGAATAGGTCATAGATAAGATGGGGTGTAGTGGGACATCACTTTTGTGTGGCTTAGGCAGCCCATGGGCAGCAAATATAGCGAACAGTGAGGACGAACCCTGTAATATATATCACATGGTAGCTCATTGCTCTTACACAAGTCCAGTAAGCATTGAGTTCAGTTTTAATGACACCTCGTATGCCCAAATAGATGGTGTTGCCATGGGATCTCTTCCAGGCCCAACTCTCACAAACATCTTTGGTGGGTTCCATGAGAAACGGGTCCTCAATGGAATGACACCTAACCTCCTACCTCTTGCATATTTCCGATATGTGGATGATACATTCGCTATATTTAAATGCGCAGCTGCATGTAACATGTAATGGGCTCCATCCTTCACTCAAATTCGCCTATGAAATGGAACAGTCAAGTAAATTCCCCAGTAAATTCCCCTTCCTTGACGTACTAGTTGAGAAATCTGCCAGGGGGTTCTCTACCATGGTCTACCGCAAAAACCTACTTTCACTAGTCAATATACGTGTTGGGATTCTTAAAGTTCCACATGCTAAAAGATTGGTTTTACCGACAACTTTGTAAATAGGGCCCAAGCCATTTGCTCACCATGCCATCTTGGTGCTGAAATAGGGCACATCAAAGGCACCCTGCAGGATAATGGCTACCCTGATCAGATCATTTCACACTGTATATCACGCAAACTCATGAATGGGCCTAAGGCCGTCACTTTTGGCCCTAAAAAGTGCCCAGTCTACCTCAGATTACCCTGAAAGGATAAGATATCGCAAAAAATTGGCAACAGGTGAAGCTAGCTGTTTCACGTTGCTACTATGCAGTAGGAACACAAGTGGTATTCACCACTAACAGTATGCTGCCGTCAAGCTAAAAAGACGTTCTGTCTCATACAAATGAGTAATGTGGTATATGATTTTCAGGGCCAATGTGATGCTGGATATGTAGGCCGTACGTCCCAAAGACTGGCAGATCATATCAAACAGCATGTCCCAGCTGCTGTTCATAATGGGCAGGGTACAGACCGCACCCAACTAGCTTGTGCTTGCCAAACTCAAAACACAGTGCCCAACATTACATGTGATTCTGCAATTCGACAACATTTGCTAAATAATCCTCGACGTGCTAAGAATTACACTGACAATTAATTTAAGATTGTCAGCCGGGCTCGCAATGTGGTGCATTTGCAAGCACTAAAAGCTACATATATTATTACACAGCGCCCTGTTCTTTGCAGACAGAAAGAACATGTACATACATTACACCTGTTTCAACTAAACAAATCAGTGACAGCCATTCGCTGACTCTTTCCTCAGGGCAATGCCTTGACCAATCGGGGTCAGGCTGCCTAGTTTAAATTTCAGACGATGCTTGGCAGTTAACTGTCAGTCACCATCAGTGGTGCATTCTTCATGGAAACGCTACCTGCCAACCAATCAGCACTCTCCTCACATACAGTATATATTGTTGTTCCCCCCCTTATATTGAGTGTCCTGATGAGTGCAAGATGAAAAGCTTAGACATATCTCTTTTTTCAGCAATACTCAAACTCTGTAATACCAAACGACTGAAAGAAAGAGCGTAAACTCCTAGTTATACTTCTCTCCCTCTTGATCATATAAAGTTTATGAACTGTAATGAGAACCAAATATTTCATATCTACTGC
The DNA here is from genome assembly GCF_964194155.1 of Cetorhinus maximus. Taxonomy (NCBI): domain Eukaryota; kingdom Metazoa; phylum Chordata; class Chondrichthyes; order Lamniformes; family Cetorhinidae; genus Cetorhinus; species Cetorhinus maximus. The sequence continues at coordinate 77,690,977 of NC_135895.1, read as the reverse complement.
CCTTATAAACAGCAAAGAGCAGGCATGCAACATCATCTGGTTTAATTCCATCTTAACAAGCTCTTATTCTTGGATCTGTCTGGTTGAGTTGAAAATAATAAATCACTGAGAGTTAATCTGTTGGAACTTGCCTTTGGAAAATGAAAATGAAGCAGTGGGTCTGATGTCCTATTGCATGACTTGTCAGTTTGTTCCAGTGTCTTGAAACCTGATGCACTGCATTTCCCTAATGGGCCATGTTTTCAAGCCTATTGTTATTGATCTAATAACACTTATTCAACTAGAATGGTTTACGGAATGTAGTGTATGTTCCCGACCAAGTGCTGATTTGTCATCATCCATTAGCATTTGTGGACTTGAACCCTTCCAGCTGTTAAACAAATTTTGTCACATCTGTCAGAACAGTGTTTCTGATTTAAAATAGTAATGCTGACTGGATTGAAGTAACCATTAAATGGGTCCTTCATCGTCTTACCGCTAGCAAGCAACATTCTTCAGTAATAGATGGCAATAATGGGCTGGCTCTTACTGGGAAATAGCAGCATGTGAATAACACATGCTGCTGCTAATGCGCAAACTGGTCAACAAGTTCAGGTGAGTAGGAGATGCATGAGTTCTGAATGTCCAAAACTTGCTGGTTTGTTTATACTGCATCATTGTTTGTTTCCCAGTTATTAAGAATTTGCTGAATTTCCACATTCGTTTACTATTAAGCTCACCGCAGAAAGTTAAGTCCAATAATTAAGATTGTTTAGGATTCTGTGAGGGAATCATAAACCAAAATAGCCAAATTTACCAGATGACCCTCAAATGAAGAAATTACCAACACAATCTCACTTTTACTTTAACATGAATCAGAACCAATACAAATTACACATGAATTAACAGGCAAATGATACTTCAAAAAAAGGTAAACTTTAAACAGTTGATAAAATAAAGATACGTCTTATGCAACCACAAGTATTTGCATCAATCTCCGCACAAGCGTGACACTATGTAGCTATATAGTTCCACAACATTCTGGTCTTTATTCACGCAGGGTAGGTCAGGAGGCCCAGCCGACAACATCTTTTACCTTCAAGTTTCATGGGTTCGATTATCATCAGCAATGCACACATCTATGAACCCTCACTCCCTCGGGTCACAACAGTCCTAATGGTGTAGCTTTCAAGAGTTCCTTTTCAACTGACCAGCCAATAACGCCCCAGTTCACAGTTTGGCCGCTTCTGGGAAAACACCCAGCTCTTTAGCATCTCTGAGCTATTCACACAGCTTTCCACTTTAGACCATTTTAGCCAGCTCGCACAGTACCTTCAAGAGCTCCTGCCTCCTTTTCTGCCAAACAGAAAAACTGACCTCTTCCTGAGAATGATTTGCTGCTTCTCCTCACAAGAATTCTCTGTGCTCCTCTGTTTCTGCCTCTTTGTGGCCGTTTTCTCTTTGTGTCTACATCTGTGCGCTGATCGCCTTTACCCTGTAGCTCCCCTTTCTGTCTGCCAGCCGCACGGCTTTTTTAACTATCTTCCTGTAGGGCTGCTTCCAGTCAAGAGTTGCTAGGTCACGTGGACCAGTATTTCTTATTATCGAAGATAATTACAAATTCCTTTACAATTTATGCAAACTCTTAAAAGTCATTTTTAAATGTTCTTAAAAAGAAATGCAATTCCACAGACTTTTTAAAGAAATTACAAATTTTCCTTACTTTTTTCTTTATTCTTTCATGGGATGTGGCATCGCTGGCAAGGCCAGTTTTTGTTCCCATCCCTTGAACTGAGTAGCTTGCTAGGCCATTTCAAAGGACAGTTAAGAGCCAACTGCATTACTGTGGATCTGGAGTCGCATTTAGGCCAGACTGGATGGGATGAATATTAGGAAACCAGCTGGATTTTTAGAAGAAGTAATTATAGTTGTCAAGGTTGACATTACTGAGAACAGCTTTCAATTCCAGATTCATTAATTGAATTTAAATTTCACCAGCTGACATGGTGGGATTTGAACCTGTGTCCCCAGAGCATTAGTCTGGGCCTCTGGATTATTATCAGTGGCATTACCACTACACCACCATCTCCCCAATCCCCCTATACTGTACTGCTTCTGGGTCAAAGGCCATCGTAAAAGCATACTTATTCTTTTAACAATGTGATCATTGTTAATGTAATGCCATTCAAACTCTCTAGCTTGGAAAGGAAATAATTTAATCCGTTCAATCTCATTCCTGTAAATTGCTGCTGGAGATGTTTTAAAATGTTCAATTTTAAAAATTTACGTTGTGTTGTTACTTTTCCTTTCAGTCTCTTTTTCTCTCTCAATCCGATATTTCTTTCCCCCATCTTATTTCTCTTTGTATAGCTGGTTTATTGACTTCCTTTAGTCATTCTTCTGCTAATTTCTCATTCAGTTCTCATTGGTTAAGGAAATAAGACTGTGGTACCATAAATCACTAAGGTCCCGTAAGTTTTATAAGCTTGCACTTACAGCAGGTTAGAACGGAAAAAAATCTCAAACTGAAAGGTTTAGGAGCAAGACTAACTAACAGTGCCAACAAGGGACTTAAGGGGGAGTAGGACCGAGCTACCTTACAATTACCTCTTGCGATATTCCTGAAAAGTTTACTTCCTACAATAATTATAATCCACAGTTAATTGTTAATAACTAATTAATAGTAATTACAGATCTGCCACTGCTGGTGGAGCATTTAGGGGGTGGGAAAAGGGATGCACAACAGGTCAGAGGGCCAGATGGCTCAGGCTTGGGCATTGTGATAGAATAGGTTTCAGAGGCCTTATGGGATCAGGGTTGCAAAAGTAAGATAGATTTTCAAAGTGGTTATGTTAGTCTATTGATCATGTTATGGGACCCCTATCGACATCCTAGGGGTTACCATTGACCAGAAACTGAACTGGCCTAACCATATAAATACTGTGGCTACAAGAGCAGGTCAAAGGCTAGGAATCCTGCAGTAAATAACTCACCTCCTGACTCCCCAAAGCCTGTCCACCATCTACAAGGCACAAGTCAGGAGTTTGATAGAATACTCTCCACTTGCCTGGATGAGTGCAGCTCCAACAACACTCAAAAATATCGACAGAACAATGCAACCTGCTTGATTGGCACTCCATCCACAAACATTCACTCCCTCCACCACCAATGCACAGTTGCAGAAGTGTGTACCATCTACAAGATGTACTGCAGGAACATCAAGATACTTTAGGCAGCACCTTCCAAACCCAAGACCACTGCCATCTAGAAGGAACACCACCGCCTGGAAGTTCCCCTCCAAGCCACACACCATCTGGACTTGGAACTATATCACCATTCCTTCATTGCGCTGGGTCAAAATCCTGGAACTCCCTCCTTAACAGCACTGTGGGTGTACCTACACCACATGGACTGCAATGGTTTAAGAAGGCAGCTCATCGCCACCTTCTCAAGGGCAGTTAGGGATGTGCAATAAATGCTGGCTTAGCCAGCGATGCCCACATCCCCCCATGAATGAAATTCTTTTTAATAAGACCAGTAGTCCTGGACTATAAATTCCAATAATGTGAATTCAAATCTTAGTTTAAACAATATATTTTCTTGGCTGCCCTCTGAAAGAGCCTAGCAAACCACTCGGTTGTATCAAACCTGATGCAGCGGTTCAAAAAGAAAGCCTACCATTACCTGCACAGGGCATCTAGGGATGGGCAATAAACGTTGGCTATGCTAATGAAACCTACATGCTGAGAATGAATATAAAAAAAAGTAGGACATGGCGTGGAACAGAGTTAATAATATGAGATGAAGTGACAAAAACAAGGGTTCAATACCATGACCAGGCATCTGCCTCAATGAACATTTAGCATTTAAAGCTTTACTTATGCATACGTGTTCAATCATTGATTTAAGCAAAAAGAGGGGGGGAAAAGGACATTTTCAATGAAAGTGTTCACTTATGTTATGACACAGCAGTTGGTAAAGGCTGAGTTGTTTAAATCCCAGAGGGAAACTTGAACAACTGTCATAACCTCTATTTCCAATTGGTATGTTTGAGATGCAGCTCTGAAATCAGGAATAAAACCACCAAGCCGCAAGAGGTTCTTTTAAATATAAAAGTACATTAAACATTTATCAATTTAACAACAAATTAAACACACACACATCTACAAATTACTACCATAATAACTTTTAAACAAATCCCCAAATTAATTACTCCCAGGTAAATCTTCACCAAGGCAACAATAACCCATAGGGCAGGATTTTCCTATCGGGGGGGTGGGGCCCGCTCGCCGACACGGTGACATCAGACGTAACTCCCGATGTCACCATTCCCCATTTAAATTTTCCAGTAGGCGGGCGCACAGCAAAATCAGCTGCGCGCCCACCGACTTGTCAATGGCAATTGAAGCCAATGACAGAGTAATTAAACTAATTAATGGACCTGCTCGTTCAACCTTAAGGTTGGCGGGCAGGCCAGGAGCCCCGGCGGGAATTAGAAAAAGCATGAAACCTCATCCACGGGCCGGATGAGGTTTCATGCAGGTTTTTAAAAAATTTTTAATTAAGCTCTTGTAAAAATTATGGACATGTCCCAACTCATGTGACAGTGTCACTTGAGGGAGGGACATGTCAGGGAAATTTTACTTTTCTATTTTTAGCTTTTCTACATTTAAAGCCAATCTCCTTGAGCCAGCACTTAGCCTCAGGGAGATGAGTGTGCTCTTTCGTGCGCATGCGCGAAAGAACGCATTCTCGATTTTGGGATCACCCCCTGCCTACACAGGGAGCGCATAGTGCTTCTGTGCAGACATCATGCTGGGCGGGCCTTAATTGGCTCGCCGACATAAAATGGCACCGCGCCCCCAACGGGAGTGCCGATCGGAAGCGCGCATGTGCACGCCTGCCCTTCAGCTTCGCCCCCAATGGGGGGAAATTCCTGCCCATAGACTTTAAACAGACACCAGGCAAAGTGCATTTGTCCTTACGAAATCAAAATGAGGTCCCTTGCAATTTGGTTCCTTTGCAGACACAGTTGTAGGCTTACAGGCTGGTTAGAACTTAAGTGTCTCTGGCCTATACAGACCAACTCCTTTCTGTTTATACCTCACTTCCCCTTTGAATGTAAATTTTCCAGTGTATCCTAGGTTTTTTAATTTTATCTCTCCTAACAATAATCCTTTCATTCCACCAATTTTATTAGTAATATAAATACATTGCTTGGTGTCTGTCAGCTAGGTGCAAGATTTTACCCATTCTTTTGAATGGTTTCTTCAACAAATGCAAATGTACTCTTTACCTTTTAACTATTTACGTTTATCTAATTAACATCTCAAACTACTGTACATCAAAGCACCCAGACTAGCTGTCTATAATCCAATTAAGCCACACACATAGACACAGACCTTACTACAATTCCAATTTTAAAAAATAATTTCCAGTAACATTATACATATTAATATCTCTTCATGACACTTAACATTAATTTGTTCTCCAGTTGGCTTACATGCTCCAAACTAAATTCATAGAAGGTCCACCCAGAGTTGTTTGTTGTAAATGGCCACTCAGCAACTGTATCTGATATTTGCATTAGACTGTGGGGCCTGGTGGTCACTTGTAACCATATCCTATTGCAAGCATTGTCAGCAGCAGTTAGGGGCACCACAGTTGGAGTCTTGGACTGGGGCTGTAGAAGTCAACCAAATTTTCCACTCCTGAATGCTATCCAGCAGCCCTGGCCTGAAGGCATGCATGCTTGTGCTTTAGGTGAGTAAGATCTTGGCTGTAATATTGCCCACACCCTTTCCAGGGTCACATGAATGGTTACTTGGTTGAGGTAAAGGGAGTAACCAACTCGTGGAACTGTCCTTAGTCAAACTCGGCATGGAGAGAGAGAGACTGAGGTTTTATAAATCACCATACTGCTCTATCAATGTTTTTTTTGCTGCAGTTACCCATCTAAATCTGAAATTGGCTAATAGCATTATTCCACTGTTCATACATTTACCAAGAAGGTTGTGAATGTAGGAAAAACAGCCTAAAGCATCAGAAAAGAGATTTGGATGAGTACCTGAGAAAGCATTTGGTAAAGGGTTATGAGAGGTGTCATGAGATGTAATATATAGGAACAGACTGGCCAGATGAATGACAATGGACACATTTCCAATTGTGTACATTCCTATGTTCTTTTCATGAATGAGAAAAGGCAACTTTTACCATTAAGATAAAAATAAAATACTGCGGGTGCTGGAAACCTGAAATAAAAACAGAAAATGCTGGAAAAACTCATCTTAGGTCTGGCTGAGTTGTTCAAGCATTTTCTGTTTTTATTGCACTTTTCCTATTGCTTGGTTATTGATGGTATTTGAATCAGTCAGTGAAGAACCATGAGATAAAGATCAGTCATGACCTGATTGAATGGCAAAACCAACTTGAGAGGCTGAATGGCCTACTCCTGTCCCTTTGAGAGGTGTGTTGTGATTCCCACTGCAGTATTGCAAAGTGGTAGTTGGGTTTGACATACTTACCCTGCATTATGGCAAGTCTCTCATTTTAGGAGTGTGTTATTGGAAGGGTTGACAAAGTGAAGAACTGCCACTTACCTATGGAAAAGTTACCAAAGAGTGGTTTTTATTTCAAAAGAAAGGAATTTTATATAAACTTAAGCCCTTTCTCATTGGATGATAGGAAAGGAATCAAATGGCAACTACCCCACTGCATATATTTCTCCACCATTTTTCTCCCTGTCTCTCCTGAAGGTATTGATTTTTGCTGGGCTTCCATTTCACAGGCAGTGTTAGCTTCAAAAGCCACTCGTTTCCTAATGCAGGATGTTGAAACATGATGATGTACCCTGCCCTGTTCCAGTGAGATCAGGAAGCTCAGCACATCTGGAAACTTAAGGTCTTTATGGCTTTGCATAGCATCATATGGGACATTCACTCACTGAAGCCATTTTTTGTACACTGCTTAGCAGTACACTCCTCACTGCTTAAAATGTACAGAATTTCCTCCTCAGACATCTCTGTCTCTCTTTCTGCCTTTTCTCCTTTAAGTCGTTCCTTCAAATCTACCTCTTTGACCAAGCTTTTGGTCACTTATCCTAATATCTCCTTATGTGGCTTCGTGTCAAATTTTGGTTGATAAAGCAGCTTGGGGTGTTTTACTTCATTAAAAGTGCAATATAGATGCAGGTTATTGCTTAACATGGGTAGTCACTCCATTTCCATTTGCATTGTCAACTCAGAAGTTGCTGGTCATAGGGTTTGATTTTATGGTCAGAAATGGGGTGGACAGCGCCCACCCACCCCCCACCCAACTACGCAAAATACAAGGCAACGACAATTGGTTGACAATCCAACCTCTTCACGCCAGTCTCTGATATTACAAAAGGTGAGCCAAAATTGGAAGCTAACCTGCCATTTTGAGAAAGGCAATTGCGAAGCTGTTAGACTGACACTAGGTATGAGGAGGCGGCACAAGGACAGATGAAAAGGCCTGCCAACAGGACCATAGCTATATGTAGCAGCAGAGTCTGCTGGTGAATGTGGCAGTGTTTGGATGTTATTAAACTTACAGTTTTAGGCTGCCATAACAAATAAGGAGAGAGTGAGAGGGCCGTGAATGACTTCCAGTTCACAAAACAATCCCTCTACCACCTGATGACCTGGCATAGATGTCCAATTGGGCACAGAACTCCTCTTCTGAATGCTAGTAGGACTGAGGTAGAGACAGCAGTTTTGGGAAAAAGCAGCAGTTTTCAGAATTATCACTGATATTGTATAAGTGAAGTACACATGAAAAATTGATGCCTGTTTTAATTTTTATATTTTCCCTCCTCTCCGGATCTTGCTAAAAGTAGTGGAGACTGTAAAACAAACACTCCTACTTACCTAAGCTTGAATTGGAAACAGAAGATGGGGGATAAGCTGCAGACGCATCATAAAAATCCGCAGCCTAATTTTTATCAGCTGTCCACCAAAGAATTTTAAAGGGGAGCTTATCGAGGTTTTGCCAGTACCGGTAAAGATAACATTAAATATTTACGGTAGGCAGTCGAACCATCATTGGACTCAATTTAACATGAATGAAGCGACAATAATGTGGCAAATAAGAATCAAACAGTGAACCTTTGTTTTAAGTAGCAACAGAAGTACTTTCTCATTGGAGCAATGAAAACAAGCAATAAGGGAAGTCACTGAGTTGGAATTCAATTCTTTCTTATATGCCTGCGTGATGCGTTGTTTAGGACAACACAGGCGGATTATTTTTTTCTTGTAATATCACCTATTGCGTTAATGCCTGTAGCATGTCCCATTCTAGTTTCACACCATGATAGCAGCAAAAATGTTGCTCGCTGGAAGTGTCAATACCAGCCACTATGTACAACGGGCAAATGATGATTTGCAGAAACTTGGCTGAAGCGGTGGGGACTGTACGAATGGGCAGGCCTGAGCATAGGTTTTCTGCCTGGTGCCACGCAGGTTGACCTAGACCTAGATGTAAAAACAGAGCAAATGAACTATTGGACAAAGATTGCAATTAGCAATGGACTTGCTTTTTTTCGGTATAAGCAACTTTTTTACTAGAATTGTCATATATTTGCAAAACTATGGTTACCATTTTGTTAACTGTTCACACTTGGTGTCTCTTTTTTACATGTTGCATAGATGCACTTACCACAATAATAAGGGTAATTAAAGTTACTTGACAAATTATACCATCCACAGTCTTGGGTATTTTAATGTCCCTATCAGGACATATTTCCCAACTGCACACTCCTAATGCAAAGCCTCCAACACTATCTCCACACTGGGAGAGTTCAATTGAGAAATTTACTGCAAAGAGTCAGTGATACAATTATTAAACAGCATTGTAAAGTAGGCTCAATTTATAATCCCCTACTTCACCTGTGTAACTTGAGTTGTCTTCAACCCATGAGTGATTTAGGAATCAAGCTGGGATCCATTACCGTCCAGATGGAAGAAGTTATATCATCTCGGTTAGCAATATCCTGATATTTAATAGAGGCTTCCCAACATTTTGTAGCATTTCAGGATACGTTCCCATTTATCATCACATTTAGCTCGAATAATGATTAACTCCTGCTTTCTTAACTAGCTGTATCCCACCTACCCTGATTGATTTGAAAGAGAAAATGAGAATTAGGTTGTTGGCAGATAGTCCTTTAATAAAGTTTGAGAGCCACACACTTAAGATCTGATGTTTTAGCCACACTTCTATGGCTTTTAGAATTACAGAAATTTTTTTTCAGCCGCTGTTCTGCCAGATCCTCAAGTGCCTAATGGGAAGCTATTTGTGGTCAGGTATTGTAAATGTGTTTTTTCTAACTTACAAAAGTAAATATTTTTACCTGCATCTTGACTAGAAACAGATTATTGGGATTAATTTGAGATTAGCATTACCTGGTGATATTTCACTATCCTTTAAGATGTTAGTATTTATTCTGGAGAATTCCATCTTTGTAGGGATAGGGAGTCACTTGATTGTTTGGGTATGCTTTGCTCCAGTGATTTTGATTTGGTTCATTTATTCAATTCTCAAATGTTTCAGTGCACTTCACACCCAGTGAGTTGCTTTCAAATGCAGTGACTGCCATGGTTTAGACCAGTGAAGCAGGTAGTTTGCAGCTGGCAAAATTCCACCAACAGAAATGAAGTGAATCGTCATGGAAAGCATGCTGGTCAGGGTTCTTTCACCTGAGAGAGCAGCCTGGGCCTACTTTAAAGTCTCATTTGAAAGATGGCACCTCCCACAGTGCAGCACTCCCTCAATACTGCACTAGTGTCAGGACAAGTAAGTTTCTGTTGTGAGACTTGAGCAATAGTGTCACCCACAGAGTCAAGGCTGACACATCTAATGCAAGGCACTGACTCATTGTGGTGTGGTTTTTCTGATGGGGCAGGTTTAATGATGAGGTTCCAAACCTCTTAACCTCTCTACCTCGCTGTCCTCATTTAAGATGCTTCCTAAAACCTACTACTTTGACCAAATGTTTGGTCAACTGCCCTAACATCATCTTTGGTTCAGTGTCAGTATTTGTACTCTTATAAAGAGCCATGGGACACTTTATTAGATTTAAGGCAGTAAAGCAAGTTATTGTTAATGCTGTGGTCGGACAGCAGAATTTTTTTATGCGCAGGAGAATTATACACCTGTCTAGCGGACCCAAACCCTCATCAAGATTGGAAATCCGTATTCCATGCAGAGTCAGGGTCAACTTGGTGTAGCACACTCAGGTTAACGAAGCAGTCTCCAATTTAGATTAACACACTCAGGTTAACGATACAGACTCCAATTTAGATTAACACACTCAGGATAACGATACAGACTCCAATTTAGATTAACACACTCAGGATAACGAAGCAGTCTCCAATTTAGGTTAACACACGCAGGATAACGAAGCAGATTCCATCTTAGTTTGACAGACTCAGAATAACGAAGTAGACTCCATCTTAGTGTAACTCAACTCAGGTTAACAATGTGGATTCCACATTAGTATAACACACACATGATAACAAAGCAAACTCCACCGTATTATAACACTCAGGTTAATGATGCATTTTACAGCTTAGTTGGCTGCAGCTTTATATGATGTAACTTAGTTCAAAACTTAGTTTTAAGGAGTAGAATGCAGATTAATCTGAGTCTATGCTGCCAAGGAAGAACTTTGCAGGTATGTTGTCTGCCGTTAATGTTAATGGACAGAAAATCAACTGCAGCACAATTGTGACTCCCCAATATGTTCACCTGGCAGCATCCCTCAAAACACTTATTTCTCACATGTAGTTTATGTTTGTAACTAATAGTAATGTTATTTCTGTTTAAACTAATAACCATTTTTAATAGTATTATGACCTTTTTACTATTCGTGAGGCTGGACCATCTGGTCAGTAATAATTCATCTTCTGTGATCTAGTTTTCTGACTCTGAGATAAACCTGTAATGGCATCTAGATTTATACCTTCCCCAATCCTTACTATGTTTCTCTCACTTATCAGGCGCGTTCTGTCAGTTTCTTTCAGGGCATTCTGTACATGTACTTCAAACCCACCATATCGTTCCCACTTCAAGAACTTACGTTTTTGCATTAACTCATTGCAGTAATACAAGATGTTTCACTGCACCAAGCTCTCCAAATTTTACCTAGTTTCCTTTACTTTCAGCAATAGTTTGTCTCCTCTCACTCTCTGCCTTTATTGCTCTGCTAATTGGGAAGAAAACCTGCTTCTTTTTCTACCTGACATCAAAGTGATTCATCACTGTGGCTTATTTTGTATCCTTGTATCAAAATTTAAGTTTTGCTCTTACTCTTTGTCAACTTATGGAACACTTTTATCCTTTCAATTTGGTGTTAGGTTTTGTTCTGCAAAATGGCTTCATCTTTTAACTACATAGAGACAAATACACAGAAATGTTTCATAACAGACTTTGGCTTTAACCTTGCCTAAAGCTGCCCTCTGCTGGCAATTCTTAAGATATTTTCAATAGAAAGTTCCTTTTTAAATTCATTTTCATGTCATTGGCAAGGCTAAAATTACCAATTCTAAATATCCTAAGGTGGTGGTGGGCCTTCTCCTTGAACTGTTGCATTTTTTTCTTCATAGCATTTGATTCAACTGAGTAGCTTTCTGGTCCACTTCAGAGTCATTCATGTCGGTTATAAGATTGAAGAGACATATAGGCATAGGGTAAGTTTCTGAAGGACTTTCGTGAATCAGTTGGTAACAGAGAAAGCATATTCACATCCCACTTTGGCAGTTTTGAAAATTTGAATTCAATTAGAGTAAAAAAACTGAAAACAAAAAGTGTCATAAAAAGCCAGCTAGTTCACTAATGGTTGCTGGTTTCAGAAAGCTGCTTATTTGAATCAGACAAAACAAAGAAAAAAATGCAGCGGAGCAACTAACGACACCCACATATCAAGAATGAATTATGTTTAAAAAGAGAGGAATACTAGGACACTGGGAGGGCTCCCACTTTGAACAGTGACCCTGCATCTCTTAATCAAAAACAGAATTACCTGGAAAAACTCAGCAGGTCTGGCAGCATCAGCGGAGAAGAAAAGATTTGACGTTTCGAGTCCTCATGACCCTTCAGCAGAAGGGTCCGTTCTGCTGAAGGGTCATGAGGACTCGAAACGTCAACTCTTTTCTTCTCCGCCGATGCTGCCAGACCTGCTGAGTTTTTCCAGGTAATTCTGTTTTTGTTTTGGATTTCCAGCATCGGCAGTAGTTTTTTGTTTTTATCTCTGCATCTCTTAATGTCCAGCTGAGCCACCACAATAGCCAGGTGGGACCTTGGTTTAATGGCTCATACTCAGGCATCACTTTTTGACAGTGTTACAATCCCTCAGTAGTGTAGTGCAGTATGAGCCGTCACTGAGCTCAAACTCCAGGCGTGGGCCTGAACTTCCAACTTTTTAACTTAAGCAACAGTGCTCCAACTCGACCAAGTTGTTTTGTTCCTCATTGTTTGGAAAGGGTTAACATTTAATGCAAAAAATGAAGTTTTCTAGAATTGTTACATGATTCTATTCAGTCCTACATAATGCACACTCGTATTCAAACAAAAATGTAATTTGAAAAACATTTGTAGGCTTATACCAGGAAGAGGTCTTACAGTTCTGCAAGCATTATGATGCATGGTTGAAAATAGCACAGGATATTGGTTTGGGTAATCCTTCATATCATTGCAAATAATACTGTAGTAAGAATAATTTCATAGAGTTCACAGCACAAATTGGAGCTATGCAGCCCAACTGGTTTATGCTACTGTCGATTCCCCACATGAGCCTCCTCCCACCTAACTTTATCTCATCCTATATGCATATTTTTCTATTCCCGTCTCCTTCATGCACTTATCCAATTTTCCCTTAAATGCATCTATGCTATTTGTCTCAACTGCTTCTTGTGATAGCAAGTTCCACATTCTAACTATTCTCCTGACTGCTTTATGACTATATCATATTTGTGGTCAAAAGCAAAATACTGCAGATGCAGGAAATCTGAAATAAAAGTAGGAAATGCTGAAAATACTCAGGTCTGGCAGCAGCTGTGGAGAGAGAAACAGAGTTAACCTTTCAGATTGTTTTGATGAAAAGTCTCAGCCTGAAATATGAGGAAACAATGTAGAAAATTTTCCAGGTATATCTTGTCTGCAAAAAGCAGGACAAATCCAACCTGGCCAGTTACCGCCCCATCAGTCTATTCTTGACCATCAGCATAGTGACGAAAGGGCCAACAACAGTGCTATCAAACGGCACTTACATACCAATAACCTGCTCACTGGCATTCAGTTAGGGTTCTGCCAGGACCACTCAGCTGCTGATCTCATTACAGCCTTGATCCAAACATGGACAAAAGAGCTGAACTCAAGACATGAGGTGAGAGTGACTGTCCTTGACATAAAGGCAGCATTTGACTGAGTGTGGCATCAAGGAGCCCTGGCAAAACTGGAGTTAATGGAAATCGGGGAAAACTCTCCACTGGTTGGAGTAATACCTAGCACAAAGGAAGATGGTTGTGGTTGTTAGTGGTCAATCATTTCAGTCCTTGGGCATCATTGCAGGAGTTCCTCAGGCTAGTGGCCTAGGCCCAACCAACTTCAGCTGCTTCATCAATGACCTTCCCTCCATCATAGGGTTAGAAATGGGGATGTTTGCTGATGATTGTGCAATGTTCAGCACCATTCATGACTCTTCAGATACTGAAGCAGTCTGTGTCTATACGCAGCAAGACCTGGACAACATTCGGGCTTGGGCTGATAAGTGGCAAGTCACATTTGTGCCCCACAAGTGCCAGGCAGTCTCAACAAGAGAGAATTTAGCCATCTTCCCATGATATTCAATGGCATTACCATTGCTGAATCCCCCACTGTCAACATCCTAGGGGTTGCCATTGACCAGAAACTGAATGGGACCAGCTGTTTAAATACTGTGGCTACAAGAGGAGGTCAGAGGCTGGGAATCCTGCGGTGACTAACTCACCTCCTGAGTCCCCAAAGCCTATCTGCCATCTACAAGGCACAAGTCTGGAATGTGATGGAATACTTTCCACTTGCCTGGATATGCAACTCCAACAACACACAAGAAGCTCGACACCATCCAGGACAAAGCAGCCTGCATGTTTGGCACCTCATCTAGCGCCTTCAACAATCACTCCCTCTGCCACTGACGTACAGTGGCAGCAGTGTATACCATCTACAAGATGCACTGCAGCAACTCACCAAGGCTCCTTCGACAGCACCTTCCAAACTGGCAACCTCTACCATCTAGAAGGATAAGGGCAGCAGATACATGGGGACATCACCACTTACAAGTTCCCCTTCAAGCCACTCACCATCCTGACTTGGAAATATATCGCCATTCCTTCACTTTCGCTGAGTCAAAATCTGGAGCTCCTTCCCTAACAGCACTGTGGGTGTACCTACACCTTATGGACTGCAGCGGTTCAAGGAAGGTAGCTCAAGGGCAATTAGGGATGGGCAATAAATGCTGGCCTAGCCAGCAACACCCACAACCTGTGAATGAATCAATAAAGAAAACTTTGTCAGACCTGTTGAGTATTTCAACATTTTCTGTTTTTATTCTATATTTATGGGCTTTAGTTTTGAACTCCTCCACAATTGGAAATATCTTATTTACATCTACCCAAAGGATAAAAACAAAAAGCTAAAAGCTACTGCGGATGCTGGAAATCCAAAACAAAAACAGAATTACCTGGAAAAACTCAGCAGGTCTGGCAGCATCGGTGGAGAAGAAAACAGTTGACGTTTCGAGTCCTCATGACCCTTCGGCAGAACTGAAGTATAGTTAGGAGAGAGGTGAAATATAAGCTGGTCTAAGGTGGGGGGCGGGGGGAGAGAGAAGTTGAGGGTGGGGTGGTTGTAGTGATAAGCAAGCAGTGATAGGAGCAGATAATCAAAAGATGTCACAGACAAAAGGATCAAAGAGGTGTTGAAGGTGGTGATATTATCTAAGAAAAGTGCTAATTAAAAATGGATGGCAGGATACTCAAGGTACAGCTCTAGTGGGGATGGGGTGGAAAGACTAACAAAGTATTAGTTGTAGATTTAAAAATAATGGAAATAGGTGGGAAAAGAATTTATATAAATTATTGAAAAAAAAGGGGAGGGAGAAGAAACGGGGTGGGGATGGGGGGAGGGGGAGTTTAAGATCTAAAGTTGTTGAATTCAATATTCAGCCCGGAAGGCTGTAAAGTGCCTAGTCGGAAGATGAGGTGCTGTTCCTCCAGTTTGCGTTGGGCTTCACTGGAACAATGCAGCAAGCCAAGGACAGACATGTGGGCAAGAGAACAGGGTGGAGTGTTAAAATGGCAAGCGACAGGGAGGTTTGGGTCTTTCTTGTGGACAGACCGCAGGTGTTCTGCAAAGCGGTCGCCCAGTTTGCGTTTGGTCTCTCCAATGTAGAGGAGACCGCATTGGGAGCAACGAATGCAGTAGACTAAGTTAGGGGAAATGCAAGTGAAATGCTGCTTCACTTGAAAGGAGTGTTAGGGCCCTTGGACGGTGAGGAGAGAGGAAGTGAAGGGGCAGGTGTTGCATCTTCTGCGTGGGCATGGGGAGGTGCCATAGGTGGGGGTTGAGGAGTAGGGGGTGATGGAGGAGTGGACCAGGGTGTCCCGGAGGGAACGATCCCTACGGAATGCCGCCGGGGGGGTGAAGGGAAGATGTGTTTGGTGGTGGCATCATGCTGGAGTTGGCGGAAATGGCGGAGGATGATCCTTTGAATGCGGAAGCTGGTGGGGTGATAAGTGAGGACAAGGGGGACCCTATCATGTTTCTGAGAGGGAGGAGAAGGCGTGAGGGCAGATGCGCGGGATATGGGCCGGACACGGTTGAGGGCCCTGTCAACGACCGTGGGTGGAAAACCTCGGTTAAGGAAGAAGGAGGACATGTCAGAGGAGCTGTTTTTGAAGGTAGCGTCATCAGAACAGATGCGACGGAGGCGAAGGAACTGAGAGAATGGGATGGAGTCCTTACAGGAAGCGGGGTGTGAGGAGCTGTAGTCGAGGTATCTGTGGGAGTCGGTAGGCTTGTAATGGATATTGGTGGACAGTCTATCATCAGAAATTGAGACAGAGAGGTCAAGGAAGGGAAGAGAAGTGTCAGAGATGAACCATGTGAAAATGATGGAGGGGTGGAGATTGGAAGCAAAATTAATAAATTTTTCCAGGTCCCAACGAGAGCATGAAGCAGCACCGAAGTAATCATCGATGTACCGGAGAAAGAGTTGTGGGAGGGGGCTGGAGTAGGACTGGAACAAGGAATGTTCCACATACCCCATAAAGAGACAGGCATAGCTGGGGCCCATGCGGGTACCCATAGCCACACCTTTTATTTGGAGGAAGTGAGAGGAGTTAAAGGAGAAATTGTTCAGTGTGAGAACAAGTTCAGCCAGACGGAGGAGAGTAGTGGTGGATGGAGATTGTTGGGGCCTCTGTTCAAGGAAGAAGCTAAGGGCCCTCAGACCATCCTGGTGGGGGATGGAGGTGTAGAGGGATTGGACATCCATGGTGAAGAGGAAGCGGTTGGGGCCAGGGAACTGGAAATTGTTGATGTGACGTAAGGTGTCAGAGGAATCACGGATGTAGGTGGGAAGGGACTGGACAAGCGGAGAGAGAAGGGAGTCAAGATAACGAGAAATGAGTTCCGTGGGGCAGGAACAGGCTGACACGATCGGTCTGCCAGGACAGTTCTGTTTGTGGATTTTGGGTAGGAGGTAGAAGCGGGCCGTCCGAGGTTGGGCGACTATCAGGTGGAAGCTGTGGGAGGAAGATCTCCAGAGGAGATGAGGTCAGTGACAGTCCTGGAAACAATGGCTTGATGTTCTGTGGTGGGGTCATGGTCCAGGGAGAGATAGGAGGAAGTGTCTGCGAGTTGACGCTCAGCCTCCGCGAGGTAGAGGTCAGTGCGCCAGACAACAACAGCACCACCCTTGTCAGCGGGTTTGATGACAATGTTGGGGTTGGACCTGAGAGAACGGAGTGCAGTAAGTTCAGAGAGAGACAGATTAGAATGGGTGAGAGGAGCAGAGAAATTGAGACGGCTAATGTCACGCCGACAGTTCTCAATGAAAAGATCAAGAGAAGGTAAGAATCCAGAGGGAGGGGTCCAGGTGGAGGGAGAATATTGGCGGTGGGTAAAAGGATCCGTTGAACGGGGAGAGGACTCCTGCCCAAAGAAGTGAGCACAGAGACGAAGACGGCGGAAGAAGAGTTCAGCATCATGCCGAGCCCGAAATTCATTGAGATGAGGGCGTAAGGGTATGAAACTAAGTCCTTTGCTGAGCACTGAACGTTCAGCATCAGAGAGAGGAAGGTCAGGGGGTATAGTGAATACGCGGCTGGGGCTGGGATTGGAAGATGGGGTGGGGACGGAGGGACAAGCAGGGGTGGAGGGTCCCAGATGGGTGTTGGTGTCGAGTTGTTGGAGCTTGCGTTCCTTAGCACTTGAGAGAACGAGAAAAAGTTTCTTGTTGAGGCGACGGATGAGGCGAAGAATAAAATGAAACTGGGGGCACGTGCAGCTTTGAAAAAGGGTGCGGCGGTGCTGCTGGAGGGAGAGGTCGAGTGTGTTCATATGGCGGCGCATGGCACTGAGTGTGGATCTCAGAATGCGACGGGAACAGCAGTCCGAGAAATGTTTTATGTCCCAGAGATACTTGTAATCCTGGGTGGGTTCGAAACAAGAGGGATGGAATTTCAGTTGAAATCCACGTGGGGTGAGTCGGAGACGGAGACAGTCACTGAGAAAGGAAATATGGCTGTGAAAGCGGGTTTTAGTAAACACCTTGTCAAACACCAGGAGAGAAATGGAAAGCAATGAAGGTGAACAGGGCAGAAGAGACAGACGGAAATCCTGTCGGAGAACAGAGCAGTACTTCTTCAGGGAGGGCATTTCTTGAAGAGAGGTGGCAGTCAATTAAACACAGAGATAAAAACAAAAAGCTAAAAGCTACTGCGGATGCTGGAAATCCAAAACAAAAACAGAATTACCTGGAAAAACTCAGCAGGTCTGGCAGCATCGGTGGAGAAGAAAACAGTTGACAGTTGCCACCACCAAACACATCTTCCCTTCACCCCCCCCCCGGCGGCATTCCGTAGGGATCGTTCCCTCCGGGACACCCTGGTCCACTCCTCCATCACCCCCTACTCCTCAACCCCCACCTATGTGTCACCTCCCCATGCCCACGCAGAAGATGCAACACCTGCCCCTTCACTTCCTCTCTCCTCACCGTCCAAGGGCCCTAACACTCCTTTCAAGTGAAGCAGCATTTCACTTGCATTTCCCCTAACTTAGTCTACTGCATTTGTTGCTCCCAATGCGGTCTCCTCTACATTGGAGAGACCAAACGCAAACTGGGCGACCGCTTTGCAGAACACCTGCAGTCTGTCCGCAAGAAAGACCCAAACCTCCCTGTCGCTTGCCATTTTAACACTCCACCCTGTTCTCTTGCCCACATGTCTGTCCTTGGCTTGCTGCATTGTTCCAGTGAAGCCCAACGCAAACTGGAGGAACAGCACCTCATCTTCCGACTAGGCACTTTACAGCCTTCCGGGCTGAATATTGAATTCAACAACTTTAGATCTTAAACTCCCCCTCCCCCCATCCCCACCCCGTTTCTTCTCCCTCCCCTTTTTCAATAATTTATATAGATTCTTTTCCCACCTATTTCCATTATTTTTAAATCTAAAACTAAAACTTTGTTAGTCTTTCCACCCCATCCCCACTAGAGCTGTACCTTGAGTATCCTGCCATCCATTCTTAATTAGCACTTTTCTTAGATAATATCACCACCTTCAACACCTCTTTGATCCTTTTGTCTGTGACATCTTTTGATTATCTGCTCCTATCACTGCTTGCTTATCCCTACAACCACCCCACCCTCAACTTCTCTCTCCCCCCGCCCCCCACCTTAGACCAGCTTATATTTCACCTCTCTCCTAACTATACTTCAGTTCTGCCGAAAGGTCATGAGGACTCGAAACGTCAACTGTTCTCTTCTCCACCGATGCTGCCAGACCTGCTGAGTTTTTCCAGGTAATTCTGTTTTTGTTTTGTACCCAAAGGATAATGTCTCCAAAAGGAAGCTGTTTCCGTGCAAGCTCTCACTTCCAAAGTGTTGATTGCTTTAAAAAGTGGCCAGACAAATAAACCCTCTATGTGTCTATCAAACTGTGTTACTGTCAGTTCCCACACCTTAGCCAAATTGTCAGTTTTCATCTGTGAACTTTGACAGTGACTTCCGCTGTCAAGGGCATGACAGCCAAGCACAATCCCGCCTTCAGCTGATTTCCACGCAAGTGCGGTTACTGGGAGGACTCCAAGCTATCTGCTGAGCACAGGATCCCTTTGATTTCTTCTCCCTGGCAGAAAAATGCTGAAGCCAATTGTATCATCCTAGCTGCTGCCTTAGTTGCGATCTGCTAGCTCAACAGAGACCTGGAATTGAAGCTTCCAGTATGTATAGCTTAGTGCTGCTATTAAAAGTATCAACTTGGTGGTAGGTATTCTCTGCCGCTCGGTGTCACCTGTTAGTGGATCTCATATCTCTTAGCCTCAGGAATTTACTTTTATTGCCCATTTCTAGTCATACATCAGTGTTATGACTGATGCAATTGGTAAAGCGGAGTTATTTAAAATTTCTGGAGGGAAATTTTAAACAACTGTCATAACCTATAATTTTAAGTGTTATGTTTGAGATGCGACTCTAAATTCGGGAATCAGACCACCAGTTCTCGAGGCTTTACATTAAACTAACTAAAACATTTTATTAATTTACACAGTTTAAAAATATATATACACATGGCTACAAATTATTACTATCCTAACTTTTAACAAATTCCCAAACTAATCTCCATGAAGGCAACAACAACCCATTAGACTTAACAAAACACCAGGCAAAGCATTTTCACCTTACAAATCCAACATGAGGCTCTTTCACTTTGGTTGCTGTGGAGCAAGTTGGAGGCTTACAGCTGCCTTTTGATCTCACGTTGCCTCTGCTCTGCACACCTGAAAACTGCTAAAGTTATACCTACCACCACTGATTGAATTCAAATTCTCATTGTTTCACCAGCCTCTTTGAACTTCACTTTTTAACAATGAAACCCCTTTCATAGTACCAACTTTATTAGTAATATAAACATATGGCTTGGTAGCTGATAAGATAGGCGTCAGTTTTCACCCTACTTCTTGAATGCTCTATTCACAAAAAAATGCAGATGCATGCTATCTCTCTTCCATATCAAAACTAGTAAACATCAAAGCACCCAGACTAGCTGGCTTTAATCCAGTTAAGACACCCACAGACTAAACCTCTATTTTAAAAGAAAAATATTTTGCAAAATATTATATACATTAATAGCTTCATGACATCCCCCTGCTTATCAGAAAATGAACCGTCATAATTCTAAAAGACCGCTTCATTTTAATAACCCATCTCACACTATCTCCTGTACTCATTGCACTATTACATTACTAGATGCATGTATTAACATAGTATATATACACAAGTCCTTGGTATCAACAGATATCACTCTAAATCAGTGTCCAGGTTTTTTTTTTAATGTCCCATTTTCCTTTAAGCTTCTTGATAATGCATCTGCGGACAGATTTTCTCTTCCAGCAAGCAATATGTATAATACATAGATTAAATGGTTGTAATAGTAGACTCCATCTGAAAAGCCTTGCACTTTTGTCTTGAAATTTGTCCAAAAATTTCAAAAGATTATGGTCTGTATAAACAATTATTTCTGATGAATTGTTTGCAACATAAATTTTAAAATGCCGCATTGCTAACAACAAACTCAAAGTCTCTTTTTCGATCGTTGAATATCTTCTCTGTTGTACATTCAGCTTCTTTGAAAACTACCCTATTGATTTTTCAATTCCAGTGTCATCATCTTGTAATAGTACAGCCCCAATGTCTATATCACTTGCGTCAACAGCCAACTTGAATTGCTTGGCATAATTGGGTACTGCCAACACTGGTATTTTAGTTAATACAGTTTTCAAACTAACGAATGACTTCTGACACTCTTGTTCCATTTTAATAGTTCAGTCAGTGGAGCAACCACTTAGCTAAAATTTGGTACAAATTTCCAGTAAAACCCACTCATGCCCAGAAATCGCAAAACTTCTTGTTTTGTTGTAGGCACTGGGAAATTCATGATAGCCTTGACTTTTGCATCTCTTGGAGCTACCTTACCATGTCCAATGGTATGGCCTTGATATGTAACCTGCGCTTTTGCAAATTCACTTTTAGCCAAGTTCATCACCAAATTAGCTTCTTGTAGTCGAGTAAATAATTCTTCCAGATGCTGTAAATGCTCCTTCCGCATCTGACTGAAAACAATTAGATCATCAGTATAAATCGCACAATTGCTTAGACCCGCAATTATTTTGTTTGTCAGTCTTTGAAATGTCGCAGATGCATTCTTCATACCAAATGGCATGACTTTAAACTGATGTAGTCCACTTGGCATTATGAAAGCTGATATCTCCTTTGTCCTCTCCGACAACGGTACCTGCCAATGTCCTTTTAGCAAGTCAATTTTTGTGATAAATTTCGATTGTCCAACTTTCTCAATGCAATCCTCCAACCGTGGTATAGGATGTGAATCCGCTTTTGTCACCGCATTCACTTTTTGATAGTCCACACACAGTCTTTGTGTTCCAACCAGTTTTGGTACCAGTACAATGGGTGAACTCCAGTTACTGCAACTAGATTCAATGATATCATTTTGAATCATGAAATCAATTTCTTTTTGTACTTGTGATAACTTTGCCAGGTTTAATCTATAAGGTTGTTGCCTCACTGAAGATGATATTTCTATACATACACAATGTAAAGCTAAATGCGTCTTTCCCAACTTATTCCCACAGATAGGTTTGTGTGACTGCAATAGCTTTTCCAAATCACTGACACTTGCTTGGAAGGTAACTCAATATTGCATTTAAATTTTCAAGCACCCCCTCATTATCCAGTTTGATTAGAGGAAAATCAATTTCAGAGCCTGCACTTCTACCTCTTTTTCATCATCCACCATCACTAACACCTGATTTTGTTCCTCTTCCCTGTCAAAGTACTTTTTAAGCGGATTTACATGACACACCCTCTGCTTCTTCTATCTGGAGTATTTATTAAATAATTTACATCACTCAATTTCCTTTCAACCCTGTAAAGCCAACTAAATCTTGCATTTAGTGAATCCCCTTGTACTGATGACAAAACTAGCACTTTCTCTCCAGAAATAAAACTCTGAATTTTAGCCGCCTTATCTGCTTTCATTTTCATCACTTGCTGTGATGTCTTTAAATGTTCCCTAGCCAACTTGCATGCTCTGTTCAATCTTTCCCTGAAATTTGATATGTAATCCAGGGGAGTAGTTGCTGAATTTTAACCCACCAATTTCTCATGAATCAGTTTCAGTGGTCCCCTTACCATAAACTAGTTCAAAAGGGCTAAAACCAGTCGATGCATTAGGAGCATCTCTAATAACAAATAACAAAAATGGAATTCCTGTATCCCAATCCTCTGCATAATCATGACAGTATGCTCTTATAGTTTTTAAAGTTTGATGCTATCTTTCTAAAGCTTCTTGCGACTTCGGATGATAAGCTGTTGACTTAAACTGCTTTATCCCCGAACTGTTCATTACTTCCTGAAACAGCTGTGACATGAAATTTGGCCCCTGATCTGATTGTATTTCTTTAGGTAAATCATATCTTGTAAAAAATTTGATTAACTCCTCCACAATCTTCTTAGTTGTAATATTTCTTAAAGGTATCGCTTCAAGAAACCTGGTAGACACATCCATTATTGTCAGTAAATGCTGATTTCCATTTTTAGCCTTAGGGAGGGGTCCTACACAATCAATAATGACCCTGGTAAAAGGTTCTTCAAATGCTGGTATTGGGATTAAAGATGTTAGTTTAATCACTGCTTGTGATTTTCCTGTTACTTGTCATATATGACAACTTCTACAGAATTTGGCTACATCCCTATGCAACCCTGGCCAAAAAAAATACCTCTGCATCTTTTCCAGTGTTTTCCTAATTCCTAAATGTCCCCCCATTGGATTTTCATGAGCAATCTTTAACAATCTCATGCACTTCCCTCCAGCTTTCATTTGCTGAGACAAGATCCGACCGCCACTTTCTCATTAAAATATTACCTCGAAGATAATAGCATACTGGAATACATTTTGCTTCGGTTTCTGAATTAGCTTTCTGATATAACTGTTTTAATTGAAAATCATTTTTCTTTAACTCCACTAACCTCTTTGAGTTAAACACTTCAACTGAACTGTCCTGCATTCTTTCCTCCTGAACAATGTTATCAAACACAGTGCCAGCTAATTGGATTTCGACACCACCTTCTTGCCTTTGAACTGCCTGCTTATCTTGTTTATTTTGTTCTTCCCAATGAGCCTTTGATTTTGTTATAACACAATCAGGAAACAATCCCATGTTCCTTCTATAGAATAAAAACAAAAAGCTACTGCGGATGCTGGAAATCCAAAACAAAAACAGAATTACCTGGAAAAACTCAGCAGGTCTGGCAGCATCGGTGGAGAAGAAAAGAGTCGACGTTTCGAGTCCTCATGACCCTTCAACAGAACTGTTCTGATGAAGGGTCATGTGGACTCGAAACGTCGACTCTTTTCTTCTCCACCAATGCTGCCAGACCTGCTGTTTTTCCAGGTAATTCTGTTTTTGTTTTCCTTCTATAGCACTTCTGTTGAAAACACTTCTACAGGCTCTTCAACTACTACAGGGATCACCCACATTTGCGATCCAGCTATACCCAGAATAAATTGAATCCCTGCAATGGATTTTTCCACCACTCCCAACTATAACTTCACCCAACTTCCATCTCTTTAAATTTACCTTCCACAACGGAATAGATTTAGCCTCTCCATGAACCCTACTTATTATTACCTTCTCCTGCAAAACTCCCTTTGAACAAATATCACTATCCCTCAACATTAAGGATTGACTAGCCCCTGTGTTTATTAAAATTTTAACATCTTTACCTACTCCACCCTGTACACATGGAAAGACTTTCCCTTCACATACAAAATCTTTAAACATTTCTGCAACCTGCTCCCCAGAAGTCTCTTGAGTAAACTAGGAATACAATTCCATTTCTTTACCTTTCACTGATTCTCCCTGTTTCACCTGTACCCAAACTACTGGTTTCTCCTGTGCCTGAACCTCAAAACCCACAGTACTTATACCTCCAGAGCTTTTCCGTACCCCAATAATTCCTACAGATTTTTCCTGCAACCTCCAACACACTGACCTTGTGTGCCCCACTTAATTACAATGAAAACACCTCAATTTTCGAATGTCACTTCTACCTTCAGCACCTTCCTTTTTATTCAGAGATAAAACTTCCTGGGAACTTCCAGCTACTCCTTCTCTTCCCTGACTACCTGCCTTCCTTTCACCTTCCCACTTTTTATCCTTTTCCAATTTGAAAGGATGATGAAAAAAAGGTTTAGCTCAATGGACCAACTCATAATCATCAGCTATCTCTGCTGCTTGTCTTACAGAATCAACCCTTTGTTCCTCCATATGAGTTCTCACTACCGAAGGGATTGAATCTTTAAATTCTTCCAAAAGAATGACTTCCCTAAGAGCTACATAGGTTGTCTCTATTTTTAACACCCGTATCCACCGGTCAAAATTACTTTGTTTTACTCTTTCAAACTCAATATAAGTTTGCCCAGGCTGTTTTCGCATATTCCTAAATTTCTGCCTGTATGCTTCAGGAACCAACTCATATGCACTCATAATAGCTTTTTTCACCACATCATAATTCACTGATATTTCTTCTTAAAGCGAAGCATATACCTCAAGCCCCCTACCTAACAGCTTAGACTGTAATAATAATGTCCAGTTTTCCTGTGGCCATTTCATCTGTTTAGCTAGCTTTTGAAATGAAATAAAGAATGCTTCAATATTATTTTCCTCAAACATTGAAAGAGCTTGTACAAATTTAAACATATCGACACTGGGTTCTACTCTAGAGATAAGTCTTCCCTCACCTACTGACATCTCTTTTCTAACTGCCAACATTTTCAGTTGGAATTCTCTTTCTCTTTCCTCCTCCATTTTCAAATTTCTAATTCCCTTGCTTGTTCAAATTCAAGCTTTTTCAGTTCCTTTGCTTGTTCAACTTCAAGCTTCTTAATTTGCAACTGAAGTCTCACTACCTCCAGCTGTGACTCACTAGTGCCAGGTTTCACTTCCAACTGTAGATACTGTGCTACACTTTTAACTATATCTGATTTCCTAGCCCCCACAGGTAACTCCAATTGTAACTTATCCATCAACTCTGTTAACTTACTTTTGGTTATTCTCTCCGACCCAATCAGAGTTATCTCTTCTACTCCCAGACAAGTCTTAGCAATTGCCAAAGCCATCTTACAGTCTCACTACTTCTAAAATACCTCACCAACTCCTGAACTCAAAGTGCCTCTCATACACGTAAGCTTAAGATTCACCAATTCCTAACCAAGCAAGGAATTGGAAATATAATTTATCCCGGCACAGCCCCCAATTGTTCTGACCGATGCAGTTGGTAAAGTAAATTTATTTAAAATTCCGAGAGGGAAACTTTAAACAACTGTCATAACCTATAATTTTAAGTCATAGAGGTCTAAAGCACAGAAAAAGGCCCATCAAGTCTGCGCCAGTCAAACAAGTACCTAACTATTCTAATCCCATTTTCCAGCACTAGGCCCATAGCCTTGTATGCCATGGCATTGCAAGTGCACATCCAAATACTTCTGAAGTATTTGGATGTGCACCAGGCAACATCCTGGTAAATCTCCTCTGCACTCTCTCTAGTGCAATCGCATCCTTCCTATAATGCGGATTCCAGAACTGCACGCGATACTCTAGCTGTGGCCTAACCAGTATTTTATACAGTTCCAGCATAATTTCCCTGCTCTTATATTCTATGCCTCAGCTAATAAAGGCAAGTATCCCATCTGCCTTCTTAACCACCTTATCTACCTGTCTCGCTACTTTAAGGGACCGGTGGACATGCACACCAAGATCCCTCTGATCTTCGGCACTTCTCAGGGTCCTACCATTCATCGTGTATTCCTGTGCCTTGTTTGTCCTGTCCAAGTGCATCACCTCACACTTATCCGGATTAAATTCCATTTGCCACTGATCAGCCCATCTGACCAGCTCATCTATATCCTCTTGTAATCTAAGGCTATCCTCCTTATTAATTCCCACCCCACCAATTTTTGTGTCATCCACGAACTTACTGATCAACCCTCCTACATTCAAGTCTAAATTGTTTATATACACCACAAACAGCAAGGGACCCAACACTGATCCCTGTGGAACCCCACTGGACACAGGCATCTAGTCACAAAAACACCCCTTGACCGTCACCCTTTGCCTCCTGCCACTTGGTCAGTTCTGGATCCAGTTTGCCAAATTGCCTTGGATCCCATGGGCTCTTACCTTCATTAGCAGTTGCCCATGCGAAACCTTATCAAAAGCCTTGCTGAAGTCCAAGTAGACCACGTCAAATGCATTGCCCTCATCTAGACACCTGGTCACCTGTTCGAAAAATTCAATCAAATTGGTCAGACGTGACCTCCCTTTAACAAAACCATGCTGACTGTCCTTGATTAATCCCTGCCTCTCCAAGCGTAGATTAATTCTGTCCCTCAGAATTGCTTCCAATAGTTTCCCCGCCACTGAGGTTGGATTGACTGGCCTGTAGTTCCCTGGTTTATCCCTTCCTCCCTTGAATGCCGGTACTACATTGGCTGTCCTCCAGTCCTCTGGCACCTCTCCTGTGGCCAGAGAGGTATTGAAAATTATTGCCAGTGCCCCTGCTATTTCTTCCCTTGCCTCACTCAACAGCCTGGGATACATTTCATCCAGGCCTGGAGATTTACCTACTTTTAAGCCTGCCAGACCACTTTGAACCTCCTCCCTTTCTATGCTAATTTCTTCAATTATATCACAGTCCTTCTGCCTGACTTCCATACCCACGTCGTCCCTCTCATTTATGAACACCGGCACAAAGTATTCATTTAGACTCCTACCTACGTTTTCTGGCTCTACACACAAATTACCACTATGGTCCTTAATGGGTCCTACTCTTTCCCTAGTTATCCTCTTACTCTTAATGTACTTGTAAAATAACTTTGGATTTTCCTTTATTTTACCTGCCAATGTTTGTTCATGCCCTCTTTTTGCTCTCCTAATTTCCCTTTTAAGTTTCACCCCCCACACGTTCTATACTCCCCTAGGGTTCTGCTGTTTTGAGCCCTCGGTATCTACCAAAAGCCTCCCTTTTTTCCTTTATCCAATCCTGCATATCCCTCAACATCCAGGGTTCCCTGGGTTTGCTGGTCCCACCCTTTATCTTTACTGGAATATGTTGGCCCTGTACGCTCCCTATTTCCTTCTTGAATGAGTCCCAATGCTCTGACTCAGGTTTACCTAAAGGTAGCTGCTCCCAGACCACTCTGGCCAAATTATATCTGATTTTATTAAAATCGGCCTTCCCCCAATTTAGAACTCTGATTTCTGGCCCATCCTTGTCCTTTTCCATAACAACCTTGATTCTAACGGAGTTATGATCACTATCTGCAAAATGCTCCCCAACTGATACCTCTACCACTTGCTTGGCTTCATTCCCTAAAATTAAGTCCAGGACCACCCCCTCTCTTGTTGGACCCTCTATTTACTGGCTTAAAAAGCTCTCCTGGAGGCATTTTAAGAATTCCTCTCCATCTAAACCTATCACACTATGACTAACCCAGTTAATGTTGGGGAAGTTGAAATCCTCCACTATTACTACCCTATTATTTTTACACTTCTCTGAAATTTGCCTACATATCTGCTCTTCTATTTCTCTCTGACTGTTTGGGGGCCTATAGTACACTCCCAGCAATGTGATTGTTCCTTTTTTGTTTTTAAGTTCTACCCATATGTCTTCATTTGAAGAGCTTTCTGAGATGTCATCCCTCCTTACTGCTGTATTTGATTCCTTGATCAATATTGTGATACCCCCTCCTCTTTTACCTCTTTCCCTGTCTCACCTGAAGACCCTATATCCTGGAATATTGAGCTGCCAATCTTGCCCCTCAGCCATGTCTCTGTGACAGCAATGACATCATACTAAGTGTTATGTTTGAGATGCGTCTAAATTCAGAAATCAGATCACCAGTTCTCGAGGTTTTACATTAAACTAACTGAAACATTTTATTAATTTACACAGGTTAAAAATATATATACACATGGCTACAAATTACTACTATCATAACTTTTAACAAATTCCCAAACTAATCTCCATCAAGACAACAACAACCCATAGACTTAACCAAACACCAGGCAAAGCATTTTCACCTTACGAATCCAAAATGAGGCTCTTTCGCTTTGGTTGCTGTGGAGCCAGTTGGAGGCTTACAGCTGCCTTTTGATCTTACATTGCCTCTGCTCTGCATACCTGAAAACTGCTAAAGTTATACCTACCACCGCTGATTGATTGAATTCAAATTCTCATTGTCTCACCAGCCTCTTTGAACTTTACCTTTTAACAATGAAACCCCTTTCATAGTACCAATTTTATTAGCAATATAAACCTATTGCATGGTAGCTGCTAGATAGACGTCAGTTTTCACCCTACTTCTTGAATGCTCTATTCAAAAAAAAATGCAAATGCACGCTATCTTTCTTCTATATCAAAACTAGTGCACATCAAAGCACCCAGACTAATCCAGTTAAAACACCCACAGACTAAACCTCTTATTTTAAAAGAAAAATATTCTCTGAAATATTATATACATTAATAGCTTCATGACAATTAGCATGATCGGGACTGAACAAACCCCTCATTGTATGCATTGGTTATGTGCACTTCTCTTACCTTCACCCTGGTGAAACCAGAGCAGATAAATTGACAAGCCATTCATTTTTCAAAAAAAAATTACACTCTGCATGTTAGTGTACTTTCCTGGCTAGTAATTTTCTGACTCTGGTCAGCACTGAACTTCAGGAGAGAGTTTATGTCTAACTTCCTCATCAAGCCTGATAATCCAACCCATGTATGTTTCTGTCTGCCCTTTATTAGGTGAAAACTTGATCTCTGACGCTCACCCAGAGATTCACCAGTTAAACTGATCTGTTGGGTGAGAAATACCATCCTGGATTCGCATTTCCATTGACTGAAATTCCTTAGAGTGGCACTGAGTGTGTGTGTGTGTCACTGTCAGATGTGCCATTTTTCAGATGAGATGTTAAACCAAGATTCTCTCTCCACAGGTGGATGTAAATGATCCGTTGACACTATTCGAAAAGCAGGAGAGGCCTTCAATATTTATCCCACAACAAATACCACCAAAACAAAATTATCTGGTCACTTTTTTCATTACTGTTAGTGGGTCCTTAGCTTTGTGCAAATTGACTGCATTTCCTATATTACAACAATAACTACACTTCAAAAAGCACTTCATTGGCTGTGAAACACTTTGGGATCCCCTGAGGTTGTGAAAGGTGCAATAAAAACAAGTTCATTCTTTACTAATAGAATAATTGGAAGAAGGGATCAATTTTAAACATTTTTCTAATGCATTTTAAAAGAATATACATGAAATTGTGATTAAAAATATCAATATTTTGGTTGCGGGAATTAACCTTGTTCAGTTAATTGGAATTGGTTAAGTTGTATATATCTTTCCATTATTAAGCAACAATTGCCCAAACTGTACATACTGTCAAACTGCATTTGTTGTACAGCACATGTACCTCTGTCCTTGATAAAACATTCTGAGCTCCTCCATTCCTTATGGCATTTCCCTGGCCAGTTTCATCCTCCAGAAACACTCCAGCTCCAGCCTTCAAAGCTAACTTGCGAAAGTTTCATTACTTGTATTTCTCCCACCAGCAGTTGTTTATGTCTAAGATTGTTTGTAAGGCCTATTAACAAACAAAAACAGAATTACCTGGAAAAACTCAGCAGGTCTGGCAGCATCGGTGGAGAAGAAAACAGTTGACGTTTCGAGTCCTCATGACCCTTCGGCAGAACTGAAGTATAATTAGGAGAGAGGTGAAATATAAGCTGGTCTAAGGTGGGGGGCGGGGGGAGAGAGAAGTTGAGGATGGGGTGGTTGTGGGGATAAGCAAGCCGTGATAGGAGCAGATAAGCAAAAGATGTCACAGACAAAAGGATCAAAGAGGTGTTGAAGGTGGTGATATTATCTAAGAAAAGTGCTAATTAAAAATGGATGGCAGGATACTCAAGGTACAGCTCTAGTGGGGATGGGGTGGAAAGACTAACAAAGTATTAGTTGTAGATTTAAAAATAATGGAAATAGGTGGGAAAAGAAGAATCTATATAAATTATTGAAAAAAAAGGGGAGGGGGAAGAAACGGGGTGGGGATGGGGGGAGGGGGAGTTTAAGATCTAAAGTTGTTGAATTCAATATTCAGCCCGGAAGGCTGTAAAGTGCCTAGTCGGAAGATGAGGTGCTGTTCCTCCAGTTTGCGTTGGGCTTCACTGAAACAATGCAGCAAGCCAAGGACAGACATGTGGGCAAGAGAACAGGATGGAGTGTTAAAATGGCAAGCGACAGGGAGGTTTGGGTCTTGCGGACAGACTGCAGTTGTTCTGCAAAGCGGTCGCCCAGTTTGCGTTTGGTCTCTCCAATGTAGAGAACGCATTGGGAGCAACGAATGCAGTAGACTAAGTTAGGGGAAATGCAAGTAAAATGCTGCTTCACTTGAAAGGAGTGTTTGGGCCCTTGGATGGTGAGGAGAGAGGAAGTGAAGGGGCAGGTGTTGCATCTTCTGCGTGGGCATGGGGAGGTGCCATAGGTGGGGGTTGAGGAGTAGGGGGTGATGGAGGAGTGGACCAGGGTGTCCCGGAGGGAACGATCCCTACGGAATGCCGCCGGGGGGGTGAAGGGAAGATGTGTTTGGTGGTGGCATCATGCTGGAGTTGGCGGAAATGGCGGAGGATGATCCTTTGAATGCGGAAGCTGGTGGGGTGATAAGTGAGGACAAGGGGGACCCTATCATGTTTCTGAGAGGGAGGAGAAGGCGTGAGGGCAGATGCGCGGGATATGGGCCGGACACGGTTGAGGGCCCTGTCACCGACAGTGGGTGGAAAACCTCGGTTAAGGAAGAAGGAGGGCATGTCAGAGGAGCTGTTTTTGAAGGTAGCGTCATCAGAACAGATGCGACGGAGGCGAAGGAACTGAGAGAATGGGATGGAGTCCTTACAGGAAGCGGGGTGTGAGAAGCTGTAGTCGAGGTATCTGTGGGAGTCGGTAGGCTTGTAATGGATATTGGTGGACAGTCTATCATCAGAAATTGAGACAGAGAGGTCAAGGAAGGGAAGAGAAGTGTCAGAGATGGACCATGTGAAAATGATGGAGGGGTGGAGATTGGAAGCAAAATTAATACATTTTTCCAGGTCCCGACGAGAGCATGAAGCAGCACCGAAGTAATCATCGATGTACCGGAGAAAGAGTTGTGGGAGGGGGCCGGAGTAGGACTGGAACAAGGAATGTTCCACATACCCCATAAAGAGACAGGCATAGCTGGGGCCCATGCGGGTATTTAACAAACAAGCTGTTCATAATGGCAATTCAGTTCATCTGTTCTTATTTCTTATGAAACTGCTGAACTATGGAGTGATTGACTAAGTTCTATTCCACTTTAATGGAATTAAAGCTTATATTCCAGCAGAGTCCTAATTAAGCAAAGTTGAATGAAAAGCCCAACACAGCTTTGTACTTGTTTTAAGTATCTAACAGTTGCTGTCCCATTAAGCTTCATCTTCCATGGCCCCCTTTTTGGTCTAGGTGGGGTTGAATTCAACTATTTCTCTGATCATTCTTCTGATTTGTTTCTAGACCTTAAAGAGTTTCCAGAAAGACTAAACTGACCTATTACCTATTTCAAGCTGATAAGCACACTGCTAATTTCTAACAATCCCCCCTAATGCCTTTGCATCCTACCAGAATTGGACACAGTGCTGCAGTTGAAGTCGAGACAATGCTTTATAAAGCACTATACCTTCCTTACTTTTTATAGCGTATGCTTCTGTTTATAAAGCCCAGGATCCCATATGCTTTTTTAAGTGCTTTGTCAACCTGCCCTGCCACCTTCAATGATTTGAGGTCTCTCTGCTCCCTTTTATAATTGTATCCTTTATTTTATATTGCCTGTCCTTATTCTTCCTACCAAAAGTGCACCAATTCGTACTTCTCTGCATTGAATTTCATCTACCACGGGACCACCCATTCCAGCAGCATGCCTGTGTCCTTGTGAGTAGCCCCCTCACTGTTCACAAAACTTCCAAATTTTGTGTCATCCACAGATATTGAAATTGTGCCTTCCACACCCAAGTCTGGGTCATTAATATAGATCAGGAAAGTAGTGGTTCTAATGCCAACTCCTGGAAAACTCCACAGTGTACTTTTTTTAAGACTTTGATGAGTTAAAAGGAAATGGTGTACCCATATGGCAAAAGTTAATGGTGTTGCTTATGTTTCTCTTTCAGAACAGAAACATGAAGACGCAGTGGTATTTCTCTACCTGTGGATCGCCTGCTTGTTGGTCAGCTCCTGTTATACTCTCACCTGGGACCTGAAGATGGACTGGGGCCTCTTTGACAAAAATGCTGGAGAAAATACCTTCCTGCGTGAGGAGATTGTCTACCCTCAGAAAGTATGTGTTTGAGCAATCCCAAGCATTGGCCATTCTGTTTGCTGGGGTAGTAGATATTAATAGCAGTGAAAGCTGGGCCAACAATACTGTGGAACATGGTGGTGCAGACTAACTTGTGCCTCGGTCTTCCCAATAACTTAGCGAGATCCAAATTATTATGGGCGATTCTTGGGGGGAAATGTGCCTGTGCACACAGGGGAGAGCAGACTTGGATGTGATACACCCACTGCCCACCTGCCATGCTGAGATAGCTTGCTGATGCTCTCCTCCTCCCTGGCCTAGCAGTTGACCTAACATACCAAAGGGGCTAGCATGTAGAACTGTATCTCGTCAAGAGTCAGTGCCTTGAAGGAGGAGGGATAAGTGAGAAACAAACCAGCAGAAATGTGTGTTTCTCTTTCCAGCTCTTAACTTATCCCTCCTGGTGATTAGGCACTCCGACCTTTCCGCATGAATAACATGTCTGAGGAACTCCATTTGTTTTCTTTGGATATTATTTGAGAGCTCTCTTGTTCTTCTGGCCTCACTCAGTACTACTTCATTAGTTATTTTCTCTACCCAACTTACCCTTAGGATCCTTCTTAAGCAGCACATTTCAAAGCTCTTGATTTTCTTTTCCTCTTTCCCGATGCTCCAAGTTTCACATCTATAATTCATTACTGACCAGACACAATGTTTTAGTATAA
Organism: Cetorhinus maximus; assembly: GCF_964194155.1. Taxonomy (NCBI): domain Eukaryota; kingdom Metazoa; phylum Chordata; class Chondrichthyes; order Lamniformes; family Cetorhinidae; genus Cetorhinus; species Cetorhinus maximus. The sequence continues at coordinate 77,657,549 of NC_135895.1, read as the reverse complement.
AGGAAAATACTGCAGATGCTGGAAATCTAGAACAAAAATACCTGGAAAAACTCAGCAGGTCTGACAGCATCCGTGGAGAGGGATACAGTTGATGTTTCAAGTCCATATGACCCTTCATCAGAACTAAGACATATAGAAATGAGATGAAATAGAAGCTGGTAGAAGGGGGTGGGACAGGAGAGCTCAATAGGGGGCCAGTGAAAGGTGGAGGCCAAGGAGAGACTGCCAAAGATATCATAGACAAAAGGACAAAGGAGTGTTGATGGTGGTGATATTATCTAAAGGATGTGCTAATGGAGACATTAAGGGAAGCAAGCAGGACAAGTTAATGCAGATGGCCCTAGTGCGGGTGGGGTGGGGGGAAGGGATTGAAATGGGCTAAAAGGTGGAGATGAAACAATAGATCGAAATAAATGTAAAAATAGGAGGGAAAAGAAAAAAATATAGTTGTAAAAAAATTATAAATTATTGGAAAAAGGGGGTGGGGATGGAGGAGAGAGTTCATGATCTGAAATTGTTGAACTCAATATTAAGTCCAGAAGACTGTAAAGTGCCTAGTCGGTAGATGAGGTGCTGTTCCTCCAGTTTGTGTTGAGCTTCACTGGAACATTGCAGCAGGCCGAGGACGGACATGTGAGCATGAGAGCAGGATGGAGTGTTGAAATGGCAAGCGACAGGGAGGCCCCCTCCCACGGCACCTTCCCACGCAACCGCAGAAGGTGCAACACCTGCCCCTTTACTTCCCCCCTCCTCACCGTCCAAGGGCCCAAACACTCCTTTCAAGTGAAGCAGCGCTTCACTTGCACTTCCCTCAATTTAGTCTACTGTATTCGCTGCTCCCAATGCGGTTTCCTCTACACTGGAGAGACCAAACACAGACTGGATGACCGCTTTGCGGAACACCTTCGGTCTGTCCACAAGCATGACCCAGATCTCCCTGTCGCCTGCCATTTCAATTTTTTTACAACTATATTTTTTTCTTTTCCCTCCTATTTTTACATTTATTTCGATCTATTGCTTCATCTCCACCTTTTAGCCCATTTCGATCCCTTCCCCCCCCCCAACCCCCCACCCCGCACTAGGGCCATCTGCCACTTGCTTGTCCTGCTTGCTTCCCTTAATGTCCCCATTAGCACATCCTTTAGATAATATCACCACTGTCAACACCCCTTTGTCCTTTTGTCTATGACATCTTTGGCAGTCTCACCTTGGCCTCCACCTATCACTGGCCCCCTATCGAGCTCTCCTGTCCCACCCCCTTCTACCAGGTTGTATTTCATCTCATTTCTATATGTCTTAGTTCTGATGAAGGATCATACGGACTCAAAACGACAACTGTATCCCTCTCTGCACATAATGTTTTAGTATACAGATTCTCATTTCTAGACTCAAGCTGACATTTCTTAGAATGTTGCTTAATTTTGTAAAAACACTTCTGGCTTGTTCAATCCTTTTTCATATTTCAGTACTGTTTTTGACATTGGATGTTATTGTGTTTCCTGGATAGTTGAATTGATTAACGTGTTCTAACTTGCTTCCGTTTACTGTGATGTTGCAAACCAAGATGCCCTTTTTCTTTATCATTAACGTAGTGTACGTTTTCTTGCAGTTGGGTGTAAGCCCATATCTACCGCTTTCCTTTACGACCGTACCGATTAATTTTGGCAAAACTTCTTCATTTATTGTTATAAGTACAGAGTCGTCGGCATAGTGGATGTTGTTGATGACTCTCCCTCCTATCTTTGTACCATTCATCCCTTCAATTCCTCTGAGAATTGAAGAATTGAAGGGATGCTTTTGTACATCCCACATTTAATGGTAAAATTTTATTGAGCAATGTCAGCAAGTGCAGGCAGAAGTCATTGACCTTCATTTGAGCACGACTTCTCAGTAAATATGTTTATGTAGAAGTTGCCTTATAGCCATGATGTCCAACCTATAGTGCCTAGGCCCTGGCAGTCCTGCTCCCACTACATGCATGCTCTGGTTAAATATCATGAGCTTGGAGGTTTGGAAAAGGCTATAGTGACGAGGTTGCTTTAGTGGCGAATATATCCCAAATCACAGCACCAGGACCTACTCATATCCATAAGATGAACTAAGAACATAGAATTTTACAGGAAAGAGTCGACCACTCAATCCAACTTCCCTATGCCGATATTTGTGCTCTACATGAGCTTCTAACCACCTTACTTCACCTCACCCTACCAGCATAGCTTTCTCTTCCTTTCTCATGTATTTCCGAGCTTCTCTTTAGATGCATCTGTGTTATTTGTGTCAACCACTCCATGTGGTTGAGAGTAAATGGGAGCATGAATTTAAACAATGTGCATAACCCTTCAGGCTCCTTAGTATGCACTCATGTTGTCACAGTAATCAAGGAACTGGGCCACTTCTGCTTAATAGGAGTTGTGTTCTCATAAGAATGAGACACCTCCATCCCTGGGCTGCTGTTTTGGCCCTAAGTCGTATCACACTAACAGAACATATTATCATCCATTTCTGGCCACTTGCCAGCGTACGCACCTGGATCTTTTTGATTCCTGTTGAAAGACTATTTCTTTCTTTCCTGATACGTGTTTTGCACCTCTGCAACCGATGTGCTTCTACACCCTCAACCAGTGCGCACATTCTAAAAACATCTGCGAAAGTAGCCTTTTCATCTTTAGAAAGGTCTTCAGGTATAGTCATGTCTTCCATCAGGTTATGATACAACCCTTGATGCATTATTGTATTGAACCTCCACATCTCCATAAGTACCCATAACTAGGGGCTTTGACCAGCAATAAGAACCTTTTCTATCTTCAATCTGGTCTCTTATGCATCCCCAATTTTCATCACTCTACCATTGGTGGCTGTGTCTTCAGCTGCCTAGGCCCTAAAACATGTAATTCCCTCCCTAAACTGCCCCTCCTCTCTACCTCTGCTCTCCTGTTATGGTGTTACTTAAAACCTACCTGTTTTTCCATGCTTTTGATCATCTGTCCTTGTATCTCCTTGCATAGCTTGCAATGTTTATTCTAAGCTATAAAACCACACAACAACCCAGAAGTCTTGCACAAGCCAAGCATAAGTTGACCTCTTTAATTTACTGTTTGTGCATGTCCTCACAAAAGAATTTAAAGGATCCGTGCACTTAAATGAATAGGCCACGCAAAACAAAATAATTAGAAGGAACATTGGTGGTTTGGTGTGAAATTTTGACACCCCTGTCTCTGTAATGTCTTACTACTTTAAAGGCATATTATTGCAAGTTGTTAATTTTATCTTCAGCCAACATTTGAGACACTAATGCTTATCATTGGAAAAGCTCCATAGTTCAGTAAGTCATCACTGTAAGTTGGTTGCATTCCTGAAAATCGTGACTTCAAGTGAAACAACTTTAATCGTGGGTTCCCATAGGAATCAATGTTAAAGCTGGAATTAGGTTCCTTCGGATATTTCTTGCCCGGAAAAACCAATGCACAAGTTGAAACGCTGTACTGTACATGTGCAGCACTGTGCATTCCTAACTAGGATAACTTGCAAAATAAAATAAATCACTGAATATAACAGAAATACTGTATAAATTCAAATTAGATGATGGTAAATCACCCAGACAAGCCCTGAGTAGCTCCTGTGTCTCAACAACAGCACTCCTGAAACTCGGCTCAACTTTTTGCTTGCCTTCCTTTCCTACTCTGTCCCTGTCTCTCTCTCTCTCTCTCTCCTTTCTCACTGTGTGTCTCTCTCTCTTGCCCTCGCTCTCTCTCTCGCTCTCTCTCTCTCTCGCCATCTCTCGCTCCCTCGCTCGCTCCTTTCCCATTTGTCTGCCTTTGTGTCTCTCCTATTCCACTCTGTCCCTCTCTCTCCTTTCCCAGCCTGTCTCTGTTTCTCTCCTTTCCCAGTCTGTCCCTCTCCTTTCTCAGTCTGTCTCTGTTTCTCTCTACAGAGCCTGGATCCCTTCCTGACCATTTGTAAGGGTTGAACCCCTGTCCCAGGGGGTGTCTTGGATGGAGCCGTGGGGGGTAGTGGTGGCAGCAGCAGCAGAAAGGAGCCAGAAACCTCGGTCCCCCTCCCTGCCCCAGGTTACTCAGTTCATCATCCGATCAGCGGCCAGCTGCTTCCTGTCCTTGCCTTGCGCTTTTGCTCTTGGGATCTCAGGCCTTGCACTCTCCCCGCAATATGGGCCTCTGGTGACTGCGGCAGCAGCTGCAGCATTAGAACATGGTGGCTGTGGCTGGCTCAGAGTTCAGTGCAGGGGTGGTGGGGCCAGAGTGTAGATGATGTAAAACCGAAAATGGTGATGTAACTCAAAGAAAGGGCCGAAAAGAATAAACATTAAAACGAAACGATTTTAAGTAGGGCAATTTAAAGTGAAGACTTGGTGTATATGTAGCACCAAATCCAAGCTTGAATGGAGTTTCCTGAATCTAACACTAGGGTTCTGGTTATGGTAATAAATGTCATGGCATAGACTGAGAGACATAATTCTTCCAGGCAATATTGGAAATATGGTTTCAACTATGATGTCAATCAGATTCTCAGTTGCGGTTGTTATTACATAATAAGTATTGCTGTCACATCCTGTCGCCAGCTGAGAGTTACCTTGCATGTTCCCCACTTCCTTTGTCCCACCATTAGTGATCGTGTTTTCAGTTGCCTAGGGCCTAAACTCTGGATTTGCCTTCACAAACCTCTCCACCTCCCTCCCCTACTTTAAGATGTTCCTGAAAATCTACTTTGGCCAACCTTTCTATCATAATATCAGTTTATGTGGCTTGATGTCACGTGTTGTTTGATAATATTCCAATAGAAAAGCCCTGGAATGTTTTAATGTATCAAAGCTGCCATATGAATGCAAGTTGTTGTTAGTTATTTAAGGAACATTTTGAGAGGACTGAGAGTAAGTTCTCTGCTGTCTCTGCTACTGGTCTACTTGAGCTCGGAAGAAAAGAGAGGGAAATTAGTTTATTCAGACCTGCTCTTGTATCCCATTATATCCTGAAATTATACTAAGGGATTGATATCTTGCTTTTATTCACAGAGTTATTACTACTGTGCCATAGTAGAGGATGTCATCTTGCGATTTGCTTGGACTGTGCAGATTTCCATCACCTCAATGAGCACATTTGCTTCAGCAGGAGACATTATTTCCACCGTGCTGGCCCCGCTGGAGGTCTTCCGGTAACTTAATTTAAAACCATATAGTGAATAAATTGATGTTTAGTTAGGTTTGGGGGTGATGTGGACAATTAGCAGTAACATTAACTGAACTCAGTGTGGAACATACCCTAGTATGCTTGGATCAAGCCAGCCAAGAAGGGTATCGGATGAAGGATGTTTTATGAGGGTGCAAAAAGCTATTCTATAATTTTGCTTCTGGAGCAGAGATTTAAAAAACCCTAAGAAGTCCACGAGATCCTGGAATTGAATGTCAGAGATGAGGATGGAGAGTATAAGCAGGAAGATTAGACTAGGTATCTTGAGGTGGAGCAGAGTTTGGGGCTGTTCTTGTTTTCCAGGACGATCCTACAGTAGTTGGTGAGGTGGGGGAGGGGGTGGGGGTAATTTGGCAGCACAGTAAGGATCCTGTCTGAGGCAGTGAATTTCTTGAGTATGTTTATGATAATTTTCTACAGCACTATATCCTAGAGCCAACAAGAGGCCATACAAAATTTAGTGATGAATAATGAGCCAGATTTATTTAATAGCCTAACTGTGCATGAAGGTTTATCAAACAGCGAACACAATGTGATCAAGTTCAATATAACATTTAGCGAGATGAAACACGAAGCAGCTACTAAGATTCTAGACTTGGATAATGCTGACTTCAATGGAGTGAGACAGAGAGTGTCCACAATAAACTGGGAAAATCTGTTAATGGTTAAAATGACAGAAGATCAATGGGGGGTGTTTAAAAAAAGAATTTAATATGATGCAGAACCAGTTTGTACCCTAGAGCAAGAGCTCTACTTGTAAAAAAAAGTAGCCATTGACAACTGAAGAGCTAAGAGACAAAATAAAACTAAAAGATAAAGCATACACAAATTCAAAAAATAGCAGATCCTGCCAACTGGGGGAGATGCAAAGGGTAACAGAAGATGACAAAGCAGATAGTAAGAGCTACAAAAAGGGAGCATGTAGAAAAACTTGCAAACATTATCAAAATCAGCACAATTTTTATTTTTATGTTATGAAAAAGAGTGGCCAGGAGCAATGTGGGCCCTTATACTGATAATGGTGATTTGAATGTGGTGGGAAGAAAAATGATGAGGAAGTGATAGGAAATAGCAACACTGGCAGTGGAGATCCTGGAAGTGACCATGTACGATGCTGATGTTGAGGGTGGTGGCCATACATGTGAGTTTGAAGTTTTTGTGGAGGACAACATTGTGCAGAGGAGGATGGAGAAACCGGAAGAGGCGAGGCAGGGTTGGGTTCCAGTGGTGGGTGAGGAACACTTTAATCTCTCAACATATCTCTAAAATACTTGTTAATGTGAAAATAAGTAACTTTCTGCTTGGTCTCCCAAGAATTTGTGCCTACACTTATAATTAGCGAAAAGGGCTTGGAGATTAAACTGGGAGCAAACAGCCCAGGTTGAAAGGCAGCGAGTGTCTGTTAAAATTCAGGAATACACTAAGTGTTTGTACACTTAGGTTGGCAGAATGTAATTTTACAAGAGCAACCAGCACAATGTTGAACTGTTTGTGAAAGGGTTGGTTATACCAGAAGCTGAAACATTTATTGTGTGCTGACTTGTCACACTGGGTGGAGTGAGGGAGCTTAGGGCCAGTTTTTAAGGGTTTTAGGTTTTGCAGCTGACTTCAGGTAAGACTGGGCTCAAAGATTTGAACAAAAACATAAGTTACTTTGTAGCACCTTGCGTTTTACGGTTGCCATCACTACACTACTGCTCACTAACGTCGAGTTGTGTTTCCCTGCAGCCGGTTTGTGTGGAATTTCTTCCGTTTGGAAAATGAACACCTGAATAACTGTGGTGAATTCCGTGCTGTACGTGATATCTCGGTGGCACCCCTCAATGCCGATGACCAGACTGTCCTGGAGCAGATGATGGACCTCGAGGATGGGGTGCGGAACCGCCAAAAAAACAGAGTGTGGAAACGCACTTACAGCATCTCTCTGCGTAAAACACTGTACGTACTGATTTCAAGAAGCTCGCTCCCAAACTGCAGGGCAGTCGCAGCACCAGGGAAACTCAAAAGATAAAGAAGCAACACTTCTATAGAACACAGTAAACAACGAATGAACTTCCATTTATATTGCTCCTTTCACAATCTCAGCATGTGTTTTCCAACCAATTAAAGCAGGGTCACTGTTGTAATGTAGGAGACGCAGCAACCAGTTTACACACAGCAATGACTTAATGACCAGAAAACCTTTTTTGGTGCTGTTGAGGGATAAACATTGGTCAGGACTCCAGAGAGAACTGAAGTCACAGTATTCTTATGATTGAATTTTAGATTTAATCTTCACCGCCCAAAAGGTACTGTCTCTGGCTGCAGTACAATACCACGGATACTGTCATGCTCTGGTACTCCATTCACGTGTAGCTTACCTGCCAGATAGCCTGCACCATAAATTTTTTTAAGATTGTAGTGTTTGAGTGGTAGGGGAAAGTGGGAAAAAAAAGTGGTAGGAAAGCAGCAATCGGGCAAGATGGTGCATGATTGAAGGAGACGATCATCCGATCCCATTTGATAGGGGCTATCAGTGTAATGATGGAAAGGTGACAGCCCTGGAGATTGAATCCTTGTCTTCTCCATACCTCTCCTATCTGACCCCATACTCCACAAATCACACACATACACAACACCGTCTCCCATATCTTCAACCTCGAAGTCCTGTACTCCCATCATCCCTGTCCTTTCCAAGTCCCATTGCTTCCCAGGTCCAGCAAATGAACTTCACTCCTTTAATTTGAGACTCCCACAGCATCCTCCAGCTATTCTTATCAATCCACATTCCAACTACGGTTACTCTTTTTTACCTGCTCCACAATCGTTGTCACTCTTCTAGTCACTATGTTCCTATCTGTGGAGCTCCCTGTTGCAGTCCTCCACTTTGCTCTCTCCTAAATACTCCCTTCAAAGCTCAAGGACTTCTTTGTCACTAAGATTGAGACCATCTGATCAGCTGCCCTTGCCCCTTCCTTCCATTCCCTTAGCCCACGAAGCCAAACTTTCTCTCCTAAGGATCTGCTCCTCCCCTAGCCCTGAACCTTGCATCCTTCTCTAATTTCTCTCCTATCTCTGCTCATATCCTTTCCAAGCTCACCTCCTGCTCCCTCAATCCTATTCCCTATCTGCGCTCCTCTGGTCTCTTGAGCATGCTCCATTTTAATTGTTCCACCATTGGTGGCCATGCCTTTAGCTGCAAAGGCTGTAGGCAATGGAATTCCTTTCCTACACCTCTCCACCTCTCTTTTCCTCCTTAAACCCTACCTCCTTGACCAAGCTTTTGGTCATTTGACCCCGTATCTCTTCTTGCGCCTTGCATCAAATTGCCCTTGTGATGCACCTTGGCATGTATATTTTATCCATTTAAAGGATTATATAAATTTAAGTTACTGTTCTCTCTGATTGCACCTTTCCTCCCCTTAAGTGCATTGAGACATGAAATACGCTATTTAAATTTCAAAACATCGCATTTCATAAGTACATATTGGCTGTGAAGTGCTTTGGATGAATTGTGAAAGACACGATATAAATGTGAGTTCTTTCTTTAGTCATTTGCTATACTGAGAGAGCATACTGACACCATATGATAGGAATCTGCACTGCAGCAGTAGTTCTTCTACTGATCTTTTTGTCCAGCATTTTTACATGATTTATTCAGAGGTATCTTACCGAACAGGCTTGATGTGCTCATTTTTGGGCTGAGAAACTTCTTGAAGTTCTCTTTTTATTTATTGTTTTAAAAAAACAAAATTGTATGTTGAAAGTACTAGTTTAATACTTTTCTGGGAAGTGTAATCCTGAATATGGAATGCATGGATTCTAGTGTGTGCATAGGACTGGCAATAAGAAATCTAAAGTTCACAGCACTCCAAGGTTAGGGAAGGGAAAATAGATAGAATTCCCACTGTTGATTGCTATTCAATGATTCCTCCTACCAAGCGTGAGGATTTGCGAACAACATGAGAGATCATGATTAGTGATGCCGTTGCATTGAAATATCCTGCCAATTGTCGAAGTTTGCCCTCTTGACTTTGACCTACTATGTTTCCTGTCAGTTTATGTGCTTCTGCTAGGATTGCCACTATCTGGGCTCACTTTGGGTGAGCAAGGAGCTGGCATCCTCAGAAAGGCAATGGCAATGAAAAGAGAAAGCAGGTCCCTTAATGAAACCATTTGTTTTGATTACTGTTATCTTTGTGAATGAGAACCCTTCAGGCACAGAAATGCTCCTTACCAAATGGGCTCCTTATCTAATATGTGGAACTGTAAATTGTGATATCTCTGCAAGACTTAAGGCTGAAATAAGAACCTGAAACACTGTTGGTCCACAGGCAGTTTTAACATACTGCTGGATGTATATTTACTGTCTCAACTCAGAAGAAGAGAATTTCCCATTGTGCCCAGTTCAAATTGACTGATCTGAAAACCAAAACAACCTAGTAATCAAATCACTTTCCTCGTCCCCTTAAAACCCTGTAGTCTGAAATTGCCCTGCTCATATGCGCTCGGCTGGAGTATCTTGTATTCTCCAAAATATCCCATCAGTACCTCTCGCATGTTGTACTTGCCCATTTGGAACAACAGTAGACTATTTAGCCCCTAGAGCCAGTTCCATCATCTGAGTCGCCCGGGGGTGTCAAACTCTATATGCATGGCAGACCTGATTTGATATTCCAGCACTCAGCTTGGGTCACATTCAGTAAGAGCTATTGGATACCTACAAGAGATAGAAATAGGTATGCAATCCATCTTTGGGGGAAGAACATGTGTGGAGAAGGAAGAGTGCTCTTCCCAGCTGCACCAACCTGCTGCCAACCCATACTCCACCCTCCTGTGTCTCATTCCTCCATTTATTGGCGCTTATGATACTCCCTGAACTCAGTGAGAATCTTTGGCCGCCTTCCCCTTGTTCCTCATACTTTCACCTACCGGTAGAAACAACCTTTCACTGTTGTAAGATCCACAGGTTTCACTGGTGTGTAGTTGTACAAAGCTGTTAGAAGCAACACCCAGGCGGGCATAAGAAATAGAAGTAGACCATTCAGCTCTTCGAGCCTGCTCTGCCATTCAACAGCTGATCTTCTATCTCAACTCCCACTCCCCGTGCTATCCCCATATCTCTTAATTCTCTTAGTATACAAAAACCTATCGATCGCTGTCTTGTACATACACAACGACTGAGCATCTGCAGCTCCCTGGGGTAGAGAATTCCAATGATCCACAATCCTCATCTCAGTCTTAAATGGCTGACCCTTAGTTTGAGACAGTGACCCCCTATTTCTGTACTTCTAGCCAGGAGAAACATCCTCCCAGTGGCTACACTGTCAAGCTCTAAGAATTTTACATGTTTCAATGAGATCACCTCACATCTTCTAAACTCCAGAGCATTTAGGCTAATTTCACAACACCTTAAGTACAGCATGCTGCAGGATGCAACTGTATTCCAAGCCATATGTTTGACACCCCTGTGTTAGGTCATGGCTGATCTGTACTTCATCCCCATTTACCTACTTTTGCTCCATAATCCTTAATTCCCTAACTTAACAGAAATCTGTTTATTTCAGTCTTCTAAATTTTAATTGACTCCCAGCATCCACAGTCATACTGGGGGACAGAGTTCTAGATTTTCACTGCTTTGTGTGATAAAGTACTTCCTGCTTTCAATCCTGATAGCCTGACACAAATTCTAAGCCTGTGCCCTTCCCCATCAGAAAAAATAGATTCTCTGCATCTACTTTTAACATTTTAAGCACCTCGACTGCCTAGCCTGGTGTGTTTACCTTCACAAATGAGTAAATTTTCTATGGGCAAAGGCACAGAAGGGCAGCTGAGTTCATTTAACCCATGGCAAAAGTCAAGCCAATGCTGTAAAAGCTGCAGACAAAGCACTGGGGTTCATGACTAGAGAAATAGAAATCAAAAGCTGAGGTGTTATGTTAAACTAATATATAGAACTTTACTTAGACACATTTGGGAATACTGTGCACAGATATGGTCTTCCCTAATATGAAAAAGGATACAGAGACATTGGAGAGGATGCAAAAAAGATTTGTAAGAATGATACGAGAACTGGAAATAAATAACCATCAGGAAAGACTCAACAGGGAGGGTCTTTTTTTTCTTTAGGAAGTGACCTGATAGAGGTCATAACATTATGAAGGGTTTTGACAGGGTAGATATAAGAAGATGTTTTCACTTGTGAGGAAGTTCAAAATTAAGGGTGATTAAATGTAAGATGGTCACTAATAAATCCAGTAAAGAATTCAGGATAAACTTACTTACCCAGAGAGTGGTTAGAATGTAGAACTCACTACCACATGGAGTAGTTGAATCAAATGGAATGCATTTAAAGGGAAGTTAGCTAAGTATATGAGGGATAGAAGGATATACCGACAGGGTGAGATGAAAAGCGGAGACTCATGTGAAGCATAAACTCTGGCATAGACCAGGTGGGCTGAACGGCCTGTTTCTATGCTGTAAATTTTCTGTAATTCTGTGAGAATGCAGAACGTTCAGGAGAGCAGGGTGCGGGTAGGCAGGTGATTTGATTTTAAACTGTGAATCCTGGCTGTTAATTCTTACATTGACCTGTTTCTCACCCCCAGAGTGAGGCCCCGGGACGCAGCCGTGTTAATCGAAGACACAGATGATGAAGTGTACACATGAAAATCAGCACCAAGCAGTCACTGTCCTTCACACGTTCCAGTTCTACCAGGCACTGAACACAATCTGCCACCATGTGTGGCAACAGACTCGATTCCATTTTTTCCCCTTTGTTTTAATATATTGATTTAAACCGATTTATAAAAAAAAAAGCGTTGTAAAGAACAATTTTACAACCGACAACAAAACATATCCACAAGGATCGAATCAAACAGAACAAACTCTGTGCTGGAAGATACCAGTTTTCTTTTCGTTTTGTCTTGTTTTTTTTCTTCTCTCTCAGGCTCAGTATAGCTAGGGCTGGTTTAAGCTGGTTTAAACTGGTTTCTTCAAGTCTTTCTGACCAGCTCATGGCCCTGGTTGCACTTGCAGGGAAAGTGCACTTAATTGTACTTCCTACGTGAAGTTATGGTGTTTTAAAAAAATCATTTTGATATGCATTTGTTCTGTTCCAATCGTAAATGTTCATATTATTTATGAAAGAAACTTGTGTCCTGTATGTTGAAGCAGATGTTAGTGTCAATGTTTGTTGAACTTTATTTTTTGTGTTTCGGTCTTGCAAGAAAGCAAAGAGTCTTTATGAAGAGCACTTCAAAGCTTTCTAGGTGGATGTTCCTGCAGAGCTGTCAAACACAGAAGTCCTGCATCCAACACAGACCGACCAGGCTATATTCCACTGGCACAAGTTACCTATGACAGGCTGGTTTAACAAAAAAAACTTTACAAGTGCCACAAAATATGTTTGTATTCTTTATAAATCATATCTACAGCCTGTGGTATCAAGGACTGTTACAAAGAAATGACTTTTAGTTTCAAATTCTTCTATCAGTGAAACTTTACAATTTACACATCCCAGAAACTATATAGAAATTTCATAGGAAATTCCACATGAATAATCTGTTAATTTTTTTTGACCAAAGTTTGAATGTCAAATAATGGATTCCCTCAGCACATCAATTTAATCCACCATTTAATCCGTCAAACTTGCCTTTCATTTCCTTGCATCACTCCTAGATCCTGTTGCTGTCTTGCTACATGCCCAGCCTGTCATAGCGGGTGGAATATTGATTGGTGAGGTAGGAATTTTCCCGGGAACGGTGCGTTCAGGGAGCAATCAGTGCCATCGTTCCAAGAGCTGCCCTTCCTCCCCATTCTCCGGAGGTAGTGCCACACTGAGTTTCTCCAGTAATTTAGGCTCATGGCAGTGTAAGTGACACTTAGACCCACGGGCGGATGTTTCAGTGGAGCCACCTTAAGATCCAGTTCATTCAGCCAACAGCAAGATCAGTGGAAGGATTTTAATGCAGTGGGTTGTTTCAAAGGGACATTCACCTGTTATCTGTGCCAGTGGTCGGCTGCACACTTCAGGGTTTAGAATTCACTGTTAATGTATGTCACTGTGAAAGTTAGTAATAGTGAAGTTGGGAATTGCTCATCGATCGCTCTTGTCATGTTCTGAATTCATTCCATCTACCTGATCTTAACAGGGATTTTTGTTTTTTAATGTAGTTGATTTAGCTGGATTGGGACATTCAGAAAGTACCTTCTAATAATGACTGTCTTCTGACATAGTCTTAAGAGGGCTCCATTGTAACAAAGAACTCGTGATCCTGGGCATACAAAAAGGAGATCAAGGTAAGTGCAGGCCTGGGCAAGGACATTAAGTCTCACTCTGTGTTGGAGAACTTTATGTCTCGTGGCTGAGCCTGGTTAAACAGTGGTTTACAATTTCCTGCAGATGTCAAATGGATGGGTGAAGACTTCAGTGTAAAGGAGCTCTGAGTTTGGCTCGCTTGGATGCAGGACTACCTTCACAATAGAGTATAACTTAGCACAATCACTTAGAACTGGAAGTTGAAGCAAATGCGTGAGCATTGGATATGATCAAAGTTTTTGGTGAATGAATCATTCATAGACAAGATAATGGCTTAAAAAAATACTTTACAAATCTCTCTCACTGGCACAAATTCACAATATTAACTCCTATTTTGTTTTGCAGCAGTAGCTTGTTTTATACAGAATTTCACATTCCTGTTGCTTTCTGTTAATAAAATGTACGGAAAATGGATGTGATTCAGTCATATTGTAATGCCTACAGAGGAAGGGGAAAAAGGGGACACAAGGTAGCTAGGCCAAATGTGAACTTCTCTGTGAGTGTGGTAGCTCAGGAAACCTGATTCGGGCAGTTCCACAGTACAAGCATTGGTAGCCTCCTTTTATATTATGGGACCACTTCCAGTGAAAGCACTTCCATAATGGAATGAGTTCCTGTTATTGTTGAATCTGACCTGTTTATATTGTGGGGCAGACTTAATAACAGGGGGGCAACTGCCCAAACAAAGCAGGTCATGTTGGTGATTCTAGCCTCGCCTGAATGTTGGACAAAGCTTCATATTGCTCAGCAACAGGGCAAGTGAGGGCTGAAAAGTTGTAGACAGTGTAAGTTCCTGTAAGTGATGAGAAGGGGCAGAGATAGAAGGGAACCCATGTTACTTTGAGAAAGCTAGCCAAGGAAATATGGATGGGTGCTTGCATTGTTTATGATGCCTTGTTAGGCAAATGCAGTGTGTATTGTAACCAACATCAGAGTTGAGGTTTGATGGAGCAATACAAGAGTTAATTCAGAATTAATGCAGTGTGCACTATTTGATCTTGTAGTTGGGCTCAATCCAATGTCTAATTATGAATGAGACTCAACTCAAACCTAAATGTAAAAACAAAAAGTGAACATCAAGTCCAGGTGGCCAAATATCTTTTGGGGAACCATTTTATATTTTTTCTTTGATAATTTTAATCTGGGAGTCAATTTGCTAAATTGAGAAGTGGCACAAAATAATTAGCTTTCACTAAAATTTCTGAACATACATTGTTTTATTCTGTTCTGAATTGGGGCTAGAGTTTGCTGATTTTCTGACAGTTCATTCTACGTGGTATACCCTTCCCCTCTCCCTCTACCCCACAGGTACAAATAAAAGCCAGTCAACCTTTGCAGATGCTAGCTGAAAAACCTAGCTCTGTGGGTAGCATAACTGTATTGGTGCAGGTAATAATGGAGAGCATAGAAATACTGTTGATGTTTGAGCAGGTACTCAAACACGTGCCTCGTCCCTTTACTTACTTGGTTAGTTCCTCACAGAGGCAGGATAACCCTGGATTGAGGGACTTGGGGCACTCTATTCCCTGCTCTGCACAGCACCCAGAACCTAAACTCATCTCTTTGCTTGTAGGAAGATTTCATTGTTGGAAGCTTTGAACAAGGAGACCAAGCGTAGCATCAGTCCTTCTTTTGTTGTTAATGTACGAAGGCATGGAACTCTTCAGGGATGGCAGTATTTATATTTTATACAGTTGAAGGGGATGGTGCCACAGGGTTGCTTGAAGTCACCATGCTCAGTGTACATCATTTTGTTGTGTATAAGAGAACTGGAGAACCCAAGATGGTTCATTAAACTTTAATAAAGTGAGAATCAAATCCATGAACATTGGCAATTCCCATTCTTGGACAGTGCAAATAGAGATAATCCTCTAGAACTGGACAATTCTAAAACATACATCCCCTCTGTAACCAGTGACTGGCCCATTGTAAATCACACAGCCCTCTATAACCAGTGACTGGTGCATTGTAAAACACACAGCCCTCTATAACCAATGATTGGCCTATTGTAAAACACACAGCCCTCTAAAGCCAATGACTGGCCCATTGTAAAACACATAGCCCTCTATAACCATAGACTGGCCCATTGTCATACAGAGGTCTACAGCACAGAAAAAGGCCCTTCGGCCCATCAAGTCTGCGCTGGTCAAACAAGTACCTAACTATTCTAATCCCATTTTCCAGCACTAGGCCCATAGCCGTGTATGCCATGGCATCGCAAGTGCACGTCCAAATACTTCTTAAATGTTATGAGGGTTTCTGCCTCTACCACCCTTTCAGGCAATGAGTTCCAGATTCCCACCACCCTCTGGGTGGAAAAATTCTTCCTCACATCCCCTCTAAACCTCCTGCCCCTTATCTCAACATTGTGAAAAACACAACCCTCTATAACCAATGACCTGTTCCATTGTAAAGCAGTCACAGCTTTCTGTTTGTGTATTGTTTGATTGGCTCACTGGTGTTGACTATTCTTTTGGTAGCTGTGCTCTATTTCATGGTGGTGAAATGTGTCATTAATAATTAGCGGCCCCTTTACAAGCAGCTAACCAATGTTGGTTTTGAGAGCCTCCTCTTGGTCAGAAGATTGCTCCTGTGAGTCCATGGATTGCCTCTCACCAACTGACATCCCACAGTCAATATATCATATTCCTGATCAACCAAGAGAATGGTCACTATCAATTAAGCCACTTGCTGGAAAAGTCTACTCTAGGGAAAGGGAGAAATATGTGAAGTGTCATTGTGTTTGACAGTTGTAAGAACTAAGAACAATTCTAAAGCTGTGAAATTACTTGGAGGTTTTTGACTCTGTTGACTGCCAAACCTCCTTGATTTTCTACTGCAATATGGCAAGTTTAGAGCACAGGCAGAGGGAGCCTCAAGGCTGTGATATCATCACTAGAAGGTAGGTGTCTCCAATTTAAAGTTGTCTCATTTTTTGAAAAAAATCACCATTCTTTTCTCCCTCTTTGGTTTGACACCCATTGGTTCCTCAGTTGGGCCAGGCTTAACCAACACCACATACTCCACACACCAGTCCCACCCCCCCTGAAAAAAATTCATCAGCCAGTCCTGGAGTGTGATTAGCAACAGAAGCAAGAGATGCCTGGCTTGACTTGACCTCTGAATCCCTATGAGAAGTGCAATATCAGTACCAATCATCACACTTCCCTGCTGAAGGACCTGAGAACACAGGAACTCACTGTGACTGAAACTAAGAGTGCAAACAGTGTACTAGTCCAACAATCTTGGCCTGCTGCAGGAAAGGAATTCTTCCTTTCTCTGTTGGCATCAGAGTAGCAGAGAAGCACAGGCATCAACTGTCTGCAATTGAGATCATTCCAAAGCACCCAACAGTGTCAAATGACCTTGGGAAGATAGAAATTTAAAGCCAAAACCCTAATGAGCACACAGTGCAAAGATGTAACCTGTCCAATACAGTTAATTTAACAGGGATCCTCACAGTCATTGTTTTCAGTTGGTAAAGTGCCAATCTGTCTAATAACCTAATCCAAAAGGTAACTCTCCTTTTAAAAAAAGTAATGATTGGTTGAGCTATTGGTTATCTAATACCAAATAAATGAAAGTGGATGTTATTGTGAAAGCAAGGTCTGAGTTAGGGTTTTTGGGGACGTGCATTCCCACTCTTAGCCCCAAAGATACACCTTTGTTAATCTTTTATAGGACATCCATAATGAGCATTTTCAAGCTAATACTATTTGGTCCATGAAAGATTAAGCTCACCTATATGGCAACCTCCTGAGCAGTCAGCTTGTCCTAATTCACCTACACAGTAATTAATACATCCTCAATACCAGTTATGGGAAAAAAAACTAACGCAGTTATAACCAATTTGAAAACCCAAATGGCAGAAAACTCGGAGACAAAGCTCAGCTTTATAACTTGCGCAGTCGTGCTGATCACTCCCAATTGGTGCTGCTCCATTCTGTGATTCGTTTGCCCAGTTCTTAGTAGGCTTGTTTTCAGAAAGTCTGCCAGGAAGGCCCCTACTCCTTCCCCACAAATGCCCCTTCACCTTAGTAGCAAGCACCACATTCTCAGACTGAAGGGATGTGCCCTGCATTTCAAACACTGATGCTGCCAAGCCAGCTTCTGGGAGGTGTGCAATCTGGGTACTGACCCATTGTCCATCCAGAGAAGATATTGGGCTCAATACAACATCACTTCCGCTCTTGTTCCCCAGCCCTGGATTGTGGAGTGAAGAGCAGAAACATGAATTTTACTGGGATCTGCAAAGTAGCATTAGAATCTAGCTGCCTTGTGCAGAGGCCCCAGGCTACTGGATCTTTTTAACCTTAAGGGCACTCACTCACTGATAGCTGGACCATTTATGTTGCATTAAATCATTGTCTCAGGAGTTGAGCCAGTTCTCAAAAACTGCACAAAAAAGTTACAGATAAAACAGCGAGTCTCATCTGTAAATATTCTGAAGCTGGCTCTAGTTCCAACAGTAGCCTTGGGTTTTCATGCTGCTATATTGTGCCGCACAGATGACTAAAGACGAGCCTCGCAAAGAGCATGGTCAGTGATTTTTCCAATAGTGACCCATATATTCACCTCTAGTGACATTGCTGCTCTCTATTGGCAGTTATTGGGATGCCTGACTTTCGCCTTTATTCTTTGTCACCTATGCTCGAAACATTGCTTTCGCTTCACCAGATGCAAATGTCCTAAAGAAAATCTGCTTTTTCTGTGTCTTGTCTCTGTTGACGAAAAAATTGTGGAACTTTGGTTGTCGAGTTAGGATAATTTTTGGTTGTAGCTGTCGCTAGCACTAGAGTCATATGTTCCTAGACTGCACCAATGTAGCAGTATCTCATAATTATTATTCTCCCTTCAAATCTGTTGCCTTTATCTTTAAGAATTTCCCATCAACAACGAAACATTCATCCAAATTCATCAAAGTTACATGCAGCTATACTGTGATGGGACAACTGTAGCTACCAGCAGCACTGTAACCTGAGGGGACAGCTGATGCCCCTGTGTTTTTTTTCTCTCTCTAATTTATATTTATTTAAAAAGTAATACTTAGAATCCTTGAGCACAAAATGAACAGAAGAATAAGAGAGCTGTGTAATCATTTCACATCTGGGCTCTAAATATACACCTGTATGTTAATAAAGAAAAAAGGTGGGCACACTGAGAAATAAGAGGACACCTCAACCAGATTACTACTGATTACAAGTCCACAGCACAGAGGCACCCACAGTCTAGTTTTAGACTGGTACAGAAGGTTTGGGAATTGGAAGGAGGGGTGGTGCCCTTTGGGGGTTGGAATTAACCCACCTCATTAGTTTGCGCCTCACCTACACCTCACCTACACTGCTGACACCAGTTTCAAAATTTGCAAGTGGGCCTAGTTGCATCCTCTATACAGCAACTTCATAAAAGAGAATTGGGAGGGAAGAAGGCACATCCTCACAGTGGACATATCAAAAATGGCTGCTGGTGTGTTTGCTTTACCTACTCTTTCTGAATCACTTCCTTTTCCTCATCCCACTATGTAATTACAGCTGTTATTTTCCTAAATGCTTGATCTTTGCCCTCCTGCCCATTCCCCCACCACCTCAAACAAAATTAAACCCTAGCCATCTTATATTGATGGCACTGTGTACATGCACGCATGCGCACACACAAACACACACGTGCCTTGGTCTAGTATTCAGGTTAATGCACAGATCAGTATTGGATATGGTTAAAACCCACACTGTAAAAAGACTCAGTTTGGGACGTTATTCTTGTAGCTTTCCTGTGAAGCAGTCTCTAGTACAGGCTTGTTTTAAGTTTTTAAATAAAGAATGATCCTGCAAAGTGTTTCTTTGAGTTGTAACTGGTGCTTCATAGATAGAAATATTTCCACTTTTTTTTGCTTATTTGTAATATTTTCTATTAGGTTGCAAGATTCCTCAGTGCATAGCCTGACATTGCTCTGGTTTAGTTCAGAAGCTTTGTGGAATATGTCTCTATAGGTCTGACTCATGGTTAATAGGAGCTATAAGTGCCACTGACAGCAAAGGTCAGCAAACCAAACCATGCTGTCATCACTTTGGTCATTTCATTTATGATATCCACATCTTAATGGAGACTTTAAAAAGTAATATAGTCATCCTTCTACCTTATAATTTAGTATCACACCCTTGAGCCACCATCTGAGCTGATTACTCATTGCTTACAATCCTAGGGGTCAAAATGAGTGGCCACAGTGTTTAATGAGCAAAATGCTACAAGGCTGACATCTTTGTGCTATTCTTAAAATGGAGGAGGGTGTCACATGACAAGTGAAAGTAGATAACGCTGAGTTTCAGTAATAAAATGTCAAGAAAAGATGATCATCAGTTGGGACATGGTGACCTAATTAGTAAATTTTCACTAAATCGGGTTAGATGGTGATCTTTCAGGAACTTATTGCTATATTAATACACAGACATTGATGATGTAAATATTTATCAATGCTCAGCAAAATGAGTCCTTTTCCTACATTATAGTACTGACTGCACTTCAAATCTGCTTCATTGGCTCTAAACCACTTTGGGATCTCCTGTGGATGTGAATGGCCCTGGATAAATACGTGACTTTCATTTTTTAATACCTACCATGGTTTTTTTGTGTGCAAGTTTCGAGCAGTTCTGCGTCACATATTTAGTAAAAGCCTCAAACCACTCTGCTCATATGCCCCTGTATACCAATATCTGATTGCCTTCTACTATGAGGTTGATGACTCTGGTGGTCAGAATTAGACACTCCAAGCACCCACTATTGCTCACCCCCCCACCCCCCACATGCACTAAAATATATCTACCTAAAAATACCTCACCTTATCCAACTACAGACTCATTTAGGGAGAGTTTGCCTGAATTTTGACGTAGGTTTTACCAAAGTGCATGGAACTCTACTCGGACAGCGGGCCCTTTTCTTCAGATGATTTAATGGTGGGGGGAGTTCCCACTGCACACTGCAGCTGGTGGGTTTACTCATCACAGCACCAGCTATCATACATCATGTAGAATATTCTCACCACATTAATTTCATTGTCTCCTTCCCTTCCTGGACCTTCTAACTCCTAACACGTTAATAATTCACATGGGATTAAATGGCACAGGGTGACTGTGATCATCTTGATGGAGGGTAGGAGGTGAAGCCAAGCATTTTAGGGATATGACCCTTTTTTAACGCACAGTCTCCATTTGCTGATCCGTAACTTTTCTAAAAAACCAGTAACCTTGCAGATACAAAGCTGAAATACTTTCAAATGTGTATGGTTGTAGCAGTGGGTAGAATCATTAAGCAAAGACACAAGTTCAATTAAAGGATAACTCCAAAAGCTGGGATGGTGGAGGATAGGGAGCCTGTTAATTCTATTAGTGTTCTTTATTATGTCATTTCAGATCTGGGTCAGTTTGCACCTTTTTCTCTGCACACAATTTCAAAAGTAGCTCTTCACTGTGGGTTGAAATATCAAGTATTCCTCTTGGCACTCACTGTCAGCCCCTGTGATCTAATCCCGGGTGTCCACCTCACACACAGTTACAAGCTTCCACAGAACAAAATTCAGAGCCCAGATGATGAATAGATTATTATAAAAAAACACACAGCAGTGCATTTCAGTGCTTTTTAACAAATATATATATACTTGTGTCCTTGGCTATTTCATCTGTTTTTTGAAGGACACTATTCCACATTTGACATGTACAGTAGCTTTTCCCTGCCAGCAGTACTGTTAATAGTATGATGCTTATGAGTCCTGTTAATTGAACAAAGTGAATATGGAATGTGATTCGTCCTATATTGGTGCTCTCTTTTCCTACTCCCCTCACTATTGCTGACTAGTTGCTTGCAATTCCATAATGTAAGAGCAAAGCTTGCCATGCGGTCTTTGTAGTCTGTGGCGTGCCCTGTTGATGATGCACATTGTGATAATTGATGTCTGTGGAAGATAGATGGTGAATAGATTTCTGTGGTTTAAGTGTTGATCTCGGAGAAGGATGCATTTTCTCCACCTTCCTTTAATAGAATAGTTTGTAAAAATGGTGATTGGTTTCTCTGCACTATATTCTGATGGTTTCTGGTGATCTTGAGTTGTATTTTTGTACACACCACAGTCCTGGCATTGTTGGTCTTATAAACCACTTTGTTTGATTTTTCTTTTAGTGGGGAACATTTGAAATGTACAACTCCTTCCTCTTTTTTTCCTTCCCTGCCTTTCTTTATGCAAATGTTATCTTGATGTGATTATACTATAAAATGTACCAAGTTTAAAAAGCACCTAACTTTGGTCTTGCTTTGGTACCAATGTCAAGCCCTAGTTGTAGCTGACTTGTAAACATGCCAACACCTACAGCAACAGTAATACCTCTTCAACCAATTCCCCATCACTGGCTGTCTGTTTCTGTGTTGGCTTTCCTTAGAAACAGTTTTCTGTTCTGCAGGGGAAAGCAGATCCAGGAAGGGTTACTGCTCCTCTTTGCTCCTTGCTCAAACATGCTTGTGTGTGAGGACAAGATTAGACTGGGCTCTGGTGCCCTGTAACCATTTCACTCATTGTCTAAACTAACAGTGTGAAGAATAGTGAATATTAACATCAATTGTTACCCTGTCTAAGATCAGCCTACGTAGCACAGACCGAGAATCAAGCACAGGAATCTGCTATTCTACATGACTTAGTTTTACACCAGATATTAACTTTTTCATTAGCCTGTTGAAGGGAAAATGTGACACTCTGCAATTAAGGGAACACGAGATCTTTATGAAAAATCAAACCCCAAAGATTAGAGTGCCGATAGACAACTTTCAACAGAATTTGAAGTACAGAGACAGGCGTTCAGCCCATTTATATATCGGTGCCAATGTTCTAAATGAGCCTCTGCCACCTTTCTTCATCTAAACCTATCAGCACATATTTCTGTTTCTTACTTTTTCTCATACTTAGCTAACTTTCCCCTTGAGTTAAAATGTTAAGTGTTCAAAGAGAATTATATAATGACAATGTTACAAACCCAAATTTATATCTGGAATGTATCCCTCTTATTTTCTGCAGTAGCTTTGTTGTGAAAAGCAGTGTGTTGAGTTCTTGTTCTGGACTCAGTTAAGCTGATCCAAGTAGGGCAAGGCAGCAGGGAGCGTACAATCGGCCTCAGTGTCCATGCCTTAGGGAGAGGAAAAGATCAGCCAAGGTTCCTGCTTCTGAACATTGGTTAACCTGAGATTCCTATTGGAGCTCCATGTGTGAGGATGGGGATCAGAAGCCCTTGTGGTCAAATGTGTGCTGGCACTTACTGTTTCAGCTCACCTTGGCCAAGGCAGCAGGGGATAGCTGACAACCTTAGAATTGTACACCAACAGCCAGAACAAGACAGGCGTACCAGACCAGACCAGACCAAACTCTCTGGTAACTGGGTCCCATATAGGCTATTCTGCATAGTCTTCATCCTGAAGAGAAACCTCATCAAAGAGGATCAAATTGTCCATGTGTTTTTTCACACTGTTAGTAAATAAAAGTTTAATGGCAAAATGTTTTCAAATCCTTCAACCTTCAAGTTTCAATGGATTCAAAATGGCTCTTCTGATTGGAGTGACCAAACAAAAATTGCAGAACATTTGATTTTCTCACCCCTCCCTTCAGTTCCTGTTCCTTCTCTGACTTAGTGGGGCAAGCCATCTAACCTTGGGCATGTACCACTGCAGTCCTTGGACCACTGACCAGCACATGAGGCTGCTTGTACACCTTGACTGCAGCATCGGGTTGCTGGAGTTGTAACGTAGGTTCCAGGGTGCTGCTGGAGTGAAGTGGGGTAAAAGTTTATGGAGGACGGAGTCTCACTCTACTTTGCTCCAGAGCCCACTTAAGGTCAGCCTCTCGAGTTTAAACCTTAACCTTTTAGCGATGTGACACAGCTTCTATGGTTGAACTATAAATGCAGCCTAAGAGTAGCCATGGCATGACTTGACCAGTGGAAAAGTGATTAAACGTTTCTTCTGTGCCAGCCTTTGACCCAGATCATTGACTGGTTTATCTGCCTAACCTGGAGTTGTATATTGCATGTGTTCCCTTTGGGAGCTTTTCCCATTGTCACGCGTGCATTTGTCTTGCCAGCACTTAATTAATCCCTGCCTTTCACCTTCCCTTGATTAATTTAAACAGACACAAGGTTTTTTTGTTTTTGCCAATTTTTTAATACAACCCACCAGAAAATCCACGAGGTCACAATGAAAAATAAATCTGTACTAGTGAAGTTTTCTGTCGTACAGCTGTAATCAGTGTTTGTTTGTACAAAGTATCAATGATCAGCGATCAGTATTACCTCTAATGTACAAAGATTGGTGTAAAATTTGTTCTTGTTAGTTTGTTTTTAGAGGATATATATATGGACTATCTAAACCACTCCCATTCCTCTCCAGGAAATGAAGCCGTTTCTCTTCACATCACCTGTATTTTCTTGTGAAACATTTTAATCCTTTAAAAATCAGGAGCGATTGTGTTTTTATTTGTAAATAATTAGCAAGCTAATGTAAGATGTCAGGATGAGATGCTTTTGGCTTGTTTCATTTTTAATATCAAATTTGGAAAGTGCCATTTGCCTTCACCCTACTAATCAAGTCCCAAATTGGGGAGATGGTCAACGTGTGAAATGTTGAATGTTCAATTCCTCAAAGTTAGAAGGTTATAAATGTTCTTCAAGAAATAGGGATGATCATGATTGGTTTTATATATCACAGCATTCTGACATTCCTAGTACTGTTTCTGATGGTCTTTGTTTAAAATAGATTTGTCCCTATGCCATCTATGTACTTATTTAGTTGCCCTCTAAGTGGTTAACATTACCCTGGGATGACTGCGTCCCTGATCCCAATTTTCTCTCAGCTCAGAGGTGTGCTTGTGACAATGGGGAGAGGGTTTAGTTTTGATCTCGATGTTAACACTTGTGAAATTTTATATTGTACCGTCTCTGCATCTTATTCTGCTGAACGGGATTTTTACTACCGCAAATTGTTACCCATTAGTTCTGAAATAAAATTTTACTCCTGCATTCAGAATTGGAATAATTTGCCTGGTGTCACACGTTAAGCCGACTTTGCCCACTGGTATTGCAACAGGGTCAGCGTCAACTGTTCACATTTAGATCTGCATCACGTGTGTGAAATGCCTTAAATCTCAACAAAAGTCAGTTTTTTTAAAAATGGTAACCAGTGTTGTGATGTTGGGTGGTTACGGCTTACCAGGTACAAAAACACAACCAAGAGGAGTCATGGTTTGAGGCTCGATCAGAAAACGTTGCAGGCGGGGCCAGCAAACAGAAGAGAAAACATAGGTTAACATTATCTTGCAGTGAGAAGGTCAGCAAAAGCACTTTATAGGACTGAATGAAACTGAAAAAGAGGATGGGAGACAGCCATCACACACATCTGCTCAGTGAGTTTCAAACAATAGCTTGTGAAGTTGGAGAGAGGTGAAAAGCCACTGGGTGATTTGGTGTATCTAATTCATACTTTAGATATTTCACTGAAACACCAAAACTGGACAAATGAAAATGAGGCCCCTAAGTAGGATGGGTTACAACATTTTGCAAGCAGTATTGAGCAATAATCTCTGATCCCCAGTGCATTCAGCTATTTCTTTTAAGTCGTCCCTGCTGTGCTCCCCCAGTTATTGCAAGTATATGGGAGTGAGTGGCTTCCTCTGAACTTTATTTTAGGACCTGCATTTGATCACAGAATAGTACAGGGCAGAGAAAGGACTTTCAGCTCAACATGCCTGTGCTGACTCTTTGAAAGAGCTATCCAATTAGTCCCACTGCCCCCCACCCGTCTTTCCCCGTTGCTCGGGGTTTTCGTTTTCCAGTACATATGAAAAACTTTATGTGGAGTGCTTTGAGAAGCTAGGTTTGTTCTCCTTTGAGAAGAGGATGTTAAGGGGTGATTGAATAGAGATGTTCAAAACTCAGGTTTTGAATGAGTAGATCCATCAGCAGGATGGTTGGTAAACAGGTGTCAGAGTTAAGGTAATTGACAAAGGAATGAGAGGGGAGATGAGAAGAATATTCTTTTACGCAGCAAGTTGTTGTGATCTGGAATGCACTGCCGAAAAGGGTGGGTGGAATCAGATTCAATAGTAACTTTCAAAAGAGAATTGGAAATGGGGAAAGAAAAATCTGAGGCTATGTGGAAAGACCAAGGGAGTGGAACTGACAGCATCGGTGGAGGGAAAGACAGAGTTAACGTTTCGAGTCCATATGACTCCCTTTCAGAACTGAACAGAGTTATGAAGAAGAGTCATACGGACTCAAAACGTTAACTCTGCCTTTCTTTCCACAGATGCTGTCAAACCTGCTTGAGTTTTTCCAGCAATTTTTGTTTTTGTTTCAGATTTCCAGCATCCGCAGTATTTTGCTTTTATCTTAAGGGAGTGGAACTAATTGGCTAGCTCTTTCACAGAGCTGACACAGGCAGGAGGGGCTGTAAGGTCTCCTTCTGTGCCATATGATTCTATGAATTCCTTTCTGAAAGTTGTTGAATCTGTTTCCACCATACTTTCAGACAGTGCATGACCAAGTTTAGGTTTTGCCCAGCTGAGCTTAGATTGTCCTAACTGATATCTGCTGACATGAGATTGCTCATGGGTACGAGCATCCCAGTTTTGCAAGAATAGTGAACGATTATTTGCCATGTTCCTGCAGCCAGTTGCGGTTCTAATGGCATCACTGAGATTCACCACAAAATTCAAGAAAGAAAGAGGCCAATTGATCCCTCAAGTCCACACAAGACTATGTTAATCTGTCCACTCACAGCCAATCTTGTCCCATTTATTTAACCCTTTCAGGGGCACAGGCAACCTTATTCATGTGCCACTGCCATCAAAGGTCACTAAGAATTTGGTTTAACATGCAACTGTGGGGGGGGAAAAAAAACTCCTGGGTGGTCCAAAAAAGTCATGAAACTACACAAGTCTGGTCCTTTCCTGATTGATTCCTGAGGAAGCCATGTTCAATGCATGAAAATTGTCAAACAGTCATTTGTACAGGTGCAAGCGTGGAAAATTGTTGTGACATTAAGAAATATTGTGGGTTTTTGTCATTCTTTAGCTACTTCTGTTCATTAGTTATAACAATATTAGAGATGGAGGTAAGAAAGCTATTCAGAATGGCTGCTGGAGCCAGGAAATAATAAGACAAAACCCATCAGGAATATGTGCACTCAGAAGTGGCATCCCTATCTGTGCCTCTTATTTTAAATGCTGCCATCATACCAAGAGTTGACTGCATTTATTACCCTGTTCCATTTTTGAGCTTGTTGGTCTTGGTTAATCAATTCTTGGACCTGACTGCAAGTGAGAGTTTCAAAAACAACCTGCTCACAGTGACCTTTTTTGTGGCTTGCCTCAAATGAAAGAAAACAGACAAGAAGAAACAAGTGCATGGAATATCTTTGTCCTCAGCCAATTTTGAAGTTGAGAGTATTGTTCCCTCTATCATTTTGAGTTTTGATTGTTGCAAAATAACCTAATCTCAGCTATGGATGTGTAGATGGCATGCATTTCATGTTTTGTCACTCCATCAAAAATTGCACTACAATTCTGCAATCCTACCAGTGAGCGCAGGCAAGGTTGGAGCCCAATTGGAAATAAAGTGCAGAGGGGGAAGGAGGTGGGGTACAATGCTATCTATTCTTTTTGTTTTCCTGCCATAGGAATTAGGAGCATGAGTGGGCTATTTGGCCCCTCAAGCCTGTCCCACCATTCAATAAGATCATGGCTGAGACGACTGTGGTCTTATACTGACTTTACTGCCTCCTCCCCTCTCCTGCCCACTGAACTGTTGACTCCCTTGTAGATCAAAAATCTGCCTAACTCAGCCATGAATATATTCAATGACCCATCCTCCACTGCTCTCTGGGGTACAGACACCTTATTTTTAAACTGTGCCCCCAGTTTTAGATTCCCCCATGAGAGAAAACATCCTCTCAGCATCCACCCTGTCAAACCCCCTCAGAACCTTGTATGTTTCAATACGGTCATTCTCATTCTTCTAAGCTCCAATGAGTTTAGGCCCAAACTGCTCAACCTTTCCTCATAAGATAATCCTTTCATCCAAGGGGTCAGCCTAGTGAATCCTTCTGAACTGTTTCCAATGCAAGTATATCCATCCTTAAGTAAGGAGACCAAAACTACGCAGTACACTTGGTGTGATCTCACCAATGCCCTGTACAGTTGTCGCAGGACTTTCCTACTTTTTTCCACCATCCCTTTTTGCAAAAAATGCCAACATTCCATTTGCCTTCCCAATTACTTGTTGTACCTGCATGCTAACTTTCTGTGATTCGTGTATGAGGATCTCGATCTGTCTGCATTGCAGCTTTCTACAATCTCTCTCCATTTAAATAATAGTCTGTTTTTCTATTCTTCCTGTCAAAGTCAAATTTTCCCACATTATAGTCCATCTTCCAAATTTTGCCCACTCACTTAACCTATCCATATCCCTTTGCAGACTCTTTGTGTCCTCCTCACAACTTGTTTTCCTACCTATCTTTGTGCCGTCAGTAAATTTGGCTATAACACACTTTGTTTCTTCATCCAACTCATTCATATAGATTGTAAATAATTGAGACCCCAATATTGATCTCTGTGGCACTCAATTCGTTACATTTTGCCAACATGAAAATTAACCATTTATCATGACTCTCAGTACTTGGTGAGCAGTGTTCTTTTGTCACCAAGCTAAGAAACTGTAACTTGCCCTGACTTTACTAAATTAGTAACTAGTTAATTAATCAAATAAATAAATCTGGGCACGCAGACATGGCAGGGCAGATGGTATGCCACCACTGGAGCATATGAAAGTTTGTCAGAAGTATTGCAATCCCAGACAACCATATCTGTAGAAAGTGCTTGAGAAACTTCATCTCAGAATTGCTGAGCTGGAGACTGAGCTGCAGACATTGCAGATCAGCAGGGAGGGGGAGAGTTACCGGAACACTGTTCTAGGAGGCAATCACACCCCTTAGGTTAAGTTGAACTTTAGAGTTGGTCAATGCTGAGGGACAGGAGGGTGTGACTGTGAATTAGGCAGATATGGGGATCCAGCATGTTGTGATGGAGGAGCCTCAACCCTTGACTTTGGCTTGCAATTATGAGATACTTTCTACCTGTGGATAAGAACTAGGACTGCAAGATGGATGGCGAACAGACCATAGCACCATAATACAGGACACCATTCAAGTGAGGGGTGTGAAAAGGAATGAGAGTGAGAGGGGACACTATAGTCAGGGGGATAGGCTGTTCCCTGCAGCCACATCCAGGAGTTCCGATTGTATTGCCTGCCCAATGCCATGGTTAAAGACATCTCACAGCTGTAGATGAACCTGGAGTGGGAGGGGGAGGATCCAGTTGTTGTGGTCCATGTTCCATGTAGAACTAATGTCATAGGTAGAATTAGGAATGATGTTCTGATGAGAGACTTTGAGACGTTAAAGTCTAAATTAAAACAGAATCTCAAAGATTGCTACCTGAGTAATGCACCAATTGGCATAGGGTCAAACAGATTAAATAATTAAGCACATGGCTCAAGGAGTACTGTGAGAAGAAGAGGTTTTGATTCATGGGACACCAGCACCTGTACTGTAGAAAAAGGAGGATGTTAGATTAGAATGGGCACAACTTATATTAGGCTAGGATCAGCATCATGGTGAATCATATAACTAGGGCCGTGGGTAGGGCTTTAAACTAAAAGTGTTGAGGTGGGAGCCACAGGTGAAGGGGCTCCTTTCACAGCACCTTCCCAACCTGCAAAGTCTAGCACCTAGAGCTAGGACAACAAGCACTTAAGAACACTGCCACCTCCAAGTCAACCCACATCTCACACCATCCTGACTTGGAAATATATCACCGTTCCTTCACTGCCGCTGGGTCAAATTCCTGGCACTCCTTCCCTAACAGCACTGTGAGTGTACCTACACCACATGGATTGCAGCAGTTCTAGAGGCAGATCACCATCACCTTCTCAAGGGCAATTATGGCTGGGCAATAAATGCTAGCCTTGTCAATGATGCCCTTCCTCAACTGAGGACGCCTTGGTTTAAAGGGCCTTTGACTGTGTCCATTCCATTTCATGCACATCTGCTCTCACCCCTCCCCCTCACTCTCAGAACCATGTCCTCACCACCCCCAGCAGCCTTTATATTCAATGGATTATCCTCCACCATTTCTGCCACCTCCAGCGTGATGCCATCACCAAACATGTCTTTTCCTCCCTTTTCAGGATTTCAAAGGGACTGTTCCCTCTGTGACACCCTGGTGCACTTCTCAATCACCCCCAACATCCTTCCCTTTCCCACAGCATCTTCCCATGCCCTTTTACCTCCTCGTCCCCAAATCACAGCAATAGAAGGAACAAATAGACAAGATTTCACTTTTTAAAACTTTTACTGTAACAATTAAATCAACATAAATTAAACATGCATTAACAGACAAATGGTATTTAAATAGAAGCAATAAAATTCACTTTAAATAGCAATACAAGAATAATTGTCATGCAATTCTCAGCAGCACTCCTTGCACACATGGCATCAGGTGCAGTCCCAAAGTTTTTCAAATTCTGCTTTATGTATGAAGGATCTCTCATTTTTCCCATTCAATTGATTCGATCCTCAAGTTGCTTGCACCAGTTGCTCTATTCCATCCGAGCTCCCCGGGTACAATTATCACAGACAAGATATGCTCCTGCTGAACATCCTTAGTTAGGTTCACAACAGTTTCAATGGCATAGAGTCCCAGAGACTCCTTCATCTGACCCCCTTTAATAAACCATTAAATGGTCTGGTCAGTTCTGGCAAAACTGAAACAGTAACAGTAAAATTTTCTCTTTTGGACCTTGCTCCAATCCTGTCTTCAGTTTCTCTGTTCTCCCCAGTTAAATAATCAAACACAAAGTGTTCTGTAACTGTCCTCTTTCTACTGAACAGAAACTGATCTTTTGAGGACCCTGCTTGTTTCTTCCCCAGGAGTTCTGTTTCTCTTCACTGACTGAAATTTGCAACTTCAGGTCACAGATTCATTTCTCAGAAATGATCTCACAGCCAGGAATTCCAATCCCACCTCATCTCTAGAGAGAACTTTGTTTCACTTTGGTTAAGGGAATATCTCAAAAATATAAGAACAAAGAAAAGTACAGCACAGGAACAGGCCCTTCGACCCTCCAAGCCTGCGCCGATCATATTGCCCATCAACTAAAACATTTTGCATTTCCGGGATCCGTATCCCTCTATTCCCATCCTATTCATGTATTTGTCAAGCTGCCTCTTAAACACCACTATCATACCTGCTTCCACCACCTCCTCTGGCAGCGAATTCCAGACACTCACTACCCTCTGCATAAAAAACTTGCCCCGCACATCACCTTTATAGTTTTCTCCTCTCACCTTAAATCTATGCCCCTAGTAATTGACTCTTCCACCCTGGGAAAAAGCTTCTGACTATCTACTCTGTCCATGCCACTCATAATTTTGTAAACTTCTATCAAGTCGCCCCTCAATCTCCGTCACTCTAGTGAGAACAATTTGAGTTTCTCCAACCTCACCTCATAGCTAATAACCTCCAGACCAGGCAGCATCCTGGTAAACCTCCTCTGCACCCTCTCCAATGCCTCCATATCCTTCTGGTAATGTGGTGACCAGAATTGCACGCAATGTTCCAAGTGTGGCCTAACCAAGGTTCTATACAGCTGCAGCATGACTTCCCAGCTTTTATATTCAATACCCCTGCCAATGAAGGCAAGCATGCCATATGCCTTCCTGACTACCTTATCCACCTGTGTTGCCACTTTCAGTGACCTGTGGACCTGTACACCCAGATCTCTCTGCCCTTCGATGCACTTAAGGGTTCTGCCATTTACTGTGTAATTTCTGCCTGTATTAGACCTTCCAAAATGCATTACCTCGTATTTGTCCGGATTAAACACCATCTGCCATTTCTCCGCCCAAGTCTCCAACCGATCTATATCCCGTTGTATCCTTTGACAATCCTCTTCACTTTCTGCAACTCCTCCAACCTTGGTGTCGTCTGCAAACTTACTAATTAGCCCAGTTACATTTTCCTCCAAATCATTTATGTATACCACAAACAGCAAAGGTCCCAGCACTGATCCCTGCGGAACTCCACTAGTCACAGCTCTCTACTCAGAAAAGCACTGCTACCCTCTGTCTTCTATGACCAAGCCAATTCTGTATCCATCCTGCCAGCTCACCTCTGATCCCGTGCGACTTTACCTTCTGTACCAGTCTGCCATGAGGGACCTTGTCAAAGGCCTTACTGAAATCCATGTATATAACATCCACTGCCCTTCCATCGTCGATCATCTTTGTCACTTCCTCGAAAAACTCAATCAAGTTAGTGAGACACGACCTCCCCTTCACAAAACCATGCTGCCTCTCACTAATAAGCTTCTTGCAAACTGCGGAGTTCATCACAACTTATATATCTTTCAATTTTGTATGCTGCTCAATGTGGTCTCTTCATTGCATAGACCAAACACAGATTGGGTGACCACTTTGCGTAACACCTCCATTTAGTCTGCACGTGAGTCAAGTGACCTGCAATTTTAATACTCCATCTTGCTCTCACACTGACCTCGGTCTCCTGCATTGTTCCAACGATGCTCAATGAACAGCATCTCATCTTTCAATAGTCACTTACAACCTTCCACTCTCAACTCTGAGTTTCATCATTTCAGATTGTAGCCCCTGTTTTTTTTAATTGGTTTTAGTTTATCTCTTGTAGTTTTCCTTTTCTTTTGTTTTGCTTCCAGATGGCATGACCTTGCCATTCATGCCTCCTCTAGACATATCTTTTCTTTTTGTCCCAATAATACTTCCTTTGGCCTTGCACCATCAAATCTTTTGCCATTTAATCTCTCCTGTCTTTCCACCCTATCAGACTTTCCCTTGTGATTTCCCCCATTCTTCCCCCCACCCCCCTCAGTTGTTTGAAAACTATTACATTTCTAACTTCCCCAAGTTCTGATGAAAGACATGAAACATTAACTGTGTTCCTGTCTCCACAGATGCTGCCAGACGTGCTATTTCCAGCATTTTCTGTGTATTTTTTTAGTTCAGATTTCCAGCATCTGCAGTTTTTGCTTTTGAATTTTCTAGACCAAGTAGTCTGTCAACCCTCAATGTTTACTATCACTGCAAGCAACATCTTCGATAAGCAGAGTCAATTCTCTTCTATGGGTCAAAAATGGGATATAACCATTCCTGGATAACACTCTATGCTTTTTCCACCCTCTGCATACTCCTGATCCCATAGATAACAGAAAAGTTATTGTGAAGAACAATGTGGCCAGAAATGAATTGATTCCACAGCTAAAGTTGGAAACGCTGTACTCAACTTTAAATGGAATTTATGCGATTTCTCATTCTGACACAACAGATCAGTCTTGCGCCCTCTTTTGGTGAGATTTTGTTAGCACAAAATGTTTATCTTCTCAAAGTTCTCTCTCCTTGACCTGGGAGTGCCATAATTCTGAGTGAACCAAAAAAACGGCTAATGCATTTTCATCGCAGCTTTAAGAGGCCTCCAAGCACACATTCATCCAACTTCAGAAACAGAAGTGGAACATGACCAGAGGGCGTCAGGGGTCTGGGACACCTGAAAGGGCGGTATAAACATTTAAGAGATACCTGGATATACTCTTGAAGATGGATAAAGAACTGGAAAGTAGGATTAGGCTGGTTAGATTTTATTTCAGCCAGCACAAGACACGATTTGTGAGCCATAAATTTTCTATATTTGCGTGTTTCTATGTCACACTTTGCAAAGGCTTTGCTTACCCATTTAAAACCCTGGCTAAAGACAGAATATAATTAGCCCCGGAAACAGCATTGAAATATATAATGCTAAAGGGAGCAATTTGGCCCAGTGGATCTGTGTTTGTTTCTTAAAGTGATACTCATTTTCTTCCATTTCCCCTATTCTTTATTTTCAAATATTTATCCTGTCCTTTTTATTGATTCTGCTCCCAGCAATGTTGTAGGTCCACAACCTAACAACCCACAGCATTAAAAAAATCTCTTACTCCCTCCTGTTGTTTTGTAATGGCTTTATTCACTCGTTACCAACTTATTGTCCAGTGGGAATTTTTATTCCGAGTCACTTTATCAAAGCTCTTCATAATTTTACGACAATCACTAATAGTTTGTTGCCACGTTACCAAGACTAGCTTTCAATTCCAGGTTATTTTTAAATGTATGAATTGAGTTTAAATTCCACTAGCTGCTGTGGTGGGATTTGAACCTGTTTCCCTAGGACATTAGCCTGGGCCTCTGGATTACTAGGTCAGTGATAGCACCATCTCCTATTCCTAATGCTATATGTACTGCATAGTATTCTCGATTTGTCAACCAAAGTCAGCATGCTGCTGATTCATATGTCTCCCTCTGGTGACAATCCCCACTATTTCTAGCAGTCTTGGTGTCACTGGTTTGCCTGTTATATGCATTGGTGAATACAAACTGATGGTTGAGATCCTCGGTGATGGTGGGAAAACAAGAAATCCTCAATAGTAGTTAGAAATTACACCTGGGAAGGATAGAGAATGAACAGTGAAGGAAGCACAATGACTCTCTCTCTTATCTTCCTACTTTAGCACCTAAAAGTGTCACTGTCTTGCTGGATTCTATTTTGAACAATATTCCTTTTGTTTCCCTCTTATCCCTAGCGTGAAACAATCAATTGCTTTCATACTATTGCACAGTCCATTTATAAAGAAAATCATCACTTTATTAACAAGATTTAAAAAGAAGAATTTTTCAAGGCAATTAAGTAGGATTGTAAAGAAATCAGAATTTAACAAGGTGTAGTGCTTGAAATAGCCAGCGGAGTGAATGCACCTGTTCTTTTGAAGGGTCATGAGGACTCGAAACGTCAACTGTGCTCTCCTCTGCCGATGCTGCCAGACCTGCTGAGTTTTTCCAGGTATTTCTGTTTCTGTTTTTGTGTTGGAGTGAATGCATTATTAGCAGCGACTTTGCAATTGATGCCTCCATTAATAGTGAGTGGTTAGCACCACATTATCCAATATAGGCCAATATTCAAGGTAAGCAATGATGGAGAACGTGATTGAATAGTATACCTTGTCCATATCCACTTGTACTACTACCCTGTCCCCATAGATTCCATCTCATTGTGGATCCAGATACTTTTCTGTCTCACTCTTCCCCTTAACATGAAAGCTAGTATCCAGAATAATTTATTTGTTTGACCTTCATAATCATAGCAATCTCTGCACTCTCCTTACACCAGATATACAACAATCCCTTCACACTATCGTCATCAGATATATAGCAATCGCTCACCATTCTTACAACAGATATTTGGGAATTCCTGCACATACTCTTTATCTTTACCATACTTTGAATACCATGGACATGCCAATCAAGATTAACACTCCCGCTGCAATGGAGACAAAAATCACCCTTATCAGATGCAGAACCATCACTACACATTATATTTTGCTTCAAAGGAATTGAGTGAATTTTCATTCCAACCCATCTCCATTTTGGTAAAGGGATCACCCAGCAATTCCCTGGTCTCTCTGATCATCTAATCAAAGCCTGTGACTTCTGATTATGCCTGGCCTGAACTGCTCCAGTCAGGGTTGCAAACCCTCCAAGATTGGCCTGGAGTCTCCAAGAATTGCAGATCAATCTCCAGGACACTGCTGTGTGCAATCCTA
Source organism: Cetorhinus maximus (assembly GCF_964194155.1). NCBI lineage: Eukaryota > Metazoa > Chordata > Chondrichthyes > Lamniformes > Cetorhinidae > Cetorhinus > Cetorhinus maximus. Next base: position 77,622,309 of record NC_135895.1, on the reverse strand, counting down.
GAAAATCATCGGGATATTAAAAAAGATAGTTTTTTAATTTTCTTTGAACTTTTCTCTTTACCAGATATTGGAATTGGTTGGGGTGGGGCTCTTTGGCTGTTGGTCAAGCATCATCCAACTGGGTAATGAATCTTTTCCCTTTCCAACTGATGTAGGAAGGCAGTGCGTCACAAATATGTTGATCGACCAATGGCTGATGTGTGGGCCCAAGTCATGTGATGAAATATTAATTACAGTTGGCAACCCTAACTCCAGTCTCCACTGGATTTTGGTTAAAGAATATCATTTAAAAAAAGATTAATGGAACGTTGGAGAGCTGGAATACAATAGGGTGGAAGTTACATTGTACTTGTACAGAGTTCTGTTTCGATCCTCTCTGGAATACCTCATTCGGTTCTGAGCACCGCATCTCAGGAAGGATATATTTGAGGGGTTGCAATACACGTTCATCGGAATAATACCAGGGTTAAATTACGAGGATAGATTGCTTAGGCTAGACTTGTATTCTCTTGAATGTAGAAGATTAAGGGGTGATCTAATTGAGGTATTTAAGATGATTAGAGGAATTGATAGGATAGATTAAAACTGTTCTGTCTGGTGAGACAGTCCAGAACAAGGAGACACTTCTACACACAAAGGATGGTAAAAATCTGGAACACTCTCTCTCAAAAAGTTGCTGAATCCCAAACATTTGAAAATTTCAAACAGGACACACTGACAGCCATTGTCATCTCCATTGTCTGTAAGTAAGCTTTACTTAATTTTAATACATTTACTTAATGTATATTCTACTAGAGTTATGGTATTTCTGAATTAATTTAGTAGGACATTGATAATCATATGAACTAAGAGCAGGCCACTCAGCCCCTTCTCTGTCATTCAGTAAGATCATGGGCTGATCTGACTGTAACCTCAACTTTATGTTCCCACATACCCCTGATAACCTTCTACCCCACCCCCCGGTAAGGATGGCAGGTTTCCTTTCTTAAAGAGGATTAGTGAACTAGATGGGTTTTTATAACAATCGGCTTTTTATTGAATTCAAATTTCACTATCTGCTGTGGTGGGATTCGAACCCAGGTCCCCAGAATACTGCTCCAGTGATTATGCCACCACCACCTCCAGATCAAGAATCTGTCTAGCTCTGCCTTAAAAATACTCAGAGTCTCTGCTTCCACCGCCTTTCGAGGAAGAGAGTTCCAAAGACTCACGACCCCCCTGAGAGAAAAAATTTCTTCTCATCTCTGTCTTAAATGGGTTATCCCTTATTTTCAAACAGTGACCCCTAGTTCTAGATTCTCCCACAAGAGGAAACGTCCTCTCTACGTTCACCCTGGGTAGACCCCTCAGGATCTTAAAGGTTTCAATCAAGTCACCTGTTACACCTAAACGCCAGCAGACACAACACTAGCCTGTCCAATCTTTCTTCATAAGGCAGTCTACATCATCGCTGATGTTGGGTTGCAAAGCGCGATTTGGAACGGTTATTGCTTTTTGGCATTACAAGGAAGTGCGGTTTGAGAAGGTTGAGCTTATGCTGGTCAGTGGTTGCTCCGTGATATTGGCCGGGATTTCCCGTTTGGTGAGCGGGGGTGGGGGGCCTGCTCCCGATGTCACCCCGCCCCATTTCAATTTTCGGGTGGGTGGAGGTTCAGCAGAATCAGCTGTGTGCCCGCCGACCTGTCAATGGCCAATTGAGGCCATTGACAAAGTAGTTAAAGTAATTAATGGACCTGCCCGTCCAACCTTGAGGCCACATGAGGGGACATGTCAGGGAAATTTATTTCACTTTTAAAAATTTTTTCAGACAGGAGCCGATCTCCCTGAGGCAGCACTTAGCCTCAGGGAGATAAACGCACTCTTGGCTCAGGGAACACCCCTGCCTGCACAGGGAGCGCATAGAGGCACGCCTCCATGCGCCCAACCCTAAACTCCATACCCCCGCCCCTTCCGACGGGGGGAAAATTCTGCCCATTGATTTTCATTGGTAATGGTCAGTTTAAAAAAAACCGAATGTCTTGAGATATTTGGCTAAGTTCCAGTGGAGGGCCATGTGATTTTGATCTGGGATCTTTTAGATGCTAGCACAAGCCCTGACCAGGTTTCACACTTTATAATGAGGTGATTCTATCTCCATTACCCGGGAGGCGAATGTTAATCTTAATTGGCATTTCCATGGTATTCAAAGTATAGCAAAGATAAAGAGTAATTTATTTCTTCCAGGTGAAATTATATTTCATTGAAGATAAAAGTAATGTGTTGTAGTTCCTGGCCCTCTTCCCTTGGGTAAGTTTTCTGTCTTTCAGATGAGATGTTAAACTGAGGTCCCCATCTGTCCCCTTATTAAGACACCCATTAGCACCATTTGAAAACCAGGAGAATTCTGCTCTGTATCTTGGCCAATATTCATGCCGCAATCAACAGACATTATCTCACTGCTGTTTGTGAGAACTTAGTGTGTGCAAATTGGCTGCTACAATTCCTACAACAGCGACAACCCTTCAAAAGTACTTGTTCTGATGAAATGTCATCAACCTGATAGTTTAACTCATTCTACAGATGCTGCCTGACCTGCTGAGTATTTCCTGTTTTTATTTCAAAAGCACTTCATTCTGTTTCGGCATCCTTTATTGTGAAAGGAGCTTAAATAAATGCAGGTTGTTCTACCAGCATCTCTTAGGCACTCTGGCTAGTGTGACCTGAAGCTTGTTAATACATCATGGCAGGTACAGATTACAAATCCTGCTTGGCACGTTTAGCACATGCACCATGCAATCCCCCTTCACAGTATTTAACTGAACAATGCCAGATGACTATGCCAGGTAATGATCAGTTTTTGTAATGAAAACAAGTTATTTTAGTCCAAACTGTAAATGGTTCAGACGGTAAATAATTTAACATCACCTCAACTTCCAAATATCAACTCTTGGGTTCTGAGTTATACCTCAGCCTTGACTCAGTTGTAAGCACTCTCACCTCTCACTCAAAAGGTAGTGGCTTCAAGTCCCTCTCAAGAGACTTAAGCACATAATCAAGGCTGACACTCCCCGTGCAGTACTGAGGGAGTGCTGCACTGTCAGAGCTGCTTTCTTTCATTGAGATATTAAACCAAGGCTGCCCCCTCAGGTAGTAGGTAAAATACTTTGAAGAATTGGGAAGTTCTTGCCAGTGGCCTGGCCCTCAGGGGAAGTGGTGGTAATGTCACTGCACTAGTAATCCAGAGGCCCAGGCTAATGCTCTGGGGACATGGGTTTAAAGCTGGTGGAATTTAAATTCAGTTAAATCTGGAATTAGAAGCTAGCCTCAGTAATGGTCACCATGAAATCATTGTTGTTGTAAAAACCCATCACTAATGCCCCTTTAGGGAAGGAAATCTGTTGTCCTTACCTAGTCTAGCTTACATGTGTCTCCAGATCCACAGCAATGTGGTTGATTCTGAAATGGTCTAGCAAGCCACTCACTTGTATCAAACCACTACAAAACCTACAACCAGATCAGATCTAAGCTCTGCAGTCCTGCCACATCCAGTCCTGAATGGTGGTGGACAATTAAACAACTCACTGGAGGAGGAGACTCCACAAATATCCCCATCCTCAATGATGGGGGAGCCCAGCACATCAGTGCAAAAGATAAGGCTGAAGCATTCGCAACAATCTTCAGCCAGAAAAGCTGATTGGATGATCCATCTCAGCCTCCTCCAGAGGTCCCCAGCATCACAGATGCCAGTCTTCAGCCAATTCAATTCACTCCAGGTGATATCAAGAAACAGCTGAAGGCACTGGATACTGCAAAGGCTATGGGCCCTGACAATATCCCGCAATAGTACAGAAGACTTGTGCTCCAGAACTAGCTGAGCCCTTAGCCAAGTTGTTCCAGTACAGCTACAACACTGGTATCTACCTGGCAACGTACACAAAAAGCAGGATAATTCCAACCCGGACAATTACCACCCCATCATTCTTCTCTCAATCGTCAGCAAGGTAACAGAAGGGGTTGTTGACAGTGCTATCAAGCGGCACTTATTCAGAAACAACCTGCTCACTGAAGCTCAATTTGGTTTCCACCAGGGCCACTCGGCTCCTGACCACATTACAGCCTTAGTCCAAACATGGACTTAAGAGCTGAACTCCAGAGGTGAGGTAAAAGTGATTGCCCTTGACGTCAAGGCAGCATTTGACCAAGTGTGGCATCAAGGAACCCTAGCAAAACTGGAGTCAATAGGAATTGTGGGGGGGAAACTCTCTGCTGGTTGGAGTCATACGTATCACAAAGGAAATTGGTTGTGGTTGTTGGAGGTCAATCATCTCAGTTCCAGGACATCACTAAGAATTCCTCAGGGTAGTGTCCTAGGCCCAACCATCTTCAGCTGCTTCATCAATGACCTTCCCTCATCATAAGGTCAAAAGGGGGGATGTTCGCTGATGATTGCACAATGTTCAGCACCATTTGAGACTCCTCAGATACTGAAGCAGACCATGCCCATTTACAGCAAGGCGTGGACAATATCCAGGCTTAGGCTGACAAGTGGCAAGCAACATTCACGCCACACAAGTGCCAGGCAATGACCATCTCCAATAAAAGAATCCAACCATCTCCCCTTAACATTCAATGGCATTACCATCACTGAATTCCCCACTATCAACATCCTGGGGGTTACCATTGACCAGAAGCTGAATTGGACTAGCCATATAAATACCTTGGCTACAAGAGCAGGTCAGAGGCTAGGAATTCCACAGAGAGTAACTCACCTCTTGACCTCCCAAAGCCTGTCCACCATCTACAAGGCACAAGTCAGGAGTGTGATGGAATCCTCCCCATTTGTCTGGATGAGTGCAGCTTCTACAACACTGAAAAAGCTCGATACCATCCAGAACAAAGCAGCCCACTTGATTGGCACCCATTCCACAAACATTCACTCCCTCCACCACTGATGCACAGTAGCAGCATTGTGTACTATCTACAAGATGCATTGCAGGAACTCATCAAGGCTCCTTAGACAGCACCTTCCAAACCTGCGACCTCTACCACCTAGTTCAGCACCGCCTTCTCAAGGGCAATTGAGGACGGGCAATATAAACACTGGCCCAGGCAGCAATGACCACACCTCAGGAAGGAATATGAAAAAAAATTAACCCTCAACCATCACTGAAACAGATTATCACTTTGCTGTTGTAAGTTGGCTGCCATATCTCCCTACATTACAACAGTGACCACGCTTCAAAAATTGGTACTTAATTGGCACTTGGGTGTGTCTTGAAGTGAGAAAAGGTATTAAATATAAGGTCTGTCTTTTTGAATTGGTCACTACTTTATACCTCCGGTGAGGATTCACTCTCTCCAGCCCCCCTGCCTCCCACCTCCTCCATGTACACAGAACCACCTCACTATAAAGTGCAATGAGCTGGTCAGAGTTTAATCTAGCACCTAGAAGAACAAGAGATAGCTGACCATAACTAGTGCAGAAAAGGGTCTATGCAGCTGTGTCAGCGACATCTTGAATGGTCAAATATCCTCTTCCACTGGCTGAAAGGAGCAGGGACCCTTATATGGCTGCACATAAACTCGAGCTGCCCATTCTCAATCTGTGTTGACTAGAGATACAAGTATGTCTACAGAAAAGCATGCTATGGGTGGAAGGTAACAGTGCAGTGAGCATTTGATCATTTTATTAGTCAGCAATATATCTTAAGCTGGAATTCAATTGATTTTGTGGTGTTCAAATCTGATATGGTGTAAGTGTAAGTGACATTACTGGATTAGTAAACCAGAGGCCTGGACCAATCACCCAGAGAACAAGAGTTCAAATCCCACCACAGCATTTAGGATATTGGAATGTTTTTTTAAAAATCTGAATGGCTGAAATCAGCAGAAGCTGTTGCACGGTCAGGAAAACAACTGGCTCCCTAATGCCCTGAGAAATCCTGCATCCTTACCCAATCTGGCTGACATAAGAAACAGGAGCTCATGTAGGCATTGGTCCTTTGAACCTGCTCTGCCATTCAATAAGATCATTAACCTTAACTCCACTTTTCCTCCCTATCCTTTTGTATCCAAAAGTCTTGCGGTCTCTGTCTCAAATATACTCAATAATAGAGTCTCCACAGCTCTCAGGGGGTGGAGAATTCTGAAGATTCACAACCCTCTAAATGAAGATATCTCACTTCATTTCAGTCCTAAACATCTGATATCTTATCCCTATTTCTAGACTCTCCAGGCTGGGGAAATAGGAAATCTGCCATTAACATTCCTGTAGGTTTCAATGAGATCACCTCTCACTTTTCTAAACTCCGGAGAAGATAAACCCATTCAACTTGATCTCCTCAGAGGACAACCCTCTCAACCCAGGAGTCAATCTAATAAACTTTAGTTGCTCCCATGGTTAGGTTACCTCCTTAGATTAGGAGACCAAAACTGTACACAAGCAAAACTGAGATCCTGAAATCTCCTGCACCTTATGACCTGCTCCACACTACACCCAGGTAGATCCATAGGAGGCAGCTGTTGTATCTCTACAGGGCAACACCATTGAAAACCAGTGCATAGTAAGTGTGAAGGACCATGCAATATGGGACTGTTGAGCTACATTTGCATTTATACATGTTATTTGTTTAAAATGATACATACAACAAACATCAATGGGAGCACCATGAGATACAGTGTCACACTAACAATTAGCAGGTTGGTTCATTGCAGACTAGGACCTGTCCTTAAACGGGCTAGTGTCCCATTTTGTGTCAGTAAGGCCACTGGAAAAGCGGTACAAGATTGAAAGGGTCCATCGGGGTGATTCACACACCCAAGCGCAGCTGTAGAGAAAAGAAAGGGACCACTTGCGACATGTCTCATAGCCAATCTTTCAACAGTCAACGGGAAAGTGAAGAGTCTTCCAAACACCAAAGCCCAAAATTGTCTATGTTCATCAGAAACCAGGATTCAAAACACACTTTACATTCCTAATTGCCAAAAAATACACAAGCACGTTTCCACTGCTCACTGCCCATCCATGTAAACAGGGAGCGAAAGCCATTCTGATTTGCAACAGAGGCAGTTTCTGGCCCTAAGCCCAAAATGTGTCAACAAGTATATGTGCAACGCAGGTTCCAGAAGCATTTCAAACAGCAAGGCGGGTGTGTTTCAAAGTCCAGTGGTACCTGTGGTGTTAGTTCAGGACCCCCTGAAGTAGTGCAGCATCCCTGAGTTCAGCTGCCTTCAGTGGTTAGTAACCACCTCCATTAATGCCAACATGTTCTGCCAATCAAACACCAAGCTTACATTCTTCCCACCTCCGCAAGTTCCATTCCTTCTGCAAACGTTTAGAGTTCTTCCACCACTACCGTGGTGCCAGGTTGGATTATGGATGCTTTGGAATCAACATATTTAACTGTTAGTATTTCAGACAGGAGGAAAGGGACAGACCCAGGATCTTGCCAGTGACCTTCAGACCAGAGCGGGTGGCGAGAAACTGGACCAGCCCCAATGACCTGGCCAGAAGATTATCATACGGTTGTTTCTTTATAGTGAAAAACACCAAGATAAGTTATCTTTAGAAGGCATTACATACCTGCTAATTTGAAAAGGCTGAGACTTGCATTTAAAATGCATCTTTTTACATCCCTCAAACATCTCCAAAGTGCCTTATATACAATGAGTTACTTCTTTGGCTGACTGCCATTATGCGGGTGAAAATGGGAGCTGCTTTGTACAAGTAAGATTCCACAAACAGCAATACGATGAATGAACTTTTGCTTTGGTGCTGTGAATGCCTACATTCCTCCACCTCTGCTATTTCTCGAATGGTGCCACAGTACTATTATCACCCAAGTGAATAGGCAGACCATGGTTTAGTGGGTACATCCAGCAATGCAGTCTCCCACAGTACTACACCTGCCTGTTCCGTTCCTCTGAGTTCCAACAGTCACTGCACACTGAAACAAGTTATACTGTCCCCCACCCCATCCAAAAAAATACAATCTGTTGTTTCACTGGTAGACCTCCATTGCTCCCAAATGTAAATTCTGCTTTGGGAGGCTTCAACAAGGGCTTCAAAAACACCTAAACAAAGCTTATATGTAAATTGACACAATGTCCATAAATTAGAGGCTATAAAATGGTCACTAGTGAATCCAATAAACAATTCAGGAGAAACCTCTTTACCCAGAAAGCGGTGAGAATGTGGAACTCACTCCCACAGCGAGCGGTTGGGGCAAACAGTATAGGTGTGTTTAAGGGAAAGCTGGATAAACAAATGAGGAAGAAAGGAACAGAAGGATTGGTGGGGTTAGCTGGAGAATGATGGGAGGTTCATGTGGATCAGAAACACTGCATGGACCAGTTTGGTTGAATGACCTGGTTTTGCACTGTAAGTCCAATGTATGTAATACTGGAAATACAGGGTGTGGGCTGGGAGAGGGTGAGAAGCATTACAATGGATTATGGGTGATTTACTCACAACACTATCATTCGAATGGAGATTTGGAACAGATCCTTTAACGCTAAACAGAGAACATGTTCTGTGGGGTGTGACTTGGATACCAGACAATGTTGGCCAGGCAGAAAGGGATGGAGCCAAGTGAGTGAGCCATCAGTGCAACGAGTGGAGGCTGATCCCTTTGTCCTTGCTTAATGTACAATTTTTTCTTGTTAAATGTGGGATTGAGTTGTTTTTGCTGATGTGCCCAGTCAACATTCCATATCTCAATGTGGACTTTCTCCCCAAACTGTAAACATGCTTTGAATTATTGGCCATTAGTGAGGAGGGCAGAGATCAGCTGGACAGTGTATTCCTGGTCCTAATGTGTCAGCCATGCCTCAGTGAATAGCATGCTCAATTCTAAGTCACAATGTTGTGGGTTTGAGGCCCACTCCAGAGACTTGGTCCCATAACCAGCACTGAGGGAGTACTGCACTGTTGGAGGTATCCTCTTTCAGATATGTATCGCCTCAAGAGCGTAAAATATCTCACCTCGCTATTTCAAGAGGAACAGGGGGCATTCTCCCTGGTATCCTGGCCAATTTTTATACTTCAATCAACACCAGATTATCTGGTATTGCTGTTTGTGGGAGCTTGCTATGCACAAATTTGTTGCTTCGTTTCCTACATTACAACGATGACTACACTTTGAAAGTACTTCATTGGCTGAACCGCTTTGGGATATCCTAAGGTGAAAGGCGCTATAGAAATGCAAGTCTTTTTCTTAAATTTACATTCATGATAATCCCACCCCAATCGCAATTTATCCAAAGCACTATAAAGGTGTTCCAGCGGTGAGAGGGTTAGGTGTCAGGCATGGTACAATGATGCCCTCCCTCACCCCGCCCGGTACACACTGTCTATCTCATTTCCAGGTTGAGCCACCACTAAAAATCCCCAAGCACTTAAACCCCACGACACATCTGACTCTCTACGTAGCATGTGTCCTTTTCTGGGAATGCCTGTTGGGCTCCGTTAGTTTGGAGCCTCCATGATACCGTTCCCAGTGTCTTCCAGACCCTCTGGGAAACCTGTCTCATATCGGTGGCCAGTACCACCTGCTCTCATCCCACTGGACTCGTGCCTTTGCCCAGTGCCTGGCAGCTCCATCTCCTGGCTCCCAGACGCCCCCTCGGGCAAACCCCCAGTCGCTCCGTCGGTGATGACTGAGCGGTAGACGCCGTCTCCCTCAGCAAGCATCAGCTTCAGCTTGGGGATCCAGTGTTTGCGGACCACCCTCCGGGCATTGGTGCACATGTCTGCGGCAATGGCATTCATCTCACTCTCCTTGAAGTTCGGGGCAAAGTTCTGACAGTAAACTGCAAAAGAGAAAATGAGAGCTTTGCATTTATCTTGTACCTTCCACAACATCAGGGTGTCCCAAAGCACTTTACAGTCAATGAAACATTTTTGAAGTGTGCCTGCTATTGTAACGTGGCAGCCTATTTGCGCACAGCAAGCTCCCACAAACACTAATGAGATCATACACACCACTTCTTCCTTGAACAGAGGCCTGAACAATCCCCATCCACCACTACTCTCCTCCGTCTGGCTGAACTTGTTCTCTCACTGAACAATTTCTCCTTAAACTCCTCTCACTTCCTCCAAATAAAAGGTGTGGCTATGGGTACCCGCATGGGCTCCAGTTATGCCTGTCTCTTTATGGGGTATGTGGAACATTCCTTGTTCCAGTCCTACTCAGGAACCCTCCCACAACTCTTTCTCCGGTACATCGATGACTGTTTCGGTGCTGCTTCATGCTCTCATCTGGACCTGGAAAAATTTATTAATTTTGCTTCCAATTTCCACCCCTCCATCACCTTCACATGGTCCATCACTGACACTTCCCTTCCCTTCCTTGACCTCTCTGTCTCCATTTCTGGTGATATTGACTGTCCACCAATATTCATTATAAGCCTACCGACTCCCACAGCTACTTCGACTACAGCTCCTCACACCCCGCTTCCTGTAAGGACTCCATCCCATTCTCTCAGTTCCTTCGCCTCCATCGCATCTGCTCTGATGATGCTACTTTCCAAAACAGCACTTCTGGCATGTCTTCCTTCTTCCTTAACTGAGGTTCCCCCCCACAGTGGTTGACACGGCCCTCAACCGTGTCCGGCCCATCTCCCGCGCCTCTGCCCTCACACCTTCCTCTCCCTCCCAGAACCATGAAAGGCTCTCCCTTGTCTTCATTTTTCATCTCATTAGCCTCCGCATTCAAAGGATCATTTTCCGCCAACTCCAGCATGATGCCACCACCAAACACATCTTCCCCTCATCCCCCTGTCAGCATTCTGTAGGGACTGTTCCCTCCAGGACACCCTGGTCCACTTCTCCATCACCCCCAACACCTCATCCCCCTCCCACGGCACCTCCCCATGCAATTGCAGAAGGTGCAACACCTGCCCCTTTACCTCCTCCCTCCTCACCGTCCAAGGGCCCAAACACTCCTTTCAGGTGAAGCAGCGCTTCACTTGCACCTCCTTCAATTTGATCTACTGTAATCGTTGCTCCCAATGGGGTCTCCTCTATATTGGGGAGACCAAACACAGATTGAGTAACCCCTTGGCGGAACACCTTCGGTCTGTCCGCAAGCATGACCCAGACCTTCCTGTCACTTGCCATTTCAACACGCCACCCTGCTCTCATGCCCACATGTCCGTCCTTGGCCTGCTGCAATGTTCCAGTGAAGCCCAACGCAGACTGGAGGAACAGCACCTCATCTTCCGATTAGGCACTTTACAGCCTTCTGGACTTAAGACTGAGTTCAACAACTTCAGACCATAAACTCACCCCTCCATCCTCACCCCCTTTTTTATCACTTTTCTTCTACATTCATTTTTATTTTTTATCCACTTGTTTTATTTTTATTCATTTATCCATAGTTTTATCCCCTTTTTTATCCCATTTTCTATCCTTTTTTTCCCCACCATTGCCCCCTCCCCCCACCCTATCCCCTACAGGGCCACCTGTTACTTGTTCCATGCTGTTCTTTCACACAATGCTACCCTTGTTCTGCTATAATCACATTTTGCTGTCTTACCTTTACGCCACTATCAGCACCTTCTTTTAGCACTAACCACAACCATTAACAATCCCTTTCTCCTTTAGCTTGTGACATCTTTGTCAATCCCTCCTTTGTCCCCACCTATCGCTGGCCTTGTATCCAGCTCCACCTGCCCCACCCCCTTAAACAGTTTAAATTTCATCACATTTCCACTTCTCTTCAGCTCTGAGGAAGGGTCATATGGACTTGAAATGTTAACTTTGTTTTTCTCTCTCCACAGATGCTGTCAGACCTGCTGAGTTTTTCCAGCATTTTCTGTTTCTGTTTCAGATTTTCAGCATCTGCAGTATTTTGCTTTTAACTAATGAGATCATGACCAGATACTCCGTTTTTAATGACATTGGTTAAGGGACAAATGTTGGCCAGGGCTCACCAAGGAGAACTTCCCTCCTGCTCTCCAAATAGTGCCATGGAATCTTTTATGCCCACTCCCACAGACCTCAGTTTAATGTCTCATCTGGAAGGGGGCACCTACAACAGTGCAGCACTCCCTCAGTACAGTGTCAGGAGTGTCGGCCTGGATTATGTGCTCAAGTCTCTGTGGGGCTTGAATCCACAGCCTTCTGACTCAGAAGTGAGAGCTCTACTCACTGAGCCCCAGTTGAGCAAGGACGGGCAGCGAGCTAGCCTGGAATCACAGAGAGTCCCCGTGAGGCCCCTCACCATCTCACTCTGCCTGTAGAATCAGAGAGCACAGGAGGAGGACATTCAGCCCACCATGCCTGTGCTGGCTCTTTGAAAGAGCTATCCAATTAGCTCCACTGAACTGCTCTTTCCCCATTGCCCTGTAAATTTTTCCTGTTCAGAGGTTTATCCAATTCCCTTTGGAAAATTTTAATTGAGTCTCTTTTCAGGCAGTGCTTTTCAGATCATAACCATGTTAAAAAAAATTCTCTTCATCTCCTATCTAGCTCTTTCACCCATGATAATAAACCTGTGTCCTCTGGTTACTGACTCTCCTGTCAGTTATTCCCCTCTGTCCTCGACACCACTACTAGTGAAAAAACATTCTATCTACCCATTAACTCCTTCCAAAATCTGAAAAACCTCAGTCAAATCACCCGTTAACCATCTACATTCCAGGGATTACATGCCTTACTCTAAGTATTATTTAATTATTATTATTCTAACCCTTGGTAACATTCCAGATCTGCGCTGCACTTCTTCCAAGGCCAATATATCCTTTCTAAGGTGTGGAGCCCAGAACTGTACACAGTATGCCAAATCTAACCAGGGCTTTCTATAACTGTAGCAAATACTTCCTCCTTTACATTCTAGCTCTCCAGACATAAAGGCTAACATTCTGTTAGTCTTTTTGATTACTTTTTAATACCTGACTACTACATTTTAGTGATTTGTGTATATGGACACATAAACCTCTTTGGACCTCCACTTTTCACCATTTAAGAACACTCAAAGGTAACCTTTTTTTAATCCAACTGGATGATGACCTCACACTTAGCTGTGCTGAAATCTATCTACCACTATTTTGCCCATTCATTAAGTCTACCAATCTCTTTATGCTATCTTCTACATTACTTAATATTCCACCAGTCTTTGTGTCATTGGTAAATGTGGACTTACGGCTCACTATTTTGTTATCCAAGTCATTAATAAATGCAGTGAATAGTAGATGCCCCAGCACAGATCCTTGTGGGTCACCACTAATCAATCCCTTCCAATTCCAGTATATTTCCATTATTCCCAATCAATATCCTAACCAGCTCATCACCTTGCCTTCAATACCATGAGGTTGTTATGTGGAACCTTATCAGATGCTTCCTAGGAGTCCAAGTTGAAGTGCTTAAAATGATTAAAGGACGAATGGATTACTCAGGCACTAAACACTAGTGAATACCTACAGATGAATACAGACATAGGGGAAGAATTGAGGGTTAGGAAAGAGGCTGATACTAAGTACACAGACAGCAGAGGAATGCTGGATAAGAGAGAAAATACAAAGAGATTAGGAGAGAAATTAAAAAAAACAATTAGGAAGGCAAAGAATAACTATAAAATTAAACAATCAAAGTACAAAAAAACAAAACAGTAAAATATTTTATAGGCACATCAATTTAAAAAAGGAAGGGATATACAGGATAATGCCACAGGTAATGATAGAGAGTTGGCAGGAATATTTCACTTTGGTATTTACCAGGGAGGTAGAACGAGTGGACATGAGATTGAATGATGAGATAAATGCATTTAAAATAAATAGGGAAGGTATTGAATAAACTAATCAAATTCAAAGAGGATAAAGCACCCGTTCCGGATGGATTGAATCCACATATTTTTAAAGGTTCTAAGGGAAGAGATATTAGAGGCATTACTACTTATATTTAATAATCCATTAGAAAAGTGTTGTACCAGAGGACTGGTGGATAGCTAATGTAATTCCTATGTTTAAGAAGGGGACAGAACATGTCCAAGGAATTATAAACCAGTCAGCTTAACATTGTTGGTAGGAAAAATAAAGGAATCCTGACTAAAGGAGAGATTAGAAGAACATTTAGAAATGAGAAATACAATAACGAATAGTCAGCACGGATTTCAAAAGGGGAAAATGTTGCCTTATTGAATATTTTGAGGAGGTGTCAGAGAAAGGAGAGAGTAGACAATGGTAATCCAGTAGATGTAATTTATCTGGAGTTTCAAAAGGCCCTCAGTAAATTACAGAATGAGCAAATAATTTGGCAAGTCAACACAGGTAAACGTGAGTAGTCCATTTTGATAGGAGCAAGAGTGAGGTCAACTATTATTTGAAGGTGCAAGTCAGCGTGGGATAGAGGAACAAAGGGATCTCGGAATACAGATACATCAATCGCCCAGAGTCTGGGTGAGGTAGAGGAACAAAGGGATCTCGGAATACAGATACATCAATCGCCCAGAGTCTGGGTGAGGTAGAGGAACAAAGGGATCTCAGAATACAAATACATCAATTGCCCAGAGTCTGGGTGAGGTAGAGGAACAAAGGGATCTCGGAATACAAATACACCAGTCACTAAAAGTTGTGTCACAGGTTAACAAAATCATAAACAAACAAACAAACCCAGCTGGAGGGTTTATTTCTAGAGGGATAGAATTAAAAAGGAGGAAGTTATGTTAAACCTGTATTGAACCTTGGTGAGACCACACTTAGATACAGCCTGCAGTTCTGGTCACCTTGTTATAAAAAGGATAGAGGCACTGGAGAGGGTGCAGAGAAGATGGACAAGGATTAACCCAGAAACGTGTGGATATAAAATCAGGAAACGATTGACAGGCTGGGTCTCTTCTCTTGATAAAAGAAGACTGAGGGGTGATCTAATAGAGGTCTTTAAAATAATGAGAAGTTTTCAATAGAGTGGATATAGAGAGAATATTTCCTCTTGTGGGGGAGAGCAGAACTAGAGGCCATTAATATAAGATGGCCAAGAAATCCAATCGGGAATTTATCATGAACTATTTGACTGCAGAGAGCATCACAGCCAAACCTGACAACTCAAATTCAACATCCCCATAGTGCACCTTCACTGTACAGAGATCAGAGCTATGGTCATGACGAGGTCAGGAGCATTAATGATCCCTTGGACAGGCAAGTTTCCACTGGGTAGTGTTGGACCCTTGAATCAGGGAGAGAGACACTAACATTACTTTGATTTTTCTCTTTCAGAAATTCCTGTGGCTGGTGGATTTAGCTGCTGTCATTCCCCGGGGTATAATGCCACCCCCCCTTACTGACTGACTGACCGAACCACATCACCTCCCCCCACCCAGTCATCAAACTTAAATCCCTCGTCCTCATGCTCACAGTCTGGTCCCTTCTAACCTCTCTGGCTCCTTTCTCACCCCCTCCAGCCTCCTGTCCCAAACATCAGTGGCTGAGCCTTCAAGTGTCTCATAAACCCCTTCGGCCCATTCACTGCACCCTTCCCACTCTCTGCCCAACACACTGGACAACTCAGTACCCATTCCCTTCCCACTGCCTTTTTCACCATTAACAGCTCTCTATAAACACCCCATGGTCACAATGCCCTCTACGCTTACCTTTAATGGCGTTGAGTATCCTGCTATCCAGTGGTTTCCGACTGGGATCGCAGAGTGAGGAACGGATTCCAGTACCGCAGCTGTTAGCCAGGGTATTCCTATTGGGACCAGATGAATAACCAGTCAAATCAGGCGAGGGAGATTGGCAGACACACCTTCACCAAACTATGTGATGGTTCCTGGTGACTTTGCCCCATGTAGCCATGGAGGTAGCTCCTGTTATAGGCACCAGCAGCAAGCGGTATAGGAAGGGCAACAAATTGGTAATGTTGCAGGCCCAGCAATCCTGCGGCCTAGGTTAATGAGCTGGAGCTAAGAGTTCAAATCCCACCATTCACCATGACAAGTGGGAAATTTAAATTTGATTAATTAAATAAAACCGGAATAGAAAGTTAACCTCAGTAATTGTTGTAAAAACCCATCCAGTTCGCTAATGCCTCTTTAGGGAATGAAACCTGCCGTCCTTGCCCACGTGTGACTTCAGTCCCACAGCTATGTGGTTGACTCTTAACTGCCCTCTGAAATGGGCGAGAAAGCCAACTGCCACGGAAAGTCAAATAAGAATAAAACCAGTCAGAACATCCAGCATTTACCTAGGCACTGGAAACGACAAAGGCACACCCTACCCAGTCAATCCTGCAAAGTCCCACTAACATCTGCGGACTTGTGTCAAAATTGGGAGAGCTGTCCCACAGACATGGTCATACTCACCGAACCATTCCTTACATCCAATGTCCCAGACACCTCCATTAACATCGCTGGGTATGTCCTGCTCTCCCAGATAGTGAGTCAGTTACCATTTACCGCTCTAGCCCAGCCCTCACCAATCTACCTGTCACTGCTACATCTGACCAATGTAGTACTGGTATGAGTGATCACTGCACAGTCTTTGTGGAGATGAAATCCCATCTTCACACGGAGAACATCATCAATCTTATTGTGTGGCACTACCAATTTGTAAAATGTGATAGGTTCAGAACAGGTCTAGCAGCTCAAAACTGGGCATCCATGAGGCGCTGTGGGCCATCAGCAGCAGCAGAATTGTACTCAACCACAATCTGTAACCTCATGGCCCGGCATATCACCTACTCTACCATTACCATCAAGCCAGGGGTTCAACCCTGGTTCAATGAAGAGTGCAGGAGGGCATACCAGAAGCAGTACCAGACATACCTAAAAAAGAGGTGTCAACCTGGTGAAACTACAACACAGGACTACTTGCGTGCCAAACATAAAAAGCAGCACGCGATAGACAGAGCTAAGTGATCCCACAACCAACGGATCAGATCTGAGCTCTGCAGTCCTGCCACACATCCAGTTGTGAATGGTGGTGCACAATTATACAACTCACTGGAGGAGGAGGCTCCACAAATATCCCCTTCCTCAATGATGGAGGAGCCCAACACATCAGTGCAAAAGATAAGGCTGAAGCATTTGCTACAATCTTCAGACAGAAGTGCCGAGTAGATGATCCATCTCGGTCTCCCCTGGAGGTCCCCACCATCACAGATGCCAGTCTTCAGCCAATTCGATTTCTTGATATCAAGAAAAGGCTGAAGGCACTGGATACTGCAAAACTATGAGCCCTGACAATATTCCGGCAATAGTACTGAAGACTTGTGATCTAGAACTTGCTGCGCCCCTAGGGAAGCTGTTCCAGTACAGCTACAACACTGGCATCTACCCGGCAATGTGCAAAATTGCCCAAGTATGGCCTGTGCACAAAAAGCAAGACAAATCCAATCTGGCCAATTACCGCCCCATCAGTACACTCTCGATCATCAGTAAAGTGATGGAAGGGGTCATCAACAGTGCTATCAAGCAGTACTTGCGTAGCAATAACCTGCTCATTGATGCCCAGTTTCGGTTCCGCCAGGGCCACTCAGCTCATGACCTCATTACAGCCATGGTTCAAACATGGACAAAAGAGCTGAATTCATATCATACACTAAAGACTTACAAATCCTACACTGTGTGAAAAAAAGCCTGCTCAACTTTTTCATTGTCATGATGACCCAGAACCGATAAATGGTTTTGAAATTTATACTTTACAGAATTGAGTTGCCAACTCTTCTGGATTATCTCCAGGAACCTCGGGAAATTGAAGGTTAATCTCCAGGATGCAGTCATCTAAAAACCTCAGATCAAAAATGATAGGGACATTAAAAATCCGGTTTTGCATTATTTAGTTATCAAACAATCAGAGATGGAGAAAGGCTCTTTTTCTGACAGTCAATAATAATCCGATTGGATAACAGAGTACAATCACCGTCCTGTAGGAAGCTGTGACCCTGGAGGATGGACCAATGACGGGACTACGGGATGCAATCATGTGATGAAACCTCCAGAAATAGCCCCAAGCAGATTTGGCAACCGCACTGTAGAGGCATTGTCATGAAGCTATTAATGTATATAGTGTTATTGGAAATTATTTTTTTAAATAGAGGTTTAGTCTGTGTGTGTTAATTGGATTAAAACCAGCTAGTCTGGGTGCTTTGATGTATAGTAGTTTTGAGATGTAAACAGGGAGGCAAAGAATACATTTGCATTTTGTTGAATAGAGCATATAAGAAGGCGAGACCAAGCAATGTTTATATTACTAATAAAAATTGGTACTATGAAAGGGGTTCTATTGTTAGAAGAGGTGGAGTTCAAAGGGCCTGGTGATACAATGGGAATTTACATTCAAAGGGCAGGCTGGGTATAACCTGAGAGGAGTTTGTGTGCGCAGGGGCATGTAACATCAAAGCAGCTGTAAGCCTACAACTGTCTGCAAAGGAACTAAATTGAAAGGAACCTCCTTTTGAATTCTTAAGGTGAAAATGCTTTGTCTGGTGTCTGGTTAAGTCTACTGGTTATTGTTGTCTTAGTGGAGATTAGTTTGGGAATTTGTTAAATAGTTACGATAGTAGTAATTTGAGCCATGTGTATACGTTTAATTTGTTGTAAATTAATAAATGTCTCATGTAGCTTAATATAAAAAGCTCTTGAGAACTGGTGGTCTTATTCCTGGATTTAGAGCTGCATCTCAAAACATACCAACAGTTGTTTAAAGTTTCCCTCTGGGATTTTAAATAACTCAGCCTTTAAAAACTGCTGTGTCATAACAGGCACAAACGTTTTCTGTAAAAGCTCACACAGTTCAACGGCTGTTTGGTTGCAGTCACACCCCTGGACCAAGCGAACTTCACAGACCAGATGACAACTGCCAAGTTCCAACTCACCGGTCAAAAAACGCCGCCAGCAGCCTCCGCAGCAAAACTTTGTGTCTTGTCCCCGCACAGATGTGGCAGTTCATAAGTTGAGCTCGTGTGATGTACACACTCGTACCTGTAGGTACAATGGTAGCAGGAACCATCATTCAACAGTGTATTTCCTTCCTTTCCACAAGATAGAGCAAGTGTCCACTAGCTCATTTCCTAACCAACTCCTAGGCTGTGCTGGACAGTCGCTTCAGTTTTATTCAACTTCATGGCATTGTCTGAAAACACAGCATCAGATTCCACATGTTCCTGTAACACCCAGGTCTACCTCACCACCGCCTCTGCACTGTCTCTAAATAATTAGACTGCTCCTCTTACATCCAGTAGTGAAGGAGCAGAAATTCAACCTAATTAAATGTTAGGAAGACAGAAGTCATCGTCTTCAAACGCCACCCCAAACTCCTTTCCCCAGCTACAACTCTATCCTTCTCCTTGGGATTAAGCCACTCTGTTCGCAATCTTCCTGTCATATTTGACCCCGAGATGAGCTTCCAACCTCATATTAGTGCCATCACTAAG
Organism: Cetorhinus maximus; assembly: GCF_964194155.1. Taxonomy (NCBI): domain Eukaryota; kingdom Metazoa; phylum Chordata; class Chondrichthyes; order Lamniformes; family Cetorhinidae; genus Cetorhinus; species Cetorhinus maximus. Next base: position 77,602,961 of record NC_135895.1, on the reverse strand, counting down.
CCGTCTATATCTCTGTAACATCACCCGACTCTGACCCAGTCTCAGCTCATCCTCTGCTGAAACCCTCACTCATGCCTTCGTTACCTCTAGACTTGACTATTCCAATGCATCCCTGGCTGCTCTCCTACATTCTATAATCTGTAAACTTGAGGTCACATGAAACTCTGTTACCCATGTCTTAACTCACACCAAGTCCCACTGACCCATCACCCCTGCACTGGCTCCCAGTTAAGCAACAATTTAGATTCACAAGAATGATTCCAGGGATAAAGAACTGTAGCTATGAGGGTAGATTGGAGAGGTTGGGACTCTTTTCCTTGGAGAAAAGAAGGCTGAGAGGAGACTTCATAGAGGAATTCAAGATCTGAGGCGTATGGACAGGATAAATAGCAAGAAATAAAAACAGAAAATGCTGGTAAAATTCAGCATCTGTGGAGAGAGAAACAGAGTTATTGTTTCAAGTCCGTATGACTTCTTCAGAGCTAAAGAGTCTGAAGAAGTCATACGGGTTTGAAATGTTAACTCCGTTTCTTTCTCCACAGATGCTGAGTCCTATCAGCATTTTCTGTTTTTGTTTCAGATTTCAAGCATCCGCAGTATTTTGCTTTTAAACAGTGAGAAACTGTTCCCACTCAGGAGATCATCAGAAACTAGAGGCACAGATTCAAAATAATTGGCAAAAGGAGTAAATGTGATGTGAGGAAAAATTTTCAACCTGTGGTTGGTTGGAGTCTGGAACAAACGTCTTGAAAGGTTGGTGGAGGTGGGTTCGATTGAGGATTTCCAAAGGGAATTGGATTGCTATCTGGAATGTGAAGGGTTACGGGGATAAGGCAGGGGAGTGGGACTAGGTGGAAAGCTCTTTCAGAGAGCCAGTACAGACTCGATAAGCCGAATGGCCTCCTTCTGCACTAAATATTCTGTGATTCTGTGATTTTAAAACTCTCACCCTTGTTTTCAAATTCCTTCATGATCTCTCCTGTCCCTATCTCGGTACTTCCTCCAGCCCTTCAACCCACTAAGAACTCTACTCTCCTCCATTTCTGGCCTCTTCACCATCACCAATTTTCATTGGTCCACCATTGGCATCAGAACCTTCAGCGGCGTGGGCTCATTCCCTTTCTAAGCCTCTCCATCTCCTTCTGTAAGATGCTTCTTAAATCGACTTCTCTGACCAAGCTTTTGATTATCTGCCCTAACATGTGACTAATAATACTATATTAATAATACTAATAATAATACTAATAAAATGCCCTAATATCCTATGTGACTCAGGATCTTTTTTTTTATTTGAAAATGCTCCTGAGAGCCAACTTGAAATGTTTTACTATATAAAGACGCGGTTGTCATGAACGCTGAACTTTGAAAGATGATTATATTTTAAAAGATCCCTTTAACTCAAACCTCAGTTCAGAGAAGTGCCCATGTGACTTCAGGTGCCGTGGGGTTGAGAGTTGAAGAGGCAGAGGAATGTCAAATAGAAACCTATTGAGGTGTCAAGTTGTAGTTTTTAAGCTCACAGAACAGAGAAAAGGCTGCTGATGGGAAACAGGGAGGAGAGAATTAGAACTCTCCCAGGAATAGGCCTTCCCTGTTCTGCAGGAAAAGATTGTTGGGGGTGGTGGGGAGCAGAAGTAAAACTCTCCAAGGGAAGAACCAGAGTCAACGAAACTATTTAAATCGGTCGGAGACAGGAATCTCTGGCATTCTGGATCGTCAGTGACCTGAGGGAGAGGAAGTTTCATCGAGGTGTACCTTGGTGGTGATAATCAGATCCTGAAGATTCGATGAGAGTGGAGCGATTAGTGAAGGACACTGGATGATTCACTTCAACATGTGAAGGAGTAATTGAGCTCAGCCAGAGAGCTGGAGAAGCTTTTGGACTTGCCCTTTGATACTACACGTGTGCCTGAAGTGTGGAATAAAGTTTTTTTTAATTGATGTAAGATTTGCCTGCCAGTTAATCTTTGAATTATGTTGACTTTAGGTTGTTTGTCACTGTAAAAGTCTTAAAAAGTGAAATCTTGCCCTTTGATTATTTCCATGGGATTGTTTGGGAATTCGCCTCTTTGCAAAGTTATCAGTCTCGAGATGAATCACACCAATATATAAATAACAAGTTGTTGTTGTAACTACACAGTATAGTATGTTCTCACCCACGGATAGACTCTTGCACTTTGCAGTAGGTGCCATTGGAAGGCAGCAGGAGCAGGAAAGCTGGCTGCTTTTTTCCCCTCTCCAGCACATTTCTGTGTCTTGCGATGTGCTACCATCACACGAGTGCCATTGATCACTGTATACCCAAATCCCCAAAAACAAGTCACCTTCTTCCCAGCAAAGAAGCTACAGACCCACATTCAGCCTCAATCTCTTCCACCCCACAACGGGAGGGATAGTTTAGCCCGGTCCACCCTGGGTTACTACAGTTTGACTTGGTCCTGGCTGGGTTAGTACAGTTTGATCTGGTGCAACCTGGGTTAGTACAGTTTAACTCAGTCCACCCTGAGTTAGTACAGTTTGATTTGGTCCTGTCTGGGTTAGTACAGTTTAACCTGATGCGACCTGGGTTAGTGCAGCTTCATCTGGCCCTGCCTGGGTTAGTGCAGTTTAACTTGGTCCTGTCTGGGTTGGTACGTTTTGACCTGGTCCACCCTGAGTTAGTACAGTTTAACCCAGCCCTGTCTGGGTTAGTACAGTTTAACCAGGTCCACACTGGGTTAGTACAGCTTAACCAGGTCCCGTCAGGGTTAGTACAGTTTAACCTGATGCGACCTGGGTTAGTGCAGCTTCATCTGGCCCTGCCTGGGTTAGTACAGTTTAAACTGGTGCTGTCTGGGTTAGTACAGTTTAACCTGGTCCTGTCTGGGTTAGTACAGTTTGACCTGGTCCACGCTGAGTTAGTACCGTTTAACCTGGTCCACACTGGGTTAGTACAGTTTAACCTTGTCCTGTCTGGATTAGTAGTCTGACCTGGTCCACGCTGAGTTAGTACCGTTTAACCTGGTCCACACTGGGTTAGTACAGTTTAACCCTGTCCTGTCTGGATTAGTACAGTTTGACCTGGTCCACGTGGAGTTAGTACAGTTTAACCTGGTCCTGTCTGTGTTAGTACAGTTTAACCTTGGCCTCTCTGTGTTAGTACCGTTTAACCTGGTCCACACTGGATTAATACAGTTTGACCTGGTCCACAATGGGTTAGTACAGTTTAACCTGATCCTGTTTGGGTTAGTACAGTTTGACCTGGTCCACAATGGGTTAGTACAGTTTGAACTGATCCTGTCTGGGTTAGTACAGTTTAACCTGGATAATACTGGATTAGTACAGTTTAACCTGGTCCACTCTGAGTTAGTACAGTTTGACCTGGTCCACACTAGATTAGTACAGCTTAACCATGTCCTGTCTGGGTTAGTACAGTTTAACCTGGTCCTGCTTGGGTTAGTACAGTTTAACCTGGTCCTGCTTGGGTTATTACAGTTTAACCTGGTCCTGTCTGGGTTAGTACAGTTTAACTTGGTCCTGTCTGGGTTAGTATAGTATGACCTGAATCTATACAGATTAATATAATATGACCTGGTCCTGTCTGTCTTAGTACAGTTTAACCTGGTCCTGCTTGAGTTAGTACAGTTTAACCTGGTCCTGTCTGGGTTAGTATGGTTTAACCTGGTACTTTCTGTGTTAGTGCAGTATGACCTGAACATGTCCGGATTAGTATAGTATGACCTGGTCCTGTCTGCGTTAGTACAGTTTAACCTGGTCCACACTGGATTAGTACAGTTTGACCTGGTCCACACTAGTTTAGTATGGCTTAAACTGGTCTTGTCTGGGTTAGTACAGTGTAACCTGGTCCTGCCTGGGTTAGTACAGTTTAGCCTGGTCCACTCTGAATTAGTACAGCTTGACCTGGTCCTGTCTGGGTCAGTACAGTTTAATCTGGTCCTCACTGGGTTAGTATGGTTTAACTTGGTCCTGTCTGTGTTAGTACGGTTTAACCTGGTCCTGTCTGGGTTAGTACAGTTTAACCTGGTCCACACTGGATTAGTACGGTTTAACCCGGTCCACACTGGGTTAGTACGGTTTAACCTGGTCCTGCCTGGGTTAGTATAGTTTAACCTGGCCCTGCCTGGGTTAGTACAGTTTAACCTGGTCCTGTCTGGGATAGTAGGGTTCAACCTGGTCCTGTGTGAGTTAGTAGGGTTTAACCTGGTCCAGTTTGGGTTAGTACGGTTTAACCTGGTCCACACTGGGTTAGTACAGTTTAACCTGGTCCACACTGGGTTAGTACAGTTTAACCTGGTCCACACTGGGTTAGTACAGCTTAAACTGTCCACACTGGGTTAGTGCAGTTTAAACTGGTCAAAACTGGGTTGGTACAGTTTAACCTGGTCCACCCTTGGGTTAGTACAGTTTAACCTGGTCCACCCTTGGGTTAGTACAGTTTAACCTGGTCCACACTGGTTAGTACAGTTTAACCTGGTCCACACTGGGTTAGTACAGTTTAACCTGGTCCACAGTGGGTTAGTACAGTTTAACCTGGTCCACACTGGGTTAGTACAGTTTAACCTGGTCCACCCATGGGTTAGTACAGTTTAACCTGGTCCACACGGGTTAGTACAGTTTAACCTGGTCCACACTGGGTTAGTACAGTTTAACCTGGTCCACCCATGGGTTAGTACAGTTTAAACTGGTCCACACTGGGTTAGTACAGTTCAACCTGGTCCACCCCTGAGTTAGTAGGGTTTAACCTGGTCCAGTTTGGGTTAGTACGGTTTAACCTGGTCCACACTGGGTTAGTACAGTTTAACCTGGTCCACACTGGGTTAGTACAGTTTAACCTGGTCCACACTGGGTTAGTACAGCTTAAACTGTCCACACTGGGTTAGTGCAGTTTAAACTGGTCAAAACTGGGTTGGTACAGTTTAACCTGGTCCACCCTTGGGTTAGTACAGTTTAACCTGGTCCACCCTTGGGTTAGTACAGTTTAACCTGGTCCACACTGGTTAGTACAGTTTAACCTGGTCCACACTGGGTTAGTACAGTTTAACCTGGTCCACACTGGGTTAGTACAGTTTAACCTGGTCCACCCATGGGTTAGTACAGTTTAACCTGGTCCACACGGGTTAGTACAGTTTAACCTGGTCCACACTGGGTTAGTACAGTTTAACCTGGTCCACCCATGGGTTAGTACAGTTTAAACTGGTCCACACTGGGTTAGTACAGTTCAACCTGGTCCACCCCTGGGTTAGTATAGTTTAACCTGGTCCACCCCTGGGTTAGTACAGTTTAACCTGGTCCACACTGGATTAGTACAGTTTAAAATGGTCCACACTGGATTAGTACAGTTTAAAATGGTCCACACTGGGTTAGTACAGTTTAACCTGGTCCACCCCTGGGTTAGTACGGTTTAACCTGGTCCACACTGGGTTAATACAGCTTAACCTAGTCCACCCCTGGGTTAGTACAGTTTAACCTGGTCCACACTGGGTTAGTACGGTTTAACCTGGTCCACACTGGGTTAGTATAGCTTAACCTGGTCCACACTGGGTTAGTACAGCTTAACCTGGTCCACCCCTGGGTTAGTACAGTTTAACCTGGTCCACTCTGGGTTAGTACAGTTTAACCTGGTCCACTCTGGGTTAGTACAGTTTAACCTGGTCCACACTGTGTTAGTACAGTTCAACCTGGTCCACACTGGGTTAGTACGGTTTAACCTGGTCCACACTGGGTTAGTACGGTTTAACCTGGTCCACACTGGGTTAGTACAGTTTAACCTGGTCCACACTGGGTTAGTACAGTTTAACCTGGTCCACCCATGGGTTAGTACAGTTTAACCTGGTCCACACGGGTTAGTACAGTTTAACCTGGTCCACACTGGGTTAGTACAGTTTAACCTGGTCCACCCATGGGTTAGTACAGTTTAAACTGGTCCACACTGGGTTAGTACAGTTCAACCTGGTCCACCCCTGGGTTAGTATAGTTTAACCTGGTCCACCCCTGGGTTAGTACAGTTTAACCTGGTCCACACTGGATTAGTACAGTTTAAAATGGTCCACACTGGATTAGTACAGTTTAAAATGGTCCACACTGGGTTAGTACAGTTTAACCTGGTCCACCCCTGGGTTAGTACGGTTTAACCTGGTCCACACTGGGTTAATACAGCTTAACCTAGTCCACCCCTGGGTTAGTACAGTTTAACCTGGTCCACACTGGGTTAGTACGGTTTAACCTGGTCCACACTGGGTTAGTATAGCTTAACCTGGTCCACACTGGGTTAGTACAGCTTAACCTGGTCCACCCCTGGGTTAGTACAGTTTAACCTGGTCCACTCTGGGTTAGTACAGTTTAACCTGGTCCACTCTGGGTTAGTACAGTTCAACCTGGTCCACACTGGGTTAGTACGGTTTAACCTGGTCCACACTGGGTTAGTACGGTTTAACCTGGTCCACACTGGGTTAGTACGGTTTAACCTGGTCCACACTGGGTTAGTACGGTTTAAGCTGGTCCACACTGGGTTAGTACAGCTTAACCTGGTCCACCCCTGGGTTAGTACAGCTTAACCTGGTCCACCCCTGGGTTAGTACAGTTTAACCTGGTCCACTCTGGGTTAGTACAGTTTAACCTGGTCCACACTGTGTTGGTACAGTTCAACCTGGTCCACACTGGGTTAGTACGGTTTAACCTGGTCCACACTGGGTTAGTACGGTTTAACCCGGTCCACACTGGGTTAGTACGGTTTAAGCTGGTCCACACTGGGTTAGTACGGTTTAACCTGGTCCACACTGGGTTAGTACGGTTTAACCTGGTCCACACTGGGTTAGTACAGCTTAACCTGGTCCACCCCTGGGTTAGTACAGTTTAACCTGGTCCACCCCTGGGTTAGTACGGTTTAACCTGGTCCACCCCTGGGTTAGTATGGTTTAACCTGGTCCACTTTGGGTTAGTACAGCTTAACCTGGTCCACTCTGGGTTAGTACAGCTTAACCTGGTCCACCCCTGGGTTAGTACAGTTTAACCTGGTCCAACCCTGGGTTAGTACAGTTTAACCTGGTCCACCCCTGGGTTAGTACAGTTTAACCTGGTCCACACTGGGTTAGTACAGCTTAACCTGGTCCACCGCTGCGTTAGTACAGTTTAACCCGGTCCACGCTGGGTTAGAACAGTTCAACCTGGTCCACACTGGTTAGTACAGTTTAAACTGGTCCACACTGGGTTAGTACAGTTTATCCTGGTCCACCCCTGGGTTAGTACAGTTTAACCTGGTCCACACTGGGTTAGTACAGTTCAACCTGGTCCACCCATGGGTTAGTACAGTTTAACCTGGTCCACCTATGGGTTAGTACAGTTTAACCTGGTCCACCCTGGGTTAGTACAGTTTAAACTGGTCCACACTGGGTTAGTACGGTTTAACCTGGTCCACACTGGGTTAGTACGGTTTAACCTGGTCCAAACTGGGTTAGTACGGTTTAACCTGGTCCACACTGGGTTAGTACGGTTTAACCTGGTCCACACTGGGTTAGTACAGTTTAACCTGGTCCAAACTGGGTTAGTACAGTTTAACCTGGTCCACACTGGGTTAGTACTGCTTAACCTGGTCCACCCCTGGGTTAGTACAGTTTAACCTGGTCCACACTGGATTAGTACAGTTTAAACTGGTCCACACTGGGTTAGTACAGTTTAACCTGGTCCACCCCTGGGTTAGTACAGTTTAACCTGGTCCACTCTGGGTTAGTACAGTTTAACCTGGTCCACCCCTGGGTTAGTACAGTTTAACCTGGTCCACACTGGGTTAGTACTGCTTAACCTGGTCCACCCCTGGGTTAGTACAGTTTAACCTGGTCCACCCCTGGGTTAGTACAGTTTAACCTGGTCCACCCCTGGGTTAGTACAGTTTAACCTGGTCCACACTGGGTTAGTACGGCTTAACCTGGTCCACCCCTGGTTTAGTACAGTTCAACCTGGTCCACACTGGTTAGTACAGTTTAACCCGGTCCACACTGGGTTAGTACGGATTAAGCTGGTCCACACTGGGTTAGTACAGTTTAACCTGGTCCACACTGGGTTAGTACAGCTTAACCTGGTCCACCCCTGGGTTAGTACAGTTTAACCTGGTCCAACCCTGGGTTAGTACAGTTTAACCTGGTCCACCCCTGGTTAGTACAGTTTAACCTGGTCCACACTGGGTTAGTACAGCTTAACCTGGTCCACCACTGGGTTAGTACAGTTTAACCTGGTCCACGCTGGGTTAGTACAGTTCAAGCTGGTCCACACTGGTTAGTACAGTTTAAACTGGTCCACACTGGGTTAGTACATTTTATTCTGGTCCACCCCTGGGTTAGTACAGTTTAACCTGGTCCACCCTGGGTTAGTACAGTTTAACCTGGTCCACCCCTGGGTTAGTACGGTTTAACCTGGTCCACACTGGGTTAGTACGGTTTAACCTGGTCCAAACTGGGTTAGTACGGTTTAACCTGGTCCACACTGGGTTAGTACGGTTTAAGCTGGTCCACACTGGGTTAGTACGGTTTAACCTGGTCCACACTGGGTTAGTACGGTTTAACCTGGTCCAAACTGGGTTATTACGGTTTAACCTGGTCCACACTGGGTTAGTACTGCTTAACCTGGTCCACCCCTGGGTTAGTACAGTTTAACCTGGTCCACACTGGATTAGTACAGTTTAAACTGGTCCACACTGGGTTAGTACAGTTTAACCTGGTCCACCCCTGGGTTAGTACAGTTTAACCTGGTCCACTCTGGGTTAGTACAGTTTAACCTGGTCCACCCCTGGGTTAGTACAGTTTAACCTGGTCCACCCCTGGGTTAGTACAGTTTAACCTGGTCCACACTGGGTTAGTACGGCTTAACCTGGTCCACCCCTGGGTTAGTACTGTTTTACCTGGTCCACCCCTGGGTTAGTACAGTTTAACCTGGTCCACTCTGGGTTAGTACAGTTTAACCTGGTCCACCCCTGGGTTAGTACAGTTTAACCTGGTCCACCCCTGGGTTAGTACAGTTTAACCTGGTCCACACTGGGTTAGTACGGCTTAACCTGGTCCACCCCTGGGTTAGTACTGTTTTACCTGGTCCACCCCTGGGTTAGTACAGTTTAACCTGGTCCACCCCTGGGTTAGTACAGTTTAACCTGGTCCACACTGGGTTAGTACGGCTTAACCTGGTCCACCCCTGGTTTAGTACAGTTCAACCTGGTCCACACTGGTTAGTACAGTTTAACCCGGTCCACACTGGGTTAGTACGGTTTAAGCTGGTCCACACTGGGTTAGTACGGTTTAACCTGGTCCACACTGGGTTAGTACGGTTTAACCTGGTCCACACTGGGTTAGTACGGTTTAACCTGGTCCACATGGGTTATTATGGTTTAACCTGGTCCACACTGGGTTAGTACAGTTTAAACTGGTCCACAGTGGGTTAGTACGGTTTAACCCGGTCCACACTGGGTTATTATGGTTTAACCTGGTCCACACTGGGTTATTATGGTTTAACCTGGTCCACACTGGGTTAGTACAGTTTAACCCGGTCCACACTGGGTTAGTACGGTTTAAGCTGGTCCACACTGGGTTAGTACGGTTTAACCTGGTCCACACTGGGTTAGTACGGTTTAACCTGGTCCACACTGGGTTAGTACGGTTTAACCTGGTCCACACTGGGTTAGTACGGTTTAACCCGGTCCACACTGTGAGTCTGTGATGGTGATGGATTGATGGACTGTGGCCTTGGCTGGTGCTGCTCACCTGTCACCAGCTCGAGTTTTTCGGACGGGTCACCCTCCACGTACAGCTTGGGGTGGCAGCGATGCCCAATCTGGTTAATCAGGTCAGCGGGCAACACAGCTAGGTCATGCCGAATCCTCATCCTGGACCGTCCATCAACGTGATCGGGCAGAGCCTCCACCCTCTCTGGGGTGGCTGAAAGAGCAAAACAAAGACAGGATGAAAAATGACCCTCTGCTCGAGGTTCAGCTTCAACTCATTCACAGCCAAATGGTTTAGAGCAGAAAGGACTGAGCCGAGGACCTGCCCTGATCATATACTGGGTGCACCCATCATTAAAGAAGCAGCAATATAGCCTTGCCGAGGCCTGGCCCACTACTGCACAGCCTGATCACTGAGGCCAGACTGCCCTGATCCGGCCTCCTCCTCAAGGCCCAGCCCAACCCAGCCTCCTCCCCGAGCGGGGACCGGCCCAGACTCACCCCCTCCCCGAGCCGGGCCCGGCCTCACCCCCTCCCCGAGCCGGGCCCGGCCTCACCTCCTCCCCGAGCCGGGACCGGCCTCACCTCCTCCCCGAGCCGGGCCCGGCCTCACCTCCTCCCCGAGCCGGGACCGGCCTCACCTCCTCCCCGAGCCGGGCCCGGCCTCACCTCCTCCCCGAGCCGGGACCGGCCTCACCTCCTCCCTGAGCCGGGACCGGCCTCACCTCCTCCCCGAGCCGGGCCCGGCCTCACCTCCTCCCCGAGCCGGGACTGGCCTCACCTCCTCCCTGAGCCGGGACCGGCCTCACCTCCTCCCCGAGCCGGGACCGGCCTCACCTCCTCCCCGAGCCGGGACCGGCCCAGACTCACCTCCTCCCCGAGCTGGGACCGGCCTCACCTCCTCCCCGAGCCCAGGGTGCACCAGTTGTTGCTCTTGCTGTAGCCTCTGATCTTCTACAGTACTGTGCCCTTCAGTGGCACTCTGCAGTTACAGTTTTACTGTGGAGAAATACTTGTCCAGGCCACTCTGTAACATTCACACCTGACTGCTCCACATCTGTTCAACTCAACACAGGTACATCTCCCTCTCTTTCACCTCTGGTTGATTCTCCTGTGGGAGGGTGGGATGTATCCTGGTATCTGGCAGCATTAGCCCCCATACAAGTGACCAGCCTTCAGTGACTGCCCATGAGCTATTTAAGCAGGCTTGGCTGAGGTTGGTCTGCTGCTAACATCCACTTTGAAACAGGGTGGGGGAGAAGGTGGGGGAACATAGCATTGAGAAAAGCGTGCCTTAGAATCACACTCTGTAAAAGAATTAAACCATGTATTCAAATTCTGTTGCGTTAACACGTCTCTGTAAATATTTAAACGCTATAGTTTAGATTCTAAGTGAACCTTTGTAACCTTGGCTTGTATACTTGCTCCAACTACACAAAGCTGTACCAGTCTGGTTAGAAAGAGCGTATACTGAACGGGTGTATATTGATAAAATCATTGAGAATCTTCTAACTTAGTTCCTAATCTAATACATTCCTGACATCAGATATTCAAGGCCAGTTTTCTGCCCTGATAACTGGCCAATTGGCTCAAATGGTTGTAAAGGAGACGGTTAATTAACTGTCCAGGGTTTAAGGAAGGAGGTCGAAACCATGTTCAAAGGCTCACTAGATAGGATTGGTTCCTGGGATAAGGGGCTGAGTAAATTGGGCCTGTATTCATTGAAATCTACAGAATTCTGAAGGGGTTTGACAGAGTGGACGCTGGGAGGTTGTTTGCGTTGTTTAGGGAATCTGAAACACGGGGGCCCAGCCTCAGGATAAGGGGCCGATCATTTAGGACTGAGAGGAGGAGAAATTACTTCACTCAAAGGGTTGTGAATCTTTGGAATTCTCTACCCCAGGGGGTTATGGATGCTCCATCATTGGGATAGACAGATATTTGGTCTCTCAGGGGATTAAGGGTTATGGGGAGTGGGCGGGAAATTAGAGTTGAGGCCCAAGATTAGCCATGATCATATTGAATGACGATGCAGGCTCGATGGGCCGAGTGGCCTACTCCTGCTCCTATTTCTTATGTTCCTGTGAAAAGGAGAGAAAACAGATCCAAACAGAGTGATACCTCTTCCCAGGACCTGAGAAGTACAAGAAGCCCGAACAGGGTACACAAGTCCAAAGAGGCTACAAGAGTTTAAGAAGTCAGAAAAGGAAGTTGACAAGACAAATCCGGTCTGGATTTTTCCGCACTCCATTGTCCATAGACAGAAGAGGGAATTATAACCTATTGAGCTGTGTTGTGATTTAACAAATTTTTGCTACAATTTGACAATCTTGCCGTTGATTTATCATGCGCCAAAATTCCTTATAGCATTGCAATTAGGAGATAGGATCCCTAGTTGGGGAAGAGGGGAGGAGAACCATAATCCAGCAACACCAATATCTGCACCGCTCCTCCCTCCCTTTAACTGAGACCCAGGGAACTGAACACAGCACTGTTCCAAAACAAAGGTTTTCATTTATAAAATGTTCTTCATGACATCCCAAAACAGCCAAAGAAGTACTCACTGTTGTCATGTAGGAATCCCAGCAGTCAATCTGCAAGCTCCCAAAGACAGCAATGTGACATGCGACCAGGTAATCTCTTTTACTGATGTTGGTTGAGCATAGGAACAGGAGGAGGCCATTCAGCCCCTCGAGCCTGTCCCACCATACAATTAGATCATGGCTGATCTGTATATTAACTCCATTTCTCCAGCTTGCTCCATAACCCTCAATCCCCTTGTGTAAGAAAAACCAAACAAGCTCAGTTTTAACATTTTCAGTTGACCCCCCACCCCCCGACCCAGTCTGAACAGGCTCAGTGATAGTTCCATGGTCACCATTACTGAGGCTAGCTTTAAAATTACTGATTTTATTAACTGAATTTAAATTCCACCAGCTGCCATAGTGGGATTTGAACCCATGACCCCAGAGCATTAGCCTGGACCCCTGGATTACTGGTCCAGTGATGTTATCACTATGCCACCATCTCCCCAACTAGTTTCAGTCATGGTGACCATGAAACCATCATCGATGTTCTGAAAACCCACCTGGTTCAGTAATGCCTTTTAGGGGAGGAAATCTGCTGTCCTTACCCTGTCTGGCCTACATGTAACTCCCAACCCACAGCAATGTGGCTCACTCCTAAATGCCTTCTGCAATGGTCTAGCAAGCCGTACAAAACTGCTACAACGTCAAAAAGGAATGAAACCAGACAGACCACTCGGCATCAACAATGACACACACCCTCGGTAATGTACTATGCAACATCATAAGAAATAGGAGCAGGAGAAAGCCCTTCAGCCCCTTGAGCCTGCTCTGCCATTCAATAACATTATAGCTGATCTGACTGTGGCCTTAACTCCACTTTCCTGTCTGACCCCTCCATAAACCTAGACTCCCTTGTCAATCAAAAATCTGTCTAACTGACCCTTGAGTATATTCAATGGCCCAGCCTCCACACTGCTCTGTGGAGAAGAGAATTCTACAGACTAACAAATCTTTGAGACACAAAATTCCTCCTCATCTCCATCTTAAAAGGGGGACCCCGTATTTTTAAACTGTGTCCCCTGGTTCTAGACTCCCCCAGGAGGGGAAACATCCTCCCGGAATCCACCCTGTCAAGTCCCCTCAGGATCTTATCATTTCCAATAAGATCACCTCTCATTCTTCTGAGCACTGTTAAGCATAGGTGGGCCTACTCAACCTTTCTTCACAAGACAAGCCCCTTCATCCCAGGTATCAACCCAATGAACCTTCTCTGAACTGTCTCCAATGCAAGTATATCCCTCCTTGAGTAAGGTGACCATAACTGCAGACAATACTCTAGGTGTAGCCTCACCAACAGTGTACAGCCCTGTACAGTTGTAACATGACTTCCCCACCTCACCCCCCTTGCAATAAAGGCCAACGTTACATTTGTTTTCCTAATTCCTTGCTGCACCTGCATGTTAACTTTTTGTGATTCATGTACAAGGACACCCAGATCCCTCTGTATTGCAGCATTCTGCAGCCTCTGTCCTCTTAAATAGCATTCTGCTTTCCTGTTCTTCCCACCAAAGTGGGCAACCTCACATTTTCCCACGCTATACACCGTCTGCCAAATCTTTGCTCACTCACTTAACCTGTCTATGTCCCTTTGCAGGCTCTCGCTAGCCTCACAACTTGCTTTCCTACTTATCTTTGCATCATCGGCAAATGTGTCTACAATACAGTCGGTCCTTCGTCAGAACCATTAAGGTGGATTGCACATCGGTGAGGCTAGGAGTACAGAGTCCCGCTGCGCCGAGGGAATTTCTGCTGCTTACCGACGTGCGGGACACTCATGATGTTGTACATGCTGCACATCTGGACGTACTGCTCTTCTGTCATGTCTTCCAGTCCCTCCTCTTCTGCCTCCTCCTCATCCTCCTCGTTCTGGCAGGAGAAGGGGCTATCGCTGGGGTGGACACTGCTGGCCCCCGGGCTGGCGATATCACGGGGCACGCTGATGGGGCAGCCCTGCCCGCTCGCTCCATCATGTGCCAGGCGGGCCGACTTGGCGCTGCCTGCTGCGGGTCCATCGGCAGTCCGCCTGCCGCGGCCGAGACCCGCCTCGCTCTGTTCCACCTTGACACGGGAGGCGAGGGGGAGGGGGAGGGGGAGGGGCGCGGCCGGGCTCTGAGGCTCCCAGCCGGGGTCGTCGGCGCTCAGCCCTTGCGAGTCGCACCGTGGCGAGCTGACCTTCGACAGCAGCTCGGTGCCCCTCTCCACGATACGCTGTATCTGCAGGAAACCCGCTGTGTACATCAACATGAACTGCTCACCCGCCTTCATACTCAGCCTGCCCGTGTAGCAGAAGTTGAGAATGTTCTGGAAGCTCTGCGGCTGCACGGCAGCCGGCAGTTCAAAGGCTGCTCGGGCGGTCCCGGCAAAGAGGTCCCGGAAGTAGGAGCTGTTGGCGGCCAGCACTGCCCGGTGAGCCTTAAATGTTTGTCCCTTCACCACAATCGAGGTGTCGCAGTAAAGACCCTGCAACCGCTGCTCATTCAGGCACTCCAGCACCGTGTTCCCAAAGTTGGGAATCTCCAGCTGCAGCGTTTGAGCCATTGTCAGAAGCACGAGTCCAAAACCTACAAAACAAAGTGAAAAAGAAACACATGTGAATGCTCACACCAAACAAGGCAGCACTCCCACGCTGGGCCCACAACCAGGCAGCACTCCCACGCTGGGCCCACTACCAGGCAGCACTCCCACGCTGGGCCCACTACCAGGCAGCACTCCCACGCTGGGCCCACAACCAGGCAACACTCCCACGCTGGGCCCACAACGAGGCAGCACTGCCTCGCTGGGCCCACAACCAGGCAGCACTCCCACGCTGGGCCCACAACCAGGCAGCACTCCCACGCTGGGCCCACAACCAGGCAACACTCCCACGCTGGGCCCACAACCAGGCAGCACTCCCAGGCTGGGCCCACAACCAGGCAGCACTCCCAGGCTGGGCCCACAACCAGACAGCACTCCCACGCTGGGCCCACAACCAGGCAGCACTCCCACGCTGGGCCCACTACCAGGCAGCACTCCATCGCTGGGCCCACAACCAGGCAGCACTCCCACGCTGGGCGCACAACCAGACAACACTCCCACGCTGGGCCCACAACCAGGCAACACTCCCACGCTGGGCCCACAACCAGGCAGCACTCCCTCGCTGGGCCCACAACCAGGCAGCACTCCCACGCTGGGCCCACAACCAGGCAGCACTCCCACGCTGGGCCCACAACCAGGCAGCACTCCCACGCTGGGCCCACAACCAGGCAACACTCCCACGCTGGGCCCACAACCAGGCAGCACTCCCACGCTGGGCCCACAACCAGGCAACACTCCCACGCTGGGCCCACAACCAGGCAACACTCCCTCGCTGGGCCCACAACCAGGCAGCACTCCCATGCTGGGCCCACAACCAGGCAGCACTCCCACGCTGGGCCACTACCAGGCAGCACTCCCACGCTGGGCCACTACCAGGCAGCACTCCCTCGCTGGGCCTGAAGTAAGGGAGGAAAATTTGGGCTTAACCCCAAGCAGCTCGATACTCCATTTATCTCTATTATTGCACATCTAAGCGAACCATATCCCTTGTTTAGATTCCAGTCTGTAACTCACTCCCGGGTATCTGTTATTCTATATATAAACCACCCGAACCTCTCGATTAGATTCCAGTCTGTAACTCACTCCCGGGTATCTGTTATTCTATATATAAACCACCCGAACCCCTCGATTAGATTCCAGTCTGTAATTCACTCCCGGGTATCTGTTATTCTATACATAAACCCCCTGAACCCCTCGATTCCTCGATTAGTTTCCAGTCTGTAACTCACTCCCGGGTATCTATTATTCTATATATAAACCAC
Organism: Cetorhinus maximus; assembly: GCF_964194155.1. Taxonomy (NCBI): domain Eukaryota; kingdom Metazoa; phylum Chordata; class Chondrichthyes; order Lamniformes; family Cetorhinidae; genus Cetorhinus; species Cetorhinus maximus. The sequence goes on along the minus strand of NC_135895.1, from coordinate 77,586,834 downwards.
ACGATCCCCTCGATTAGATTCCAGTCTGTAACTCACTGCCGGGTATCTGTTATTCTATATATAAACCACATGATCCCCTCGATTAGATTCCAGTCTGTAATTCACTCCCAGGTATCTGTTATTCTATACATAAACCCCCTGAACCCCTCAATTAGATTCCAGTCTGTAACTCACTCCCGGATATCTGTTATTCTATATATAAACCACACGATCCCCTCGATTAGATTCCAGTCTGTAACTCATTCCCGGGTATCTGTTATTCTATATATAAAACACCCGAACCCCTCAATTAGATTCCAGTCTGTAATTCACTCCCAGGTATCTGTTATTCTATACATAAACCCCCTGAACGCCTCGATTAGATTCCAGTCTGTAACTCACTCCCGGGTATCTGTTATTCTATATATAAAACACCCGAACCCCTCGATTAGATTCCAGTCTGTAATTCACTCCCAGGTATCTGTTATTCTATATATAAACCACCCAAACCCCTCGATTAGATTCCACTCTATAGTTCCACTATAATTCATATATTCTATATTGCACTAGTAACTCACTCCCGGATATTTCTGGAACCCATGTTCCTCTCCTGGTGTCACAGACATAGGGAAGGTGGGTGAGGGTGTGCGTGGAAGCCGGTGTTTCAATGCAGAGCGTCGTGTATTACCTCAGTTTGGTGATCTCCTGCACCTGCAGGGTTTGTGATATCAGCACACAGAAAAAGCAATTTTGGTCATTTCTGGGAAGGAGCTGGTCTCAGAATCTTGTGTCAGCAAAAATGCTGTGGGTATGAAATGTCCAACGGCAAAGCAGCTGCAGTGTCTGCTTCCTGCCACTGGAGGGTGAGTGGGAGCAGAGTTTCTGAGCAGCTGGTGACAGCCCATTGAATATTGACAGAGTAAATCCCCCAGACTCTGGAGCTGTTGTATCAAGCGGGTGCGGAAGGAGCAGGGAGTGGGACTACTCGGATCACTTTTTTCAAAGAGCCAGTAAGGGCAAGATGGGCTGAATGTTCTCCCTCTGTGGTGTATGAGTCTCTGGTGAACTTTGTTGGAGTTCTGTAACAGCTGCAATCACAGCTTGTATACATACAGCACCTTTAACACAGAGAAGGTACTTCACAAAGATGTAAAAGCACCGAGGAACTGAGAGATTAGGAAGAGTGACCAAATGCTTCGACAAAGGAGGGGTTCAGGCGATACGCCAGTAAGTGTACTACGTAAATATTTCCCTGTAAATCCATCACTTCAGATCTCCCAGGTGCCAAATCAATCAGGAAAAGTCATCCTGCAGTATCCATTCTGCCTATACAGAACAGAGTGAGACACCACTGTACTGACAATGTAAACAGGCTAGAGCACTAACATCAGACAGTGCACCATAGTTTCATATTTCTACTGAGAAAGAAACGGTTGACTTATAACATCTGAAAGTGCCTCACAGGCACTGGGGTCATCGCCTGTGCTGTCTCTCTGGCTGAGCCATTCCACCTCATCCCATTCACTTCCCCTTACCCTGCCAACTTTTCAAATGTTCCTCCTGGAAACACAGAGCCTCTCCTCTTTGAAAAGCTACTGTGGATTCTGCTGCTCCTGGCCAGAGTTCTAGCCAACCCTCTAACTAAACATCTCCCCCAGACCTCTCTCAACACCTATCACTTCTCAGAGATCTCAAAACACTTCACATCCAATCAGGAACACCATGTCCCGGGAGTGTTTGATGGGACAGTGTAGAGGGAGCTTTGCTCTGTTTCTAACCCTGTGCTGTACCTGTCCTGGGAGTGTTTGATGGGACAGTGCAGAGGGAGCTTTGCTCTGTTTCTAACCCCGTGTTGTACCTGTCCTGGGAGTATTTGATGGGACAGTGTAGAGGGAAATTTACTCTATCTAACCCCGTGCTGTACCTGTCCCGGGAGTGTTTGATGGGGACAGTGTAGAGGGAGCTTTACTCTGTATCTAACCCTGTGTTGTACCTGCCCTGGGAGTGTTTGATGGGGACAGTTTAGAAGGAGCTGTGCTTTATACAGTGTAGCATCAAAGAATCAGTCTGCTCCTGACTGTGATCAGACTAACATAGATGAGAAAGAAACGTCTGACAAAGCAATAAATAGCAGGAAGCTCACTTGCCAGTTTCTTCACCACATCCTGCCACTTACACTGACCCTG